>NC_143579.1:24155016-24755016 GCF_048544385.1 Mastigoproctus giganteus | reverse complement strand
TGACAGAGGATTTTAACACATACCTGCCAACTTTTGATCTTTGAAAAGCTGGAGACTGGGTAATGTAAGAAGTTAAGCAGGAGGAAAGCAAAAGGTTTTTGGAAAAGCAGATTTTTTTAAAACCCTGACTTTGGATTTGAAATTAAATTTCAATGAATACATACACATTTTATATTAAAATAGAGCCATAGGACTGAATACCAGTACAGTATATTATTCTTTCAAGCATCAACTTACCTAGAATTTTTCTGTGCATTTCTGTTTGGATTGACTACTAGACATCACCAACATTATGAGTGCGTCAAGAAAGATACTGTTCCAAACTTTGCCATCTTTAGAAAATGTAAGTTCTGATCCAGTCTAGTTTGGTAATTCACTTCCATAATGGAAGATTTAACAACTATTGATAAAACAAATTTACACATATTATTCAACATATCTGGCAGTAATGACTTCACTAAATACATGAGGTATGTTGAACTGAAGAGCTATGTTCAGATTTTTGAACAGCATTACATTTAAAAGAAACAAGCAAACTACTTTATTCAAGCTAGGAAAGAGAGGAACATGAACAGGCTTTCCACACGAGTGAACATGCACAGATTTATCAGCTTGCTCGGTCTGTTTAGGACTGCCTTCACCGGAAGTTTGCAATTCTTGAGGCACTTTGTTTATTTGCCTTCTTTTTGATCACTGACTGGATCTGGACACTGGTAACACTCATCAGTGATTGCTTGTACTTTTCAGTTTAACTCTGGAAAGCACTCATATGCTTTTCTCATCATGTATAACCTCTTGCTTACAGCATAGCTTAAAGAAGCTACAGTTAAACACATACTTCAGAGTGCGTATGTGTAGCCATAGCATAGCCATAGAAATATGGCTTTTCTCATCATGTATAACCTCTTGCTTACAGCATAGCTTAAAGAAGCTACAGTTAAACACATACTTCAGAGTGCGTATGTGTAGCCATAGCATAGTATTTTTTTTATAATCTTTACTTCAGTGGTCAATCTTCTCTTTTAATACCCTTACTACACCAATTTTTAATAAGGCCATCATAATAAGGGCATTATCAACATTAGGAAGAAGATGCCTGGAGCTGTAACCCTGTAGAGTCACCTTTCAAGATGCTTTCATTTTTTTTATTTTATTATTTTTCTTTTATTAGGAAAGGTCACCACAGTGGGATTTCAGTTTGGCACCACACTGATCACTGCCATCTCCAGCTGTTATTTTTCTTCTGCAACTGTATTTTTTTTTGCCATTTCAATATTAGGAAACAGTTCTGAACAATATGACTGTTCAGAACTGCATGATTATCAAAACTTGGACGAAGGACATGTGCTATTAAGATAAACGATGCAAATAAATATTTGCCACACACAACAGTATCACCTTCACTGTGAAATGCTACATCTATTTTTTTAATTTCTTTCTACGTAGTGCAAGTTGTCTTTATGCTTATTTGTTTGTGAATATCTGATTACACTATGTTTCCTACCACTTGAAATTGAAAAATCACAGTATACATACTGTATACTCAGCAAATTTGCTACCCTATACAGACTTCAGAACACCCAGAAAATCTTGCATATGCGTTAACTGAAATTTTATATCGAATTCCTATGTTATCCGACTAAACTAACTACTGCACTGCTCAATCTTGGTGTTTGAAGACATCGACTACAGGCACTGCTCAATCTTGGTGCTTGAAGACACCGACTACAGGCACTATATGATAACTACATCAATGTACACAAAAACTAAAATTAGGTTTTTAAAAATGCTATTAATATTAGTTAATTCTATATAATTTACAGAGTAAAACCTGGTTAATTCAAGCAGTGATGCAAGAAAGCAAGCATATGAGCTTATGTAGCATCAGCCACAAAAAAAAAAAAAAAAACCCACCAATTTCACACATCCATTCCCTCTAATAGTTTGTCCAGTTAATTGAATTTATTTAAGCTATCAACTTCCACAAAAACAGATGGAAATTTGTTCCAGCAATCAACTACCCACTGGCTAAAGGCAAATTTCCACAATCTATTCTACAACTGTCTTTCCTCAATTTGAATTTATGCCCTCTCAGGTTCATAATCCGAGAAAGCACAAGAATCCCATCAGAACTGAGCTTGCTCAACCCATTCAAGGCCTTATACACCTCAATCAGATCATCTCACAGTTGCCTAGTTTCAGGAAGTTGCAATTTGCAGAACTTAAGCCTTTCTTGGCAAGAGAACCTCTTCTTTCCCCTCACCTCACCAATCTTGTTGCTTTTCTCTGGACTCGCTCAAGCAACTCTACATCCTTCCCAAAGTGAGGCCTCCAAACCTGTATGCAGGACTGAAGGCATGGCCAGCCCATTGCCTTATATAAAAGGATAATCATCTCCTTTTCCATACTAGCAAAATTCCTGTATATCATTGACTAACCCCCATGCCCTGCTCTGGCAGCCTGTTTGCACTGATCAGAAAACTTCATATCTGACTGCACAATTACTCCCAGGTGTTTTTCATTTTGTACCACCTGAAGTGTAGCAGAACACATTTGGTACATTTCTCTGGGGTTACTTTTACCCAAATGCAGTACAGTCTGTCCTCGTATAGCACGATAGTTGCGTTCCTAGAAACCCTCGTGCAATGCAAAATCGTGCAATATAAACAACAGGCCCTATGGGAAAAGTAGGGTTAGGTGCCGACCACCCAAGATTGAACACACATTTGGAACCAAAACATTACCAAACAATAAATAATCGGGTAATTTTAATCGTTATAAAATACTTACATATTTTATAACGATTAAAATACGTAATAAAAATAATATTATATTATAATAAAGTATTTTTAGTATTTTTTAATACTAAAAAAGTATTTTTTACGGATAAAATACGTATTTTATTCGTAAAAAATTTATTATATTAAATAAAATAGTCGTAATAAAATACTTACGTATTTTATAATACGTAAGCATAAATTATAATACGTAAGTCGTAATAAAATATTGCTAATGCTTTTGCTTCTATCGTAAGCAAACTTGCTTTTTGTTTGATTTTCTATCCAAAGAGATGACAGCCGTTCCATCTCTTCCAATTCTTGTGTCTTAATCTAATGGATTTTAAATTACACTTTGAGTTGTTCCTGCTATGAAAGTTGTTTTTATTTTCTCCGCATCCCTTGTAATTCTCCGCGTTGCCTCATTTAGGTCTGTAGCACGTGCAATATCACATGGTCTTTCATTTCGCTCAAAGCGTTTCACAATTTCATATTTTTTCTCTATCGACAGAAGCGGACTGGCCATAAGCCTTACGGGGGAAACCACGGTGGGCCGGAGGCCGGTGTGATTTTGGCCATAAACTGTAGTATGAGGCCACTACAAATTTTCCCGGGTAAGAATTTTTGATCCAGTCCGCCTCTCTTTATCGATATTGCTTCTTTTTTTTTTCTCTCTGAATCTGCAGTGTCTTAGCCAGGACGCTTCCTTTTCACACCTTTTAAGTATTTTAATAATTTTTAGGGAATAAAGCACAATTACAAACGAGGTGGCACGCTTGATACACAGAAACAAAGCTGCGCGCGTGTAGCAACTGAATAAACAACACCGTAAAGGCCGAGATACACTATTAACACCTCACATTTTACTAAAGCACATTTCTGGGGATTACTACCATAAAACAATAAAAACAATTTCCAGTTGCGTTTCTGCTAGTGGAATCTGTTATAAACTGGTAGTAAACTCGATCTAATTGCATACCGATAGCTGGAATTGTGTTGGTTTTTACGTTATTATGGTGAAATGTGTTTCCCCTTCACTGATATAAAACACATAAATACATTTTCAGAATCTTCTTCGTTCCTATCGTGTTGCGTTCAGTTGGGGTGATTCCGCATTCGACTGCCATTTCTTGTAAACACAAAGGCGAATCGTGTATAAGCGAATTCGGTTCGTGTTATATAAGATAACGTTCCCCTATTTATAAATCGTGTATGATCGAATTCGTGTAATGCAAACACGTGTTATACGAGGACCGACTGTACTTTGCATTTGTCAATGTTAAACTTCAGTTGCCACTTCTCAGCCTATCTGCCCAACTTTTCTAGATCCTGTTGAAAGGGTTGTGCTGCCAGGAATTGTAATGACAGTAACGGCAGCACACTGTCATTACTGTCACTAACAACCTTGCCAACTTTTGTATCATCTGCATACTTGGACATTAAACCCGATATACCTTCATCAATATCATCGATAAATAAATAAAACAACAGTAGGCCCAACACCGATAACATTAGTCCACGAAGAGCAGCATCAATTGCTTACCATGCTCTGTATTCTCCCATCCAACTACCCTTTTATCCATTGTAGCAACTTGCCCCGAATACCATAGTGCTCCAATTTGTACAGCAGTCTTCCATGTGTAACAGTATCAAAAGCTTTCCTGAAATCCAAGTATATGATATCAAAATTATTTTTTGCATCCAGTTCCTGTGTAACCACATTATAGTATCCAATTCAAGTTTGTGAGACAAGACCTTCCCTTAAAAAAATCCATACTGTGTCTGAATTATTACTGCAGTCTTGTCTAGATGATCCTGCAATACTTCTTTAACCAGTGACCCCATTATTTTACCTGGAACAGAAGACAAACTAACAGGTTTGTATTTACCCATATCATCCTTTGATTCCTCTGTGAATTGGGAATACATTTGCACATCTCCAGTCTGTGGGGACTTCCCCTGAGTCCAAAGATGCTCTCATAATTATGGCTAAGGGTTTGCTTACTTCCTTTGCCACCTCCTTTAATATAGCTGGATAGATCCCATCCACCCCAGGTGCCTTTCTTATGTTTAACTTCAACAAATTTTCTCTCCACTTTGCTCTCAGTTATTACAAAATCATTAAGCTCCCTGTCAGAGTTTAATAAGCTGTCCTCCACTTCCCTACAGAATTCATCATGTGTAAATGTAGATGCAAAATATTCATTCAGTTTGTCAGGTATCTGAGCAGGATCATCAACAGTCGAACAATCAATATCAAGTGGACCAATCTGATTTATCCCCTTCCTTCTAGGGTTTATATAAGTAAGGAAGTCCTTGTTGTTTTTCTTAGCATCCTTTGCCAAAGATTTCTTGTAATCTGCATTCACTTGCCTAACCTCCTTTGTGACTTGATTACAGACTAGCTTATATCTACTATAGGCTTCTGTGTTGCCTGATAATTTATATGCATTCCATGCATTTTTCTTCTCAGCCATGAGTCTCATTAGTTCACCTGACATACATTTAGGCCTAAATCTTGAACAGTATTTCTTAATCGGTATGAAAAGCCTAGTAGCTTCCACGATTAATTCCTTGAATGCTTCCCACTTAGAATTTGCTCTTGGTAACATCATCAGTCGGTCGCACTGTACAGAATTTAAAAACTGTCTGAGACACTGTACTCACTTTCACGGAAGCAAAAACCCTTCCCTTTACCCCTGATGGTAATTATATCTTTAATTAAAGCCCACATCAGTACACTGCGATCACTGCCCCCTAGTTCCTTTATCTGCAAATTCTTAATGCATGAATAATCACTGCTGATAATCAGATAAAGAGTATTACTCTCTCTGGTTGCCTCTTTAGCGTGTTGTTGTAGAAACCGATCATCCAATAAATCCCCAAAGGTCTTGCGAGTGACCAACCCACAAGTCCCAATCAATATCTGGGAAGTTAAAATCCCCCTTTACAAGACATTCTGATTTACTGCCCCACTATTTCTCTGTTCAGTTGTACTCATCAGTCATCAACACTATAACACACTCCTGTTCTCATTTTTGCTTTCCCAGAGATTATGTTGCACCAAACTGACTCAGCACTGTACTGCTCATCTTTGTCAACTGGATGCACTTTCTTTGATTTTATGTGTTTCTTAATTAACAGCATAACCCTTCCTCGCTTCCTATCCTTTCTGTACATCGTACACCCAAAATTCCAATTCTGCACTGCTTATATCTGTGTAACACTACTCTCTGATATTCCAACAAAATCCACCTTTGATGTCTTGACCAGCACTTCAAAGTATCCATACAAGTTCAGACCATGTCAGTAATAAAGAAATTTTTAGTCAGATACTCTTGTTAAAATTGTGAAGAATTTTCATAATTCTTATTTAAAATATAAATAATCTTTAGTTTCATTATATTAGATCAGTGTTTCTCAATCTTTTCGTTGTTGCGGCACACTTTGAAAGGCTAAAATTATGCGGCACACTTTGAAAGAGGCTAAAATTATGCGGCACACTACAATCATTATTATACTTGTATATATTACATATACATATATATATTATAAATATCTATAAATAAAAATTATATACATATATTCAAAAACTGGAATTTATTTCTGTTGGGTATATTTAATAATACATTTATTATTTGGTTTAAATGCTTTAATGTTCTTTTCTGAACATACATGAATTGCATGAATTTTAAAAAAAAATATGTAAAAAAATAACATAATTATATAAATATTAAAAATATACACTGTGCTGCCACTTTATTAGGTTCACCTACCTAGTAGCAGGTTGAGCCTCCTTTAGCCTTGGAAACAGCCTGAGTTCATCAAGGCATTGATTGAACAAGACGCTGAAAATGTTGTGCAGAAATGAAGTACCATGAGAGTGTCACGCAGTTATCCAGCAGGATAATGTGCCAGCACATTATCCTGCTGGAAGTAACCATCTGACTGAGGATAAATTGTCAACACGAACAGATGCATTTGCACAGCAACGATGTTTAGGTACGATGTGGCATTCAGACGTGAATCAATGGTATCAATGAACTCAACATGTGTGAAGAAAACATTCCCCACACCATAACACTGTCCCCACCAACTTGCACAGTAGTCGTCAGACATGATGGTCCATGGATTCATGTTGTTTTCGCTGAATTCTGAGCCTTCCATCAACATGATGTATCAAAGGACTTTGACTCGTCACACCAAGCAACTATTTTCCAATCCTCAATAGACCAGTGCTGGTGTTGCTGTGCCCACAGGAGGTGTGCTCTCTTGTTCTTCATTGATAACAAAGGTATGTGATGTGGCCATCAGTTGTAGCCCAATTGCGACAAAGTGTGACTAGTGGTCCATTGCGATATTTTCTTCGGCACACCAAGGTTGTATTCTGACCCATCTGTTTGCTTGCACAATTTTAGCCATCCTCCTCTGACTTCTGTCATCAACAAGCGATTTTCTTCCACAGGAGTGCTGTTGAAAGGATGTTTTCTGTTTGTTGCACCATTCTCGATACACCCTTGAAACTGTGGTGTGTGAAAAGTTGAGGAGAACTGCCATTTCAGAGATGCTTTGTCCAGCACGTCTTACACCTACTCATGCCAAGTTCAAAATCTGTTTGATCACTCCTTTTCCCCACTCTTGCTACAGTTTGTATGCTTAACTGATACTAGAAAGGTTGTTCTGCTGCATTTATGTCCACAACTCTGGTCAGGTTACTTGCAATGTTGTGGGACAAACCATGTGTGCACAGCAAGGGTGTACCTAATAAAATGGCAGCACAGTGTATATATATATACAATTATAACATTTTAATCAGTGAGATGGTTGGGTTTGATGGGAGGCACAGTGTTTTAATACGAAGATTTATTGTGGATAGGCTTACTCTCAGCTACTCTTCTATTGACTTTAGTCTCTCTCTCTCTTTTTTTTGTTTAATCTCGTTTAAAGCGGAAAACCCTGTTTCACACAAATAAGAAGTGGAATAAAATTCTAATTGCCTTTTCGGAAACTTTTGGATATTCACTTTGATTCAAAATTTGCTAATATTAGTGTTATTAAAATGAATTTCGAGCGACTGGTCACAACAGATCTCAGCCATTTCTTCTTCCTCTTGCAGATTAATTTCTAATGCCGGAAGGTTTCTTGTTGCAAATTGTTCTCTACCCACAAAACTTTTTTGGCATTTAGGGATGGAAAGTAATGCTCAATTTTGTCTTTGACAGCTCTAATGTTTCACTTATTACACTAATTATTTTAGCATAATTTGTTTTAGCAGCAAGGGAAACATTTCTAAATTTTTTTTCATTTACATATTTTTTCCATATACTCAACTTTTCTTTAAAGGCGAACAACTTGTCAGTAGAAGTGAGTAAATTTTCCTATGGGCCTTGCATACTGATATTTAATTTATTAAGCTGCGATAATAAATCTGCTAGAAAAGCTAATTTACAGCACCAAATTTCATCACTTAAATAATCACAAAATTCTGATTGCTCTAGTGAAAAAAAATATGAGCATTTCCCCAAACAATTCATACATACGAATAATTGCATTTCTTTTTGATAGCCACTGAACCTGATTGATTGCATAAGACCACTTCCATAAAATACGACACTTTTGTAAATAATTATTCATTATTTTGAAAATATCTTGGCCGGTTGTTCTTTTGGTGACTTCTTTGCAACAACAACAACAACAAAAAAAAATAAAAAAAATAAAAAAATTATAATTGTGTAGTTTTCGATAAACCTGACTAATGCTATTAATTAGGCTTTATCCCTAAAATCTGTAGAATTATCTACTTGTAATGTAAACAGTCACCAAAAATTATTAATATTTCGAACAACTTATTTTCAATATTATCGGACATTTCTTTTATACGCCTGCTAATTATGCTGTTCGAGAGTGGTACAGTCATTATTTTTTCCCCCAGCTTCCTCTCCCAAAATACTTTTCATGATTACCCAACATGCCGGTAAAATCAGACTTTCTGCAATTAGGTGAGATTTCTTTCTTTATTTTTTTTTTTGCCACCAGTTCGGCTACTAAATAGCCAGCTTCTTGGGAATTTCAGCCATATTATAAAATTCTGTACCTTGTTTTCTAGTAGAGATCTTAAAGTCTTTTAAAATACTTCACAGTTTTGGACGATAAATTCCTGTGTTTTGTAGAAAAATGCGCTGCAATTTACTTGGCACCATTGATTCATTCAACCGACAATTTTAAACCACACAATAAAGGTTGAGGACAATCTTGGGTACCAGTATACGGAAATCCCATCGCCAAATAATCATATTTACGACGTTTTCTTCTTTTTTGATGTTGATGGTTGCTCATTTTTGTTTGTCATTTTCTCCAAGCTCATTATTGATTGGCCTCTTCTGATTTCCTCTCACTAAAAATTTATCCATCGCTAATAATTTATAAAAAAAATGAAAGTTACTTCTAGAATGTACTAATACAGTTAACTGAAAATACCTGTCCTATATGAATTAACTGAATATGACGTTTTAGAGATACAAAAACACAAAGGAAATTTCTTACTATGCTGCTTACAAGCTGCACTTATACAACTGCAGGATGTCTGGGAAAGTCTCTGAAATTATAAAATTGCTGAATAAAGGTGAACAGATCTACTACTAGGAATCAAAACATGATGTCACACTGAATGCTAGAAGGGGCTGGGATCGGTGCAGTGTAAATAAACAATTTTTTTTACTTGAATTAATTTTTATTATAAAACTTGGACTTATTAATTTTTTTTTAATTTGCATTTTCCGTGGAACACCTGAAGTATACTCCCGGCACACAGGCTGAGAAATACCATGTTAGACATACATGAGGAGATAGCATATTAATTTAGCCAATATGAGAAAGATATAAATTATGTTGTGGTTATATTCACAGATAGAACATAGCCTCATCCAGTTTGTTCACTGCTATATATGCTATATTTACTTTAGTTTATTTTACGTACGGTACCATCTTGCAGATATTTTGTCACTGGGTTGTTCAGGTCTTTACAATGTCTACTTATCCATTGACCAGATCCCAATAACAGACACTTTAAATAAACAGAAATCTACTCCACTGCTGAAGTCCATAGCAAAGTGCCCCCACAATATAAAACCGATGCCATATGCAGCAAACCTAGTTTGCCCACTGCAATGTACAGAATAGGGCTTTAACCTACTTGTTCAATAATGTATAAAATTAAAATTAAAAAGACAAAGTATGTCACTACAAACTGTTCAAGATGGCATTTTTCCTGATTCGAGTATCTGTACTCAAATGTTTGATGCAAGGAATGTCACAAGAAATGTCGATTTCTAGGCAAAATGATATATCTCTTTTGGGGATTACCCTGACTTCTAATCTCTCTTGGCACAAGCACATTACAAATATTGCTTCCTCTGCATCTAAAAAACTTGGTTTTCTTTTTCGCTCTCGGCGTTACTTTTCTTCCAAACAGCTGCTCACTCTGTATAAATCGCAAATCCGCCCTGCCATGGAATATTGTTCCCACATCTGGGGTGGTGCCCCCAAAACCTCTCTCAGGCTTCTTGATTCCATTCAGAAGAGGGCAGTTAGGTTAATTAATGATTCATCTCTAACAGAGTCTCTCCACTCGCTTTCTCATAGACGCACTGTTTCTGCTGCATGCCTCTTCTACAGATACTTCCATGGCCACTGTTCTTCTGAATTGGCTTCTATAATTCCCGCTCTCTCTTTCAAAACAGTCCGAACATGTGCCGCCACCAGCCAACATCCATTTACTGTCCAACTTCAAACCCACAGAACCAACTTTTCATCTTTCTCATTTATTCATTCAACTGCCATTTTCTGGAACAACCTTCCTTCATACGTATTTGCTGAAAATTACAATCTACAGAAGTTCAAGTCCAATGTCAACAAATATCTTCTTTCGTCTTCTTAACACCCAACCCAAGCACGGTACTAAGTACTATAGGTTCTAATACCTCTCGTGTTTGGGGTTCACATAAAAAAAAAAAAAAAAAAAAAAAGAAATGTCACACAAAATGCTGAAACAGTTCTTGCCTACTATTCTAAAGCACTAGTTAGGTGAGCGATGATGTGAAATGTTTGTGTGGTTGCTGACATCCTTGCTGTTATTCACATAAGTTCAGGTTCTGTGAACCTCAAGAGTGGATTGGGGTTGATTTTAGTATGATGTTCAATTCACAACCTTCCTGGTATGGCAGAAAAGTTAGCCAGTTGAATGAGGTAGCCTGTATTTGACTCTGTGGACCAGAAGTCAAATACAGGAAAAAACCAATTCACAGGTTGCAAAGAGCTTTACAGCACTTCAAAAAGCTAAAATGTTCAAATAAAAGTGGTCCACCATTAGGACCACTTTTCTGCCAAATAACCTTAGACTAAGAACCAAAGTTCAAATGATAAACAAGGTAGAAATTGTCATTTTAAAAGATTTAATGACCACCACTATTTCTTGATAGCACTCATGTTTTCATGAGTGCAGCCAAGTGTTTTCATGTGTTCAATGTAAAAGCTTTAACTATACAGTAATTATCAATATCAGTGGTGGTCATAATTATAGGAGCTAATTATGACCATCACTGTTTCTTGATAGTACTCACGTTTTCATGAATGCTGCCAAGTGTTTTCATGTTCTCAATGTACAGTTTTAAATGTACAGTAATTATCACAGAGCTAATTACTAATTACATTGACTGTTTCAAATGTGAATATTTAGTCTGAAACAGAGTTATTCTGGTGGCCATTATATGAATGTAATGTTTTCATATGAATGTAAGTTTTCATTCATATGAAAACTTACATTGATCATGTAAGTTTTCATATGAATAATATCGTATCAGCAAAACTGAAGTCAGTGATTTGAATTGTATATAACTAATTTAAAGTGTATAAAAGTTAACATGATCTTTTCTAAATTTAAAAATGTGCCTGGGTCTTTACATCATTTATATTTATATCTGATATTATCAAATGTGTTGAAACCTAGCATTTCTGTCTTGTGACTGTTGGGAGCCCAAATGGCCACTAAGAACAGTTTAATTTTTGTTTATCAAAAGAAATGCTCAAATTCACAGTTTTAGATTTAAGGGTGAAATTGTTTGTCAGAACCTGTATATTTTAACTTTCTCTGCAAAGACCACTACTCTCTTCTTACTAATTTAGAATTTTGTTTCAGGAGAGGAGAAAAACAATCACAAATATGTGGTGTGTTGCACTGCTAGGTAAGACAGTGTTGATAATGTAACAGGATTTTCTAGGCTATATTCAAACAAACATCAGTAAGTGGCATCCAGTGTAGTCAAGAAACACCAGTTCAAAATCAGGTACAGTTTACACTACATGAATTCGATCATGCATGATTTATAAATAGGGGAACAAAGTCGTATATAACACGAACCAAATTTGCTTATGCACAATTCGCCTTTGTGTTTACAAGAAATGGCAGTCGAACATGGGAATCACCCCAACCGAACGCAATACAATAGGAACGAAGAGAAGATTCTGAAAATGTATTTATGTTTTTTATATGATTACTACCCATTTATAACAGATTCCACTAGCAGGAATGCAACTGGAAATCGTTTATATTGTTTTATGGTAGTGATTTCCAGAAATGTGCTTTAGTAAAATGCAAGCTAGTGTGAGGTGATAATAGTGTGTTTCTGCCTTTACAGCGTTGTTTTTTCAGTTACTACCTAGGTGCAGCTTTGTTTATGTGTATCACGCATGCCTCCTCATTTTTGTCCTTTTATACTGTAATTGTGCTTTATTCCCAAAAACGAGTAAAAAATACTCAAAAAAAGTATGAAAAGGAAATGTCCTGGTGAAGATACTACAGATTCAGAGAGAAAAAGAAAAGCAATATTGATAGACAGAGGCGGACTGGGTCAAAAATTCTTACCGGGGAAAACTTGTAGCGGCCTCATACTAGTGTTTATGGCCAAAATCACACTGGATCCTGGCCCACTGGGGTTTTCCCCGGCAAGGCTTATGGCCACTCCGCCTATGTCGATAGAGGAAAAATATGAAATTGTGAAATGCTTTGAGTGAAATGAAAGAACACGATATTGCACGTACTATAGGCCGAGAACAATTAGAAAGAATTCAGAGAAAATAAAAGCAATTTTAATAGCAGGAACAACAAAGAGTAACAAAATCCATTAGGCCAAGACAAAGAACAAGTCTGCTTATGATAGAAGCAAAAGCATTAGCAATAACTGTATTTTATTATGATTATTTATTGTTTTGGTAATGTTTTGGTTAAAAGTCTGTGTTCAATATTGGGTGGTCGGCACTTAACCCTATTTTTCCCATAAGGCCTGTTATTTTTTTATTTATTTATTATTATTTTTTTATGTAAACCCCAAACATGAGAGGTATTAGATAGAACCTATAGTACTTAGTACCAGGCTTGGGTTGGAGGTTGAGAAGACAAAAGAAGATATTTGTTGACATTGGACTTGAACTTCTGTAGACTAATTTTCAGGAAATACGTATGAAGGAAGGTTGTTCCAGAAAACGGCAGTTGAATGAATAAATGAGGAAGATGAAAAGTTGGTTCTATGAGTTTGAAGCTGGACAGTAAATGGATGTTGGCTGGTGGCGGCACGTGTTTGGACTGTTTTGAAAGAGAGAGTGGGAATTATAGAAGCCAATTCAGAAGAACAGTGGCCATGGAAGTATCTGTAGAAGAGGCATGCAGTAGAAACAGTACGTCTATGAGACAGCGAGTGGAGAGACTCTGTTAGAGATGAATCATTAATTAACCTAACTGCTCTCTTCCGAATGGAATCAAGAAGCCTGAGAGAGGTTTTGGGGGCACCACCCCAGATGTGGGAACAATATTCTATGGCAGGGTGGATTTGTGATTTATACAGAGTGAGCAGCTGTTTGGAAGAAAAGTAACGCCGAGAGAAAGTCCAGAAAAAGAATGAAGATAAACACATGTATAAAACAGATAATGAAATTGCCAATACCAAAAAAAAACCAAACAAACAAACAAAAAAAAAAACACACACACACACACACACACACACACACACACACACACACACACACACACACACACACACACACACACACACACACACACACACACACACACACACACACACACAGCATGGATAAAATGAGTAGAAGTGACAAATATGGAGTTATAGGTAAATTATGTTTTAAAAGTTAAAAAAGTTATATGGCAATTGCACCTATGTGCAGTTGCCATATAAATTTAAAATTATACAACTTTTATAACACTGCTATGCACTTTGGCTCTCACTTTATTACTTCTAGCTTAAATATATATATTATCATTAATAACCTAGTTATAAAGTAAAACTTACCAACAGATGGTACTATTATAATAAATCTTTTGGCTAGAACTAACTGCTTTAACAAAGGGAGATGGTTACAAATGGCACTGGTATCAGGCACTAAATATGGTGACAACTGTGGACTGGCACCACCTTCAACAAGCACTTCCAAGTCATTAACTTCTGCCTATGAAATAATAATAAATGTAACTGCATCTCATAGAGCAATGAAATAAATCTTTTTTAGAAAACAGTGCTTAATTATAAACTATGTGAGATTACACTTTCCATTTTTGCACAAATATATCAATACAACATTCTCATAAATCTGGAGATACTGGAACTTAGCCCTTAACCTCAATTTTTGAAACTTAACACTATACGTCCCAGCTGCTAGCAAAGAAACAGTTCCAATTAACTGCTGAAATTCAAACATAACCTGGAAACACCTTTACCAGAATTTTTGATTCTGGTAAAGGTGAAAAGTCGTACTTCTTGCAAATTTTTTAAAGATGACCCCCATATAGAGAACAATGTTAAAAAGCTAGGAAGTTTTTTTAACATTGTGAAGCACTGCTATAATGTGTGGAAGGAAAATCAGCTGCTCTGACAACAGGAATTTGTTCAATAAGCCAAAGCAGTACACTAATGGGTAGGCCACTGAGGGAAACATATGGCTGTAACAGATATGGAGGGAGAATAAACTCTCATGACAGAAAAGTCAGTTCCATTCAATAAACATGTGAATTACATGTTTATTGAATGTAATCAAATAATTCAATATCAAATTAATGAGGATATACTGTAGTTTATTTTAAGTTAACATGCAGTTAGATTCCACACTTAGAATCTAAGGAATCAAAGTAAGATTAGGAACATGTGGTATATTCAAAATTTTATACAAATTTTTAATAAAATAATTTTTGTCTAAAAGTTACGTGAACGCAGTGGTGGAACTCATTCACAATCTTTATGTGCATTTCTTTTGGCTTATATGAACCAATGGTAAAAGTAAAGAAATAGGAAACTTAACATGTTGTCTGCTTCAGACATATTAAGTTTTCTTAGTTGCTGTAAGTTTTATAATGGATACAAAAAACTTTTCAGGTCAGTCAATGTGATTATATATTATTAAAGATGTTAAAATAATGTTATTATGATAATGTTTCAGTAAGAACAGACTCATCATTAAAATCTAAGAAAGATAATATATAGGGTGTTTCAAGTAAAAGGCAACGGGGTCTATCTTGCTTATTCTATGATTTAGGTTATTTGTTACTGGACCATTATTGTCATATTTGGGCTTTTTTGAATTCGATGTTAAGGGCTAAATTACCATTTATATTTTATAATTTGTAAATTTAAATTTTGCCTAATTAATTGTTTTCTCAATGGGAAAGTTGTCAGTCTTCAGCTTAGTCCAAAAATGTCATCTATGTAATACTGAAACAAACAAACTGAGTTTATTTGAATAAAAAAAAATTGGTTGTATGATACTTGTTGTTCAGTACATGCATTTAGTTGTATAAAACAGCCTAGCTGTAGAGGCCAATCTGATTAGTCTCTTCCACAATAATTGTTATAACTCCAATAAAAATCTAAAAATAAGTGAAATAGACCCAGGTAAGTTTTAATTGAAATACCCCATATATTAGTTAATAACAACAAAATTCCATAGATGCAAACCAAACTATCAAAAATGCAATACAAATCTGAACTCCTTATTTATAGAAAATAAATAAAGATGAAAACAATAACTAGTATTACTAAATTTAAATTTTGGATCTTCAGTGGGTCATGTTGATTCACTGCAATATTCACCACAGGATAGCAATGCTCATTTTTCAAAACAGAGAATATGAGCTGTTACAATAAAGTTCCTGGACTGGTGCTCTTACGGTCATGTTCAAAGAGTTTGAAAATAAAGAAAAGTGGTATGATGTAGTTCCAACACATGTTTGTTTGTTTGTTGTTTGGTTTTTAGGAGCATTAGCAACTAAGGCCATATTGTTCTGGGATATGCGGTGGTCATTCCCTGACCTTTCCGCATCCTCCGTATTTGGTGGTGACGAGCTCGAATCTCGGTCTAATCAAGAAGCGTGTGCTACACACTGCTGCTCCTTCCCACCTGGCTACGGAGGCGCCTTTCCAACACATGGTAGTACAGATTGTCTAGTAGGCTGACAGTTTGCAAGTAACAACCAGTTTTGTTAGTAGCATTAACATTCCGTATCACAATTTTGCAATGGAGCAATGAACAAAGTCAATGCTATGTTCTAATGTACAAGGTGCTTCCAAAACTATTGAAGTGTATTTCCTGGGTAAGGCTGCAATTTTGAAAAAGAGGCAGCTGCTTCTTGTTGCATGCCAACCCATTCCACTCATTATGAAGATATTTCTGAAGAAACAGAATTGTACAGATCAACTATCCACTCTACTCTCCTAATCTAGTGCTAGCAGACCTTTCTCTCTTTCCCAAAGTGAAATCTGTCCCCAAAGGTAAAAAACGTGACCATCAAACTGAACATTATCTCATTGGACACCTTTGCTGACTCTTTTCAGAAACTTTTAGGACAGTGTAATAAGTGCATTCATTCATAATTAGTTTATTTGAAGTAATCACCACCAGACTGAATGCACTTATTTTAAAACAGAGACATTTTTGAGTTCCTTCACTTCGGTGTTGTTTTTATTGCACCAGTCCATGAGCTTTATTGCCGCACTTCATATTTATTCCATATTTTGGGAAATAAGCTTTAAAAGTAAGTTCTCATGTTCAAATTTTGAAAAATACCAACAAGGCTAATAAAGAAAGTGATATGAACTGGTTTATTCATATATGATACAAATGTTAATATTCAACTGGCAAAGTAAATGAATTAATTTCAGTTTTTATCAGTTAGTTTGGCTTATTCTAAGGATAGACTAGGTGGGTAGGGGGGGGGGAATTGATATAATCCAGATAATCTCAAAAATATATTTTGTGTGAACTAAGATTAAAACCAATTAAGTATGTGTATAAAAGGGAGTGGAAAACAATGATAAAAAATTAAATAAACAACTCACTTTCAGCCAAAGATGAGCCATGCTTCTCATTAGCTGTTTGCGTTGGCTTTCCATGTCTCTTCCAACCTATAAAATATGGTTTCTTGAATAATTAAATGTCTTTGTTTTTAAACAAACAAGCACATGAATTTAAGTATTAGTAAGGCAACATGATGCAAGGAAAACAGACCTTTTCTGCATTAAACAACAACAAAAAAAATAATAATAAAAAAAAAATAAAATAGATTAAAAATAATAATAATTTGACTTTATGTAACTTTTTGCTGGCCGGTGAAAACTGAAAAAAATATGGAAACGTATTTTGCATCTGTAGAGATAAATGGAGGTATTGTCAAAATATTGTAATGTGAACTCAATAACATATATATATATATTTTTTTTTTAAAAATTTGTTCCAAGTCCTTGGAAGTTGAAAATTTTGCTATATTACTAAGCTATAAAACTTGCCCTTTCTGGTTTATTGGGCTTTTCTGTTAGCGCAATCTATTATAAATGGGTACTAAAATTGATCTTATTGCATTTGTGATAATCACAATAACTGTGGGTTTTTACGTTATGGTATTATGTTGAAATGTGTTCCCCTTCACCAAAATCTTCAATCACATAAAAAACAAATTTTCAGAAACTTCCCTTCATTCCTATTTGCGTATTACAATGATGAAGAGAAAGGGATCAACGAAAAGTGCAAGTGGTGGCAGTGCCAGGAAACAAAACAAAATTTATTTAGAAATGAAGATGAAAATGATTTAAGAAGTACGAAACAGGACAAAGTTTGTCAACTACTGCAAGGTCTCACTGCTTCAACAGTGAATACTATTTTAAAGGACAGTGAGCATATAAAAGAACATGTCAAAGGATCAATGCACTTAAAATCAACAGTGATCACAAAACAGTGTTCAGGTGTTATATAGAAGATGGAACAGCTATTAATAATATGGATGGAAAATCAGATTCGAAAGCAAGTGTCCGAGTCCAATGGCCATTCAAGCAAAAGCAAGAAGTATTTATGAAGATATTAAGGATAAGTATGGCGAACCCCAATCCAAGTTCATGGTAAGCAACAGGTGGTTTAATAGGTTCAAGCATCGCACTGGTTTCCACAACGTTAAAGTATGCAGTGAAGTCGCCAGTGCCGATTCTGCAGCCGCAGAGAAATTTTGTGATGTGTTGGAAAAAAATTATTGATGAAGCAGCTATTCAACACAGCAAATTTTTAAACCTGATAAGACTATTGGAAAAAATAAGGGATCGAACATACATTGCCAAAGAGGAAAAGACAACGCCATGTTTCAAGGCTTCAAAGGATAGGGCCATGCTCTTGTTTGGGGCTAATGTAGGGGGAGATTACAGATTAATACCACTGCTTGTATAGCATTCTGGAAATCTTTGTGCATTTTAAGGGCATCAATAAAGCCACCCTACACATGCATTTCCAATCAAACCAGAGAGCATGGATAACAATATTTCTCTTTGAGGACTGGTTTAAATGCTGCTTCATTCCCGAGGTTGAAAAATATTGTAAAGACGACGTTCCTTTCAAGATTCTGCTTCTATTAGATAACGCTTCTGGATATCCTACTCATCTAGATAATTTCAATTCGAACGTGAGTCATATTTCTACTGCCAAACATGACTTCACTCATCCAACCTATGGATCAGGGTGTTATTTCGAATTTGAAAGCATACTATTTATGCACAACATTTGCTGAGGCATTGTCTGTGGTAGACGGTGAGAAAAATTTTACGTTCAGAGACTTTTGGAAATCTTACAATATTTACGACACCATCTTAACATTAATAAGGCCTGGGCGGAAATTACTAAAAGTTGTTTAAATGGCGCATGGAAGAAAATATGCCCACAGCATGTAAAAGGCTTTGAAAAAGACAAATCATATGAAGAGGTTACAGATAAGAATGTAAAGGTTGCAGAGCTACTTTAGTTGGAGGTTGTTGCCAAAGATGTGGAGGAGTTAATAGAGGAAGAAGAGAAGGAATTATATAATGAAGAACTTATTGACTTGCAGGCAGTGATAGTGAAATAAGAAAATGCTGACGAAGCTCAAGATGAACCAAATGAGTAGCCAAGACGCTTCATCACTAGAGAGATGGCAATGGTGAAGTCTGAGATGATAGATCCTGACAGCAAACGATTCTTAAAAGTTAACAGAGGGGTGAATGATATGCGTGCTTGTTACAAAAAAAATCTACGATGAAAAGAAAAAAAGTCACTGTTCAGTCATCCATTTATATGTTCTTTTGTAAGGTTGAGCGGCTGACCTCTTCTAGATCTCCATAGTCCTCAACCTCCACAGGGGCATACTTATCAGTTGAAGACGTTGATTCTGGCAACAATGCTCGAGAGGTAAAACTTACTGACAATTATGCAGTCTCCTCTCTTTTTTTTATAATTTTTAAATTTTTTAAATTGCACTCTTTTGTAATTTTTCCTGCACATGAGATAAAAAATTGATTAAATACAATAAATAATTCTATTCACATGTTCGTTGAACATTTCTTTTTTGATTCAATCAATTCAGCAAGTACAGTTGTGAGTGCTGCACAAGCATGGGGGAAATTCCAACTTACGTAGAGTTCAGTGAAATGCAACCCTTACATTAATTGGGGAGTGGATGTAAATAAAAATAAAATAAGACAGAAAAGAATATCCCCACTAATCTACTCCCACAAGATACTGCCACTAACTAACCCTCCCACTTTGAGAGGCAACGTATTCCAGTGTTTGATAAGCCACTGACCATATGTGAATTTTATGAGAGCCAAAGTTTCTAATTCTTTTTCTTCTATCATCTAGTTATTCCGTAATATTTTATATTTGTGGCCATTCATTCTAATGTCAGCTGAGAGAGAACAGATGTTCCTCATTCAATTTACTGGTTACCCTTCTTTGATCCCTTTCGAGAATTCTTTCCAGACCTAAATGTGGTCTAACCATCATCTTGTGTAGGAGGATAATGAAGTCCTCTTCCCTACCAGCAAAGATCCTATAAATCAAACACAGGACAACATGTACCTACCTATTTGCCTGTTCACACTGCATGGAAATTTTGTCAGGTTGAATTATAGCATCGTCTTTTTCTTCTTTAACTGTTCTCATCTCTTCCCCCTCCAAAACTTATACATGATTGCATGATTTTTGTCCATCAAATGCATCACCTTACATTTAGAAGCATTAATCTGTAGTTGGAATTTTTCTGACCATACATGTAACAGATCCAAGTCTTTTTGAAGCATCACAGCCTAGCTTGAATTGTTAACTGCCCTTCCCACATTCAAATGATCGCCAAACTTTGAAAGCTTCCTATGGATTGATTGATTTTGATTTTACTGGTGCAAAAACGAGCTTCCTATGGATACAGACAATCAATTATTATTTGTGAATAATTAAATAGAGAATGGGACCTCACTTGCTATGGTGATACATTAGCATTAGCAGAGGCATATGATGCAAGAAAGCAAACTTAGCAGCATCAACCAAAAAAAAAAAAATAAATCACATTTCACACACCCATTTGCTCTAAAAGTTTATCCAGTTCTTCCTTGAATTTATTTAAGCTATCAACTTCCACAAAGACAGAGGTAAGTTGGCAAATTTCCACGCATCTATTCGACAACTGTCTTTCCTCAATTTCAGTTTATGCCCCCCCTCAGGTTTGCAATCTGAACAAGAGGAAGAATCTCATTAGCATTGAGCCTGCTCAATCCATTCAAGGCCTTATACACCTAAATCAGATCGCTTAGCAGGTGCCTACTCTCCAGATGCTGCAATCTGCAGAACTTGACCCTTACTTCGTAAGAGCACCCCTTTGTTCCCCTCACTAGTCTTGTTGCCCTTCTCTGTACTCATTCTAGCAACCCTATATTCTACCTAATGAGGCTTCCAGACCTGTACGCAGCACTCAAGGTGAGGCCTGTACATTACGTTATACAAAGGGATAATCAATCACCTCCTTATCCTTACTAGCAAAATTCCTGTATATCATTGACAAGACCCCATGACCTGCTCTGGCAGCCTGTCTGCACTGTCTCAAAAACTTCATATCCGACTGCACAATTATCCCTAGGTCTTTTTCATTCTCTACGTATTTTTCATTCAGTACAAATGCAAAGTACTGCATATGGGTAGAAGTAACCACAGAGAAAAGTACCAACTCTGTGGTACTACACTCAGGTTACTTCTACCCATATGCAGTACTTTGCATTTGTCAATGTTAAACTTCAGTTTCCACTTCTCAGCCCATCTGCCCAGCTTTTCTAGATCCTGTTGTAGTAACATACTGTCATTAACAACCTTTCATCTGCAAACATGGACATTAAGCTTGATATACGTTCATCAATATCATTGACAAATATACAAAACAACAATGGGCCACAGTGAACCATGGGGCACTCCACAAATAACATTAGTCCATGAAGACATTTCCATTGATTGCCACTCTGTCATCTCCCACTCAACCATCCCTTCATTCCATTGTAATGCCATACTGGTCTTTCATGTGCAACAGTATCAAAAGTTTTCCTGAAATCCAAATATGCGATGTCAAAATTATTTTTTGCATCCAGTTCCTTTGTGACAACATCATAATACTGTCGATTCTGGTTATTTTGGACACATCGGGACTAGTGCATTTTGGTCTGATTAAGCGGCTGCCCCAATTATCCGAAGTTTCACGTAAATAGTTAAAAATACAATGGACCCCCGCTTTACAATTGGTTCACTGTACAATCAAATCAAAACTGGCCAGTCTCCTCCAGGTGACCTGGAGGAGATAGCCAGAGAATTATGGGCAGCCTGGCTACCTCATAGCAGTGTATGCGGGCAACGTGGGGTCCCACCAGGGGGCCCTGCAGCCAAAAGCCAGCACAATACTTCATTTACAACAAAAAAAAATTTTCTGGCTTTCACAGTGATACTGTTTGTCTCCACAGAGTTCATATAGCGCAGATGTGGGAAACCACTGGAGGCGCCTTTCCCCCAACACTATGCACACTATGTACAATCAAATCACGCTATGATGGACTCACCATAGTAAAGTACCGTTCACTATACATGATCACATTTGTGAATTGAATTTTAATTCTATTAAACAGCGATTCTAATTAGCAACAATAGGAGGAATATTATCCACATGCTATAAAAGTAAAGCTATATTAAGCACAAATTTACCCTTTATTACCTCACCAATTAAAAAATTAAATGATATGTGAAAATCGGAAGAATATACGTGATAATTGGAATAATTAATACGTACTGTAATATGTACATACACACTAGTTGACATTTCTGTTCACTGACATTTGTTAATGAGTGTTAAAATTTAAAACAGTAAAAAGATAAGCAATCAATAACAAAGAACTCAGTACACACAAATTGCAAGTAACACGATATGCGCAGTGAGAACGGATGGAGTAAAAAGTTACGAAGCTTTAAAAATAGGAATGAAGAGAAGATTCTGAAAATAAAAATTTTTTTTATATGATTGAAGATTTCATGGAAGTGTAAACACATTTCACCATAATAACCCACAGAATTCCAGCTGTCAGTATTATCGCAAATTCAATAAGATCTAGTTTACTATCCGTTTATGATAGATTTCGCTAACAGAAAAGCCCAATAAACAGGTGACTGCTAACTGTTTTATGGTTGTGACCTCCAGAAATCTGACCGAGCCACGTGGTACGGTTGGAGACAATCATAGGGTAATCTCAAGTGCTGTGGTCTCCTGCCCCAATTAAATGGCATGTTGTCCCAATTAAGCGAAGTAAACCCTGGCTATTTTCTCAATTGAGTTCTGTTTTTTAAGATTTGCCCCAAATAAATGGCTGCCCTGATTAACCGGAATCCACTGTATTAGAAAATAGGCCTTGTGCGTCGGGTTGCATATCCTCCAAGTTTCTTGCGACGACCGACTAAACTGGTTAAAATAAATTTATTAAAATAAATAAATGACATGTACATAAGATAAAACAGAGATAAAATAAGATAAAAGCACTAAAATACACAAGCTTTCGAAGCAAAGTGCCTCTTCATCAGCTAGTTGGTAAACGGTGTACTTCAGTATACATTGATTGTTACATTAGCAAAAGTCAGCTGGTCATGATCATGTATCACGAGTCTGGTGTCGGTAGAACAGAATTACGTACATGTGATGACTGCCAGCGGTCACTGCACTGCAATACAGTACATTCTATAATACGGCGTAAGTGCAGTGCTTCAAGCCACAAGCGCTGGTGGTAATCACGTGAATAGTCGACGATTTCAATATCCAGTCAGGGATCAAGAACGCTCTGCAATCGCCGAGCATTTTTGATGCCAAAAATGTTCGGCGACTGCAGAGCGTTCAGAATTAGTGGTTCGCAGAGCCACCTCATGCTCAGAAACCTGTCTTCAATCTCCTACCAGACTGGAAGACCGGGTCTGGTAGAAGACCTGGTTTCTGAGCATGAGGTGGCTCTACGAACCGCTAATTTTGAATGCTCCGCAGTAGCCGAGCATTATTGAGTTGAGCAGCACAATCTTGATCCCCGATGGGATATTGAAATCGTCGACTATTCACGTGATTACCACTAGCATTCATGGCTTGAAACACTGCACATAGCTACCAATAATAGTACTATGAATCGCACGAGGGGAGTGCACTTACACCCTATTATAGAATGCACCGTATTGTAGTGCAATGAGCGCCAGCGGTCATCACGTGTACGCAATTCTGTTCTATCGATACCAGACTCATGATCATGCCCAGCTGACTTTTGTCAATGTAGCCATCAATATATACTGAAGTACACCACTCACCGACTAGCTGATGAAGAGGCACTTCATCAGCTAGACCAAAAGACTGGGTCTGGTAGAAGATTGAAAGACCGAGTTTCTGAGCATGAGATGGTTCTGCGAGCCGCTAATTTTGAATGCTCTGCAGTTGCCAAGCATTATTGGGTTGAGCAGCACAATCTTGATCCCTGATGGGATATTGAAATCGTTGACTATTCATGTGATTACCACCAGCGCTCATGGCTTGAAGCACTGCACATAGTTACCAATAATAGTACTACAAATTGCACGAGGGGAGTGCACTTACACCCTATTATAGAATGTACTGTATTGCAGTGCGATGAGCACTGGCGGTATTACATACACAACATGTAATTCTGTTCTACCGACACCAAACTCTTGATCAAGCCCAGCTGACTTTTTGCTAATGTAACCGTCAATGTATACTGAAGTATAGAACTCACCGACTAGCTGATGAAGAGACACTTAGCTTCACAAGCTTATGCATTTTAATGCTTTTATTATAATATATTTAACACTTTTACCTTATTGTATTTTAATGCTTTTATCTTATTTTATCTCACGTATATATCATTAATTTATTTTAACTAGTTAGTCGGTCATTGCAAGAAACTTGGATGATCACATCATAGTAACCAATCAAATTGGTCAGACAAGCCTTACCCATAATAAACTCATGCTTTGTCAGAATTATTACTGCAGTCTTGCCTAGATGATCCTGCAGTGCTTCTTTAGCCAGTGACTCCATTATTTTCCCCGGAACAGAAGTTAAACTAACAGGTCTGTAATTACTTTTGTCACCTTTTGATCCTCTTTGTGAATTGGGGATACATTTGCACATCTCCAGTTTGTGTGTACCTCCTCTGAGTCCAAGGATGCTCTCATAATTATGACTAAGGGCTTTATTACTTCCTTTGCTGTCTCCTTCAATATAGCTGGATATATCCCATCCACCCCAGGTGCCTTTCTTCGTTTAACTTCAACAAATTCTCCTCCGCTTTTCCCTCAGTTATTACAAAATCATTAAGCTCCCTGTTAGAGTTTAATAAGATTCTGTCCTCCACTTCCCTACAGTATTTTTCTCATGTGTGAATGTAGTTGCAAAATACTTGTTCAGTTTGTCGGCTATATGAGTAGGATCATCAACACTCAAACCATTGATATCAAATGGACCAAACTGATTCATCCTCTTCCTTCTATAGTTTATATAAGTAAAGAAGTCCTTGCTGTTTTTCTCTGCATGCTTTGCCCAAGATTTCTCGTAATCTGCCTTCGTTTTCCTAACCTCCTTTGTGACTTGATTACAGACTAGCATATCTACCACAGGCTTCTGTGTCTCCTGATAATTTATATGCATCCCATGCATTTTTATTTTCTGCCATGGGTCTCATTAGTTCATCTGACATCCATTTAGGCCTAAAACTTGAACAGTATTTCTTAATTGGTGTGAAAAGCCTAGTAGCTTTCAAGAAAAATTCCTTGAATTCTGAAGGCTGATCATTTATGACAGCCCTCCTATCTTTTAGCCCAGCCCATCACAATCCAGTGTAGGATCTTACCAGTAACTCCAACTTCTGGTTTATAATCTTTCCATGAGGAATGACATCAAAAGCTAAGTCTACATCAAAAGCATACTAAAGTCTGAGTATATAATGTCAAAATTGTTACCTGTATCTAACTGTTTAATGACTACAGCAGAGTAATTTACCAGAATGGTCAAGTATGACTTCACCTTAACAAAACCATGCTGGAATCTATTCAAGATAGATCTTGACATTTTTGTCAAGATGGTCCTGAATCACATCCTTAAACACAGATTCATCGGAGTCTTCCTCTTGTTCAGATTATGCACACAAGGGGACATATATTCACACTGAGGAAGGATGGTTGCAGAATAGATGTGCAGAGGTTTGGCTTTAGCTAGTGGGTAGTTTGTTGGAATAAACTTCCATCTGATGTTGTGAAAGTGGATAGCTTAAGTAAATCCAAAGAACTAGACAAACTATTGGAGGGAATGAATAGGTGAAATAGGATTTTTTTTTTGGCTGATACAGCACCATTTACCACTATTAATAGTAACACTCCATGATCATCCCTACCACATAGTTCAAACACACTAGTCTATATTTACCCAGCTCCTCTTTAGCACGACATTGTGCACTGGGGAGACATTTTAATTTCTCCTGTACAAGGGAATCTTCAGAGAATATAATGATGCTCTCATTAACACCCCCAATGTTTTGATACACTTACATGAACCCTTTTTAATTTTAACTGACTATATGCTATACTCCATTGGAGCCTTGCGATCATTTAAAGCTACCAAGTATCTCTGCTCAGTAGCTTTTCTAACAAATGCTTCTCAGAGATCGTAACCCCCGCGAATAGTGGGGGTTACGTTCCTGAGAAATGCCGCGAATACTGAGTTATGGCTCCCATAGTAATAAAGGGGTTCCGTTCCAAAGTATGAAATATATAAGAAAAACTAGTCTAAAATTTTGTGTACGTATGTATTATATGTATCTTCATAATATGACTATGTACATAGACAGTACATAGTGAAATGCAAGCATATGGCATCGAAATAAAAATAAGAAACAATTTAATATTAAATGTAATATTTATTAGAAATTTCAAACAAATCTTTGAAACCAGCGCCTTTGCTAGCTAAAAATAAACTTATCCCGCCAATGCTATCACCAGTTTCGCTAAAGTGTTGATAAAGGAGTTTTGCCTTTTCACGAATGATGAGTGAACTTAACGGAATTTTATTTTGAGTTCAGTCTTCTATCTACAGATTTAAAGCCTATTCCGTTTTTTCTAATTTAACATCACGAGTTACAGAGCAAATTTTTGAAGCAATTAGCACGCCGGACACTATGGCGGATTTTTTTTTTCCCGATTTCTTGATTGATCGTATCGTTGACTCATTGATTTTATAATGTTTTGCCACTGAGGAGACACTTTCACCATTAGAAATTTTGTCTAATAACTCAATTTTATTCGGTAATGTCATCACCTTCTTTGATCTTTTCACATTTCGCTTGTTATTCGTAGCCATATTTTTGTACGGGTCAGAAAGAACTTGTCCACAATAAAGTCACTTTCTTCAGTTAACACACTCGAAAAAGCCTGTTTTACACTGCAAAACGGTAAATTTATCACTTTTGTAAGCATATCAATTTATAAATTGATAAATTTATTCAATTTATAAGCATATAAATTAAAAGCAAACGACAAAACCTTCCATGACAAGCGCATAACACATACTGAACAAGGAGTAGCGAGAAACATCCATGCCAGAATTTTGTCATCCCTCTCCCCCCAACCACTGAGCGCTGTTTCGACCGGGAAAGATAATTTTAGCCACGCCCATGTTTTTTTATGGCGGAAAATGTTCACAGCACTTTAAAATTCACATTTTTTTTTAGGTTTCCTTTTATATTAAATCAGCGACCGCGAATAGCGGGGGTTTACTGTAATTTCACAGCAATCTGACTCCGTAACACTCCCCAGAGATTTGACCTTACTTTCAACTGTAAAATCATTGAGAAATATCTATTCAGCTCATCAGCCATTTCTACTCAGGTTTCTATCAGCCTTCCCCTGCAACCAGTGAAGGAACCTGCTTTCTTGTTTTTACACATGAGAAGAACCTCATCTCCATTCTTAGCTCCCTTTGCCAGTGCTTTCTCATAGTTAGCTTTTGTCCACCTTGTCCCATTCATGGTTTTTTTAATATATTCTCTTACGATATTTATACAACTTGGAATCGTGCGATTGTCTGTAACTGTCCCATGCTTGATTTCTTTACTCAATTAAACCATTAACCTTTACATTTGTGGAACTTGACTACTGGTATGAATACATTTATGGCTTCAAGGATAAATCTTTTGAATATTTCTCACAGTATATTTGTATCTGATGAGCTCAAGAACTATTTCATTCCATTAAAATCCACTCTCTTGAGAATTTGAAGAAATTGAAAATTTTATGCATAAAGGATGCAAAGATTACTATTTTTCAATTATTCTGTTAATTGTAAGTTTTAGAAAATAATACCATTTCAGCAAAAAATTGACAAGCATATGAACTCCTAAAGGTTAGGACAGAGGTTCCAAACCTTCTCAGTTCACGGTGCCCTTAGTGTCCCAGTAATTTTTTCATGGCACCCCTAAGCCAAAAGAAATACCTAGCACACTGGTTTTTGACCTTTTAATATATACCTATATAATAATTTTATTCTTTATATGGAGGTACTAAATAAAGATCAATTATAGAACACCACAAAATTAAAAAGATACAGTTCAATGGATACCATACACCTTTTTATAATGAAATAAAGATACAAATTAAAAAAAAAAAAAATAATAATAATAACTTTAAGTAACTTAAACCCAAATTACATGGCACCCCAAGAATGTTGTTATGCCACCCCGGCTGAAAACTACTGGGTTAGGATATAAAAAAAAAAAAAAAAAACACCCATTCTGAAACTAGCTTTTTATTTGTAGCTTCTGTAGCATTATTTACCACAAAACAAATTCAGAAAAAATATAAAAAGACCTCAGCAAATATAAGCATTTAAAGGATGGAAGTAGGAAAAAAAATCCCCATGTGCTGATTCATGCTATAAAATGGAAAGTGCCTACTGCAATTTTAACATTAAATTATGACAATTTCTCCATCAATCTATTTTCAGTGATAATAAAATTGTGTAATTCAAGATTTTTTTTTTTTTATTTAAAAAAAAAATTAAGAAAACAGTATAACTTTTAGAATTAATTCTCTGAATATTTCTTATTCAGCATTTGTACTTGATAAATTCATGAACTGTTCTCATTGAGTAGAATTCAAATAATGCCTATGGGTATCATTTTCCTTCAAAAATTAAAACTCCCTCTGTCAGTGACAAAAGTCTGCACTATAGATACATTCCACATTAATAGACTGTGTTCATTACCTACTAATGGTTTCTTCTTGTAGATTAATTTATATTCATGCTATGCAAATTTTTCTGTTACTGACTTCTTCAGGCCAGTGGCCACTTTGATCTGGCCTGGAACCTGTTCCCACCAAACAGAATTTAAAAAATGCCTAGGGCAATCAATTCACTATGTAAGAAAAGAAACAGTTTCGCCTTTGTGGAGGACTATTTTTGACCCTGACAACAATCATTTCTTTACATAAGTTTGGCGTATATACACAAACAGTTTTATTTTACTAATGAACAAAACATCATGTTTATGTTTATAGATGATGGACATAGCAATTACTTTTCAACATGGTTGCTCAATTTGTTTAGACCAGCGTTTCTCAACCTTTTCGTTGTTGCGGCACACTTTAAAAGATGCTAAAATTTTGTAGCACACCACAATCGCTATTATACTCATATATATTATAAATATCTGTAAATAAAATTTATAAATAAAAACTATATATATATATTCACAAACTGGAAGTTATTTCTGTTAGGTATATTTAATAATACATTTATTATTTGTTTTAAATGATTTAATTTTGAACATACATGAATTGCATGAAATTTAAAAGAAAATATGTAAAAAATTAACATAATTATATAAATACAAAAAAAAATAAACAATTTTAACATTTTAATCAGTGAGATGGTTGGGTTTGATGGGAGGCACAGTTTTTTTAATATGAGGATTTATTGTGTGTAAATGATTAAAACAAATAATAAATACATTTATTATTTGTTTTAAATTATTTAATTTTGAATATACATGAATTGCATGAAATTTAAAAGAAAATATGTAAAAAATTAACATAATTATATAAATACAAAAAAATAAACAATTTTAACATTTTAATCAGTGAGATGGTTGGGTTTAATGGGAGACACAGTTTTTTAATATGAGGATTTATTGTGGATAGGCTTACTTTCAGCTCCTCTTCTACCGACTTTAGTCTCTCTTTTTTTGTTTAATCTCGTTTTAAGTGGAAAACCCAGTTTCGCACAAATAGGAAGTGGAAACTGGCAATAAAATTCTAATTGCCTTTTCAGAAATTCACGGATATTCATTTTAATTCAAATTTTGCTAATATTAGTGTTAAGTGAATTTCCAGCGACTTGGTCACTACGGATTTAGTCAATTTTTCTTCTTCTTCTTCTTCTTCTTCTTGCAGATTAAGTTCTGACGTTAGAAGGTTTCTTGTTGCAAATAGTTCTCAACCCACAAATATTTTTTGGTATCAAGGGATGGAAAGAAATGCTCAATTTTTGTCTTCAACAACTCTAATGTTTCGCTTATTATGTTAATTATTTTAGTATAATTCGTTTTGGCAGTCAAGGGGAACATTTCTAAATTTTTTTTTTCATTTACGTATTTTTTCTATATACTCAGCTTTTCTTTAAAGGCGAACAACTTGTCAGTAGAAGTGAGTAAATTTTCCTATGGGCCTTGCATACTGATATTTAATTCATTAAGCTGCGTGAATAAATCTGTTAGAAAAGCTAATTTACAGCACTAAATTTCATCACAAAATTTTGATTGCTCCAGTGAAAAAAATATGAGCATTTCCTCATGCAACTCGTCCATATGTATAAGTACATTTCCTTAAGTAAATAGCCATCGAATCTCAGTATGCACCTTAAAGGAAAATAATGCAGACTTCAGTTCCTCGCATAATTTTCCGAAAATAAGTATTTTTTGTGGTCTAGTTTTGATATAACTGACCGTTTTAACCGCTTAATCAAGTACAAATTTTAAATCGGGTACCACTGTCTTCGCCACTAGAACTTCTCTGTGTATAAAACTGTGTGTTGTAATAATATTTGAATTGTGTTGTTTTACTAAGTTTACAAATCCTTTTAGTGCTCCTGTCACCACGGGAGCACCGTCGGTACAAATGCCAACACGACTTCTATAATATATCACACTTTTGTTAATAAGTATTCATTACTTTGAAAATATCTTGGCTGGTTCTTCTTTCATTGAGTTCATAATAATAATAATAATAATAATAATTGTGTCGTTTTCGATAAACCTGACAAATGCTATTAATTGGGCTTTTCCACTAATATCTGTTGAATTATCTATTTGCAATGCAAACAACCACCCAAAATTATTAATATTTCAAAAAAATTGTTCTTCAATACCATTGGACATTTTTTTATACTCTTGCTAATTGCGCTGTTCGAAAGTGGTACAGTCATTATTCTTTTCTCAGCTTCCTCTCCCAAAATACTTTTCACAATTACCTGACATGCTGGTGAATCAGACTTTCTGCAACCAGGTGAGATTTCTTCCCCCCCCCCACCAGTTTGGCTACTAAATAGCCAGCTTCCTGCACCTCATCAGATATTTCAGCCATATTATAAAATTCTGTACCTTGTTTTCTAGTAGAGGCCAGCAGTCTTTGAAAATACTCCACAGTTTTGGACGATAAATTCTTGTGTTTCGTAGAAAAATGACCACGCAATTTACTCGGCACCATTTTCATTCGACAAGGTTGTCCTCAAGCTTTGTGTGCCACATGCCACACAAAGGTTGAGGACAATCTTGGGTACCAGCATATGAAAATCCCATCCCCAAATAATCATCATCATATTTACAATAATGTTTTCTTTTTTGATGTTGATGGTTGCTCGTTTTTGGTTTTGTCATTTTCTCCAAGCTCGTTATCAATTTGCCTCTTCTGATTTCTTTTCACTAAAAATTTATCCATGGCTAATAATTTCTAAAAAAAAAAAAAAAAAAATTAAAGTTACCTCTAGAATGTACTATTACAGTTAAAAAAATTCTTTATTTGAATTAATTTTTATTATAAAACTTGGATTTATAAATTTTTTTTTATTTGCATTTTCCGCGGCACACAGGTTGAGAAACACTGGTTTAGACACTTTGGAGCTGCATGCATCTACTGAAGCAATATTCTCACTGCCTGTTTCACATTTTCACTGGACTGAGATTAATGGTTTCAATACTGAAGGCAGCAATTTGCCAGAGACAAAGTCTGCCTTCAATGAATCGTACTGTTGCATGGCTTCGTATAGAACACCAAACTGCCTAATACCCGGTATTAGGAGATCATTGACCACCCACTGTACAATCCAAAACCTTCCCTATTCATTTTCTTCTGTTTAGTAGGTTCAAGAAACATCTTCAAGGTTAGTAGTTTCATTCCAATGAGGATGTTCAACAGGCAACAAAAATGGCTTAGGCAGCAGAATGCAACTGTCTACTGAAGTAGCATAAGGAATTTTGACTGTATGCTATGATTCACTGTATTAGATCATAAGTAATTTATAAGGCACGTTTGAAAGCAAACAGAATTCAAAAGAATTCCTTCCCCTCCTTAAGAGAACTGTATTTTAATTTATATATAAATCATTTTATATACATTACTGCAGTAAATATACAGAATGATTTATTACTGTTACAATATTATATAAATTTTAATGTATTTTAGATTAATAGATTAATTTTTGTAATGAACCACTGTTTTATCACGTGAATAATACAAAGGTAGTTTTTAAGTGCTTTTGATCTATTACATCAAACTTGTTACAAAGGCAACATTTCAGGATCCTTGCCAGATCCCATTATCATAACATGCATGGCCTAAAATTAAGAGAACAGAGCAACAAGGTTAGTAAAGCTTCTCTCCCAAACAGTTTCTCAAAAACCAACAAACCATAAAACAAAAAAAAAAAAACAGCATCCAAAATAGCATCCTGGTATCATTCAATACTGATTCCATTTTTATCACCAATCACACAGCAATCTCTCCACAGCCATATTTATCTTAGATTGCCCAAATCTGCTACCTGTAAGAGATATGCCAGACCGCATTAAATCTGATGGTGGGGAAAGCCTACTTATCTTTCAGTGAATACTTCTATTCTCAGAGTTCAGGTCTGAGCATGGGAAATGCTCTCTCTACTTCTTGCAAGACAAACAAATTTCTAGAAAAACACCCTTTCAAGCTGAAGCTCTGAGGAAAATATATCGATAACATAATAGTACCGCCTGGACAATTAAATACATTCTTCAATGCTCTCAATACTTTTTATCCTGCCATAAAATTCAAGATGAAGGTAGAGAACGACGATATCCCACCATTCCTTGATATTAACTTATCCAGAAACCACAGGGAGATACAATGTCGTTATACAAGAAATCAACAGATACAGTTTAGAATAACAACCTTTGAGTTCAAGGCCTCATTATCTGGCTGTCTGCTATTGGCCTATTTAGCCTCAGGCCCTGGTGCTATTAAGGCAGTTCATGTTTGAATGGAGCAGTTTTAATTAGGCAAAGCTAAGGTATGAGGAACTATTAATAGCTATGTTGTATTAGATGTAATAAATTTAGTTAATAATTTTATTTTATTTGCAACAGTGTGTGTGTGTGTGTGTGTGTGTGTGTGTGTGTGTGTGTGTGTGTGTGTGTGTGTGTGTGTGTGTGTGTGTAATATTACTCATAAAATTGAAATATTTAAAATGTTATTAATGTAAATTTAATTTGCCCTTTATTTCTCTTTTTAGCTCATTATGTTTAGATGATGTAATCTGTCAAGGATCCCAGAATGTCACCTTTTGTAAAACGTTTAGCATAATTAGGTAAAAGCACTTAATAAACTAAATTTGTATTATTCAAGTGGTAAAAGAATGGTTCATTATAAAAATTAATCTAAAAGTATGAGTCTAAAGCAACAATGATGAAATAATAACAATTGATAAACAAAGAAAAATGTGACTTACAGTATCACGATCATCAGGACTGGCAGCACCATTAGTACATACTCGTTCAGATACTGGCATAGAATACTCAGAATTTTCTGAATTAAAAGTGATAAGTGTTTCAGAGGAATTGACAAGTGTGAAACCAAAAGAGAGAAGACACTGTAGACGAACAAATGTCTGAAACAGAATGACAACCTTTCAAATTTTCCTTCAAGGTTTTATTGAGCTGTTACAACACAATTATAATTATTTTATTCATTAATTGCAAAAATAATTTCAAGCCTTATTTTACTGTTCCCAACTGTACTATTCAACATCAATTTATAAAAATAACTTCACTGGATGCTAGTTAAATGTAAGACTTCTCTCATATATATCTAAACTTATCTAACCATACTCCTTAAAGAGCTAGTTCAATCTCAAATTAAAGAAATTTTTTGAAAAATGTAATTTATAAAACTTTATTTTGTTACAAAACCAAATAGTGATTAAAGCTGCAACACAGGTTTCTATTTATTCTGCCTGCAGAAGTGTGTATTCTTTGGATGGTGTGCATGTTTCTGCAGAATGGAAAAATTGGTAATACTTCATAAATAAAACTCTCCACCTAAAAACAGCTATGTATAGATGGGTGAAAAGGCCTTTAAGAAGTTGTTCCAATTGTTTTGCTTCTGGAGATATTTTTGAAACACTAACTACTCACGCCATCAGTTTATGGGGTTTGTTTGTTTGTTTGTTTTGTTGGTTTTTAGGAGCATTAGCAACTAAGGCCATATTGCTCCAGGATATGCGGTGGTCATTCCTTGACCTTTCCGCATCCTCCGTATTTGGTGGTGACGGGCTCGAACCCCGGTCTAATCAAGAAGCGTGTGCTGCGCACTGCTGCTCCTTCCCACCTGGCTACGGAGGCGCCTAATTTATGGGGTATGTTACTTTCTATAGTCTGAGTATTATTTCTGTGCATGTATCTTTGGGCTGCTTTTCATTGTGCAGACTGAAAAAAACAAGAAAATTTCATGAGGAGTTGAGTTACTGTAGGCTAATCACACAAACAACAGGAGCTAACAAACTTTTAAAAGAATACATTGTAATATTTGAAGAATAGTGGCTATGTGATTTGATAGCCAGTCTTGTTCATTCCTGAAAAATATGAAAGCTTACAATTAACATGAGTAGTTAATTAGAGCTATTTTATAGAGAATGAGGCAATACAGTGCTTTCACAACACTGCTTTGTCTTTTAAACAAATAACAGAACTCTCCTTGGCAATGTGTCAAAAATGTGGAGTTCTTTCTGCTAATACAAGACCATACTATTTTCCTAAGAATTCTGTAGGACAGAAAAAAAGCCCCCCCCCCAAAGGATAAGGTAGTCCAGTGTTTTTTGCAATATTAACTAAGCCAAACAGCTTTATTTTATAATTTCTAAAGCATCTCATCATGCACTGCATGACAGTTACAATGAACAACTTCTTTTAGACCTTTCATCTAGGAATTGTCATTAAAGATGGCCTGTTCTTTGATGAAGGAATTAAAATTCTTGAAAAAGGCTGTCATAGCTGTGCCTCATGTTAAAAAAAAAAAAAAAAAATTCTGTACCAGGTACATAATATGTCCTGCCGCTAGCATATTTAATGTGTTTTACATTTAAGAGTCATTGGCAGGCATTAAAATTGTTTTCATTTTCAGATTTTTATTATTATTATAACATTAATAATTACATGTCGGTTACTGAAAGTATTGGTTTGTGATGACTAAAGTAGGATATTATAATTTTTACATTGAAGAGATTCTAGTTTGCAACTAAATACACCATCTATAGTTATTCCATTATGTGTAGTATTTAAAGAAAGATCTGATGACATGTTCAGTTGAAGAATGTTTTCATAAATGTGCAGAACTCCTTTCCAGCCTCCGAGTTTAATTGTAAAGAAAAAAATTGCACTCAATCTGAAAACACCAGGTGACTTGAAACCAGATGCGTTTCCCAGTTTCAGAAAGTTTTTTTGTATCTTAAAACCTTAATATTTCTAAATTCCTTAGCTTTCCAATTATATGCTATACATCCACATTATCCCATTTATTACGTGAGAAAATTTCCTTGATCACATGTTCATATTTTCCACTATCCTGAAAAAACTACTACAATTTTCAGAGGTTTGAAAGTTTTCCCTCTAGCATAGAGCCAAGCTCCGTGCAAAATTTCATTAAATTTGGCACAGTAGAATATAAAGAAAATTTCCTTGAACACATGTTCATATTTTCAACTATCCTGGAAAAACTACTGCAATTTTCAGATGTTTGAAAGTTTTTCCTCTAGTATAGAGCTAAGATGAAGCTCCATGCAAAATTTCATTAATTTATCTTCTACTGGACCAAATTTAAACTGGAATAAATTTCCATAACACTTCCCCTCCTGTGCACCCCCCTCCGTGTGCTCCTGTGCACAGGAGCACACTGTAACTAACATTGCTGCTATTAAAATAAATCTATGCAATAGATACCAAGACAGCTAACTGTCTTCTGGGAACCCTTCTAGCAAAATCTTTAAATAAATTAAACTGTGTAAGATTTGACGTTTCTGTCCTCTATAAAGCTCAGGCACAACATTTCTGAGAGCTGTTCTAAACTGCTCATAAAGTGAACACTCATACAACACATGTTCCAAATGCATGACAAGAACAATGAGGATCTGATTCTAAACCTAATTCATATAACTTAGCTCTCAAAGAGCCATGTCCTGTTATCAAGAAAGATGTTTCCATACTAATATGAAAACATTTATTCAATTTATTATTAAAATTGAACTTAACACTAGATATAAATAACCTGGTAACAACACCAGTATCACTGCAATTCCAGCCTTCTTGCCAATTTTCTATCAATTGTCACATCATTGGTAAAACCCAAAAATGAAATATGCATACCTTTTCTAGTAAACTAACTAAAAGCTCTATAAGTAACGTACATATCAAGAGGAAGAATTCCCACAATAACCTGTAGGGTGTTCATAGACACCGTTTTACATACTCTTAGAATTGTAAGTAACATAGATCATAAAATTGTAAATAACATAGTATGTTTGAACCAGACACATGCTGTGTAGTTCACAATTGGTAAAAATATTAACTTATAATATTTTTACCAATTGTGTAACCTCCCCCATATAACCTAGCCTCCCCCATTCCTTTCTGGGAATTCTAACAATTGAAGCAGCAAAGTTTTCAATTTTACTACTTAAGTGTTTGATACGGGCAGTGAATGTGAAGTTAGCGTCATTTAGGACGTGACACCATTTGCGTAACTTCTGCATGATGGTTTTTCGTTACAAAATTTTTGGAATAATGCCAGTAAAAACATTTTTAATGACAAAAAGAATAATCTCTAGGTGATATTATTTGTTTGAAACTAGTGTAAAATCAAAGCTGCTCATCAACAAGTGTAGTTCATTCTGGTATGAAAGAAGACCATAGCATTTTCCTAGGCATTTAAACACTAGAGGCTGAGAAAACACATCGTAGGTGTTACAAGAGCTATTAACATAAATAAAAACCACACTACACTACAGAGTATCTATAAATTATCCACCTGATTGTGAAGCTCAAAATTTTATTTTATAGTTATCTTAAAATGGGTTGCTGCAGTTATCAAAGCAACTAAATGAATTTTTTCTCATACAGTTGGCATCCTTGATCCCAACCAAGCATTGTTATAGTACAGCATTAAAATGATGACAGTGGAGAAGAAAGCAACGTGCATTGTGGCTGTAGGATACCAGATCTCCAGTGACAGTAGAGAGATGTTTTCAACAGGAATTTAAAAAAAAAAAAAAAAAAACACCAACAAAACAATCAGTGAGGTATTACAACACGGTTGATAACAGTTTCAAGAAACTGGCAGTGTGCTGCACCAGAAAGGAGGGTAGACCAGGTGTATCTGCAGATAAAGTTTCGAAAATTCAGGTAATGTTTACCCAATGTCCTACAAAATCTATTCGCTGTGCAAACCTGCAGCTGCAAATACTACAAGAAACACTGCATATGGTGGTTCACAAGAGATTGAAACTTTGTCCACAAAGTGCAAACGTCCAAGCAATTAAGCCTTGCGACAAACCAGAATGAAAGGAATTCACTTTTCACATTCTCAACTGTATAGACAAATATGAACACTCTGGAAAATGTTGTTTTCAGTGATGAAGCAACACTCCACCTGTCTGGTAAGGTTAATAGACACAACGTTCACATATGGGGAGGGGGTATCCAAAAACCTCCACTCAGTTCACGAACAAAAGCATGATAGTCCCAAGATAAGTGTGGTGTCCACTGTCCTTCAGCCAGGTGACTGGACCATTTTTGTTCCACAGAAATACTGTGAACTCTGCAAATTATCTAGATATGCTTGAATTTTGTTCCCCCCCCCCCAAGATGGAAGTTTGGGAGAGGCTTTTTCCCAGCAGTGGGCCAGCAATGGCTAAAAAGAAGTAAAACCTATACAACTTATACATTACTATGACGAGAAGTCCTGCTGGTCAGCTGGCCACAGCCATTGGCAAAGATTAAGGTGCAGGCATTGGCTCTGATTAACCTATTTTCTGGGTACGTATTGTCGCACTACAGGCCTTTAGGCAATAAAGCTGATGCTGTAGAAAGCACAAATTAAGAGCTAAAAGGATTAAGCATTAAAACATTTTGCAATTTAATGGTGCCTGTAAAACTCTGCAGGAGAAAATTAGAAGAGAGTGATTTTCCTTTATCTGGGAAATTCATCTGTTGTTTAGAAGAAATGAGTCATCCACACTTTTAAATTTCACCTATCTCTGTTTACACGGTAACTACACGTGGTCACTAATTTCAGCTTTGTTTTAACTGCTGTGCAAGTAATCTTACAGTGTCTAAGAGGAAATCCTTGAGTGTAGTGTGAAAAAGTGGAAGGACTTAATAGCATCAATATTTACTGAAGAAAAACCCTTTACGTCAATGAGAAATTATGGGAGTGAAGTTGAAAAAAATGTAATTAATGATGTTGAAATTTCACATGTTTATTTAATGAAAAAACTTTTGAGCCTACAGGCCAGTAAGGCTCCTGGGGTTGATGGCATTTCCCCTATAATCTTAAGGGAGGCGAAAAGTGAGTGCATTGAACCATTTAATTATGAGAGCATCACTGGACTCGGGAGTGATTCCGTTGGATTGGAAAAGTGCCAGCGTATTTCCAATGCATAAGGGCGGTTCTAAGAGTGAAGTGGGAAATTACTGACCGGTTAGTCTAACTTCAGTAGTAGGGAAAATCATGGAGACTATGATCAAGGGTGGAATTCAGGATCACTTAGATAGAAATGGAATTCTGAAGGATACTCAGCATGGTTTTGTGAAGGGAAAATAATGCTTAACTAATCTGGTTAGCTATTTCAACAGAGTCACTGAAGAGCTGGACTCAGGGAATAATTTCAACATTGTTTATTTGGATTTCAGCAAAGCATCTGACTCAGTCCTACATGAGTGGTTTCTTTATAATCTGGAATAGGTTGGAATCACAGGAAAAATCCTTAGATGGATAGCAGGGTGGCTTCGGGGCAGGAGGCAGAGGGTTGTGATAAATGGTTATTCCTCAGATTGGGTTGATGTAAGAAGTGGGGTTCCTCAAGGATCAGTATTAGGACCACTGTTGTTTTTGATTTTCAAAAATGACATCGATGAAGGGATAGATGGCGTGATGTCTAAATTTGCAGGTGATGTAAAGATTAGTAAAGTAATTAATAATTTTAATAATTTTTGCCGCCAAGCAGAGCTTCTTCAGATATGGTCAGGAAAATGGCAGCTATGCTTTAATCCTGCAAAGTGCAACGTACTGCACCCGGGGAACAGTAACCTCAAAATAACTTATACACTTGGCGGAGTTGAACTAAAGCCGGTAGTGGAGGAAAGGGACTTAGGTATTACGATACAATCAGATATGAAGTTCTCCGAGCATTGTAGACTGGTTGCAAGGAGGTGGTGTCCTATCAATGATTTATCAAACAATCGCTAGTAGAGATAAGGATGTCATAATCCCATTACATAAGGCTATTGTTAAACCACACTTGGAATACTGCATTCAAGTATGGAGACCGCACATAAAGAAAGACATTGTTCTTCTTGAAAGGGTACAAAGACGGATAACTTGTCTGGTGAGATCGGCAAAAGGGTGTCCATACGAAGAAAGACTTTGAATATGTGGGTTGCAGAGCTTGGAAACTAGGCACCTTAGAGGAGACTTGAATGAGGTGTTTAAGTCTCTGAGAGGTATAAGTAAAATGAATAAGGACGAAATTTTCACGGTTATAAATGGGATTGTAGATGATTCTAGAACTAGGGGCCATAATTTCAAGTTAGGGGAGTTGTTTAGACTGGATTGCAGGAAGTTTTATTTTAGCCAGCGAGTTATAAATTACTGGAATGAGTTACCTACATGGGTGGTAGAGGCTGACAGTCTGGGGAAATTCAAAGGTCAGCTAGATAATTACCTAAGGGAAGAGAGAAATGCATAGGTTGTCCATTTCCTTTTCTCTTATTAATTTTTATTATTATTATTTTTTTAATTTTCTTATTATTATTAATTAATTAATTTTTTTATTTTATTATTATTATTTTTTTTGGCTGGTGCAGCATAAGCCATAGGCTTCTTTGCACCATGTGGCCATTACTAATAAATTCCCATTCTGCGATGACACCTTTTGATGAATTTAAGGTATTGTGGGGAGTAACAGATACTGGCAACCCACCAAATGTTGTCTTTAATAGCCACTCCAAACGTTTGGAGGTTGCTATTTCAATCAGGCGATCTTCGGATTGTAGTTGCTTCACCATTTTTGGTGATCCTGCAATAGATTCAAGATGTCTTTGAACCATAAATGGCAATAACTTGCCCACAGGCTGGGTGGATAGAGAGTATCACCAGAAAATTAGGAACGTCTGGACACTGTGCTTCTGTTCGAAGCCTTTCAGGTTGACTATTGTTGCTATCATGACAGGATTCTTGTCTTGAACTTGAAGGCTCTAAGGGTGGAAAATTGTTAGAATCCATGATAGCTCCTTTTGGCCCTGGGGGTTTATCTTTACCACCCAGGCTACTGGCCCCCGCCATGGGGAGGCAGGAGCAGTGCCACGAGGTGAACAAGCAGCTGAGTGAGTAAATTAGTACTTATAGAAAAAAATAAACAGAAAGGTGGTTCCCCTTTCTGGGTCTCTGCTCACTTCTTGCAGAATGAAAGTGCTACTCTGATATACAATTCAAATCAAGAAAATGGTTTTTGAAACAAAAAATAGAATACGTTTGCTCAAATGCTCTTTGTAGAAAATGCTTTTCAAAATGCACTAGAAATCGCTTGGCCATGGAACACTTGGCATCTGGGGCCCATAGTGTTAGGTAATGTTACGTTGGGCAACCGGTCATTTATTCCAGGAGGCAGTAGAGTTTATTGATGAACCTGTGCTATTTGCTGATAAACTGAATAAATGTTCTGTACATATATTCACACACAAAGAATATTTATTATAGATTAGGAGGTAAATAATTTTATACTAAAGAATAAAAAATGGAAGAAACTGTTGCAGCTAAAAGTGAATTTAGCTGCAGCAGTGGATTACATTTAAAAGGAATTGGATTATATTAAAGGAAACTGCAATCCTTTAATGTATACAATTATATTAAGGAAGCTGCAAAAGAGATAGTTAAACCTTTAGCCATTAAAATGAGAGTATCCTTAGATACAAGAGAAGTTCCTAGAGACTGGAGATGTAGAAATGCATTTCCTATTTGCAAGGGTGGTTCAAGGGGTGAAGTGGGTAATTATAGACCTGGAAATTTGATCTCTGTGGCAGGGAAAATAATGGAGCCAACAGTTAAACAAGTTGTTTGTTTGTTATTTGGTTTTTAGGAACATTAGCAACTAAGGCCATTTTGCTCCAGGGATATGCGGTGCTTATTCTCTGACCGTTCTGCATCCTCCGTATTTGGCGGGCACAGGCTCGACCCCCGGTCTAATCAAGAAGCGTGTGCTACGCACTGCTGCTCCTGCCCACCTGGCTACGGAGGTGCCAGTTAAACAAGTAATGCAATATCATCTTGATAGAAGTGGAGTCATTAGGCAATCCCAACAGGAATTTGTTAAAGGTAGATCATGCTTGAGCCAATCTGATAAAGCTACTATGTGATCGCTGCAAAGGAGCCAGACACAAAGAATAATTCTGACATCACATACTTGGAATTCAGTAAAGCAAAGCCACTGATACTGTGCCTCATGTACAACTGTTGCACATTTGGAGAAATATGACATTAGGAGAAAATTACTACTAAGGATGAAGGGATGGTTTTGTGGTAGAAGACAATGAGCATTATAAATGGCTACTGCTCTTCATGGAGTAATGTGATGAGTGGGTTACTAAATGGGTTGGTGTTGGGAACCTTACTGTTTTTAATATTTATTAATGATATTAATGTAGTATTTCAAGTTTTATGTCTAAATTTGTTGACTATACAAGGATGGGCACAACTGCAAAGTACTGCATTTGGGTAGCAATAATCCCAGAATAATATACCATTTGGGTACCACCAAATGGTATATTATTTTACTGATGAGTATATTTTAGTCCAAGTAACTAATGAGTAAAAAGATTTACAGGGTAATTATGTAGACTAATATGAATTTTTCTGTGCAATCAGACTATCAGAACAACTCATGGGGGTCTGTCAAAAATATATACAGGAACACTACCAGCAGAACTGAAGTGTTTATCCCATTGTATAAGGCTACATCTGGAATACAGGTTTGAAAACCTCATTTTAGGGAAAATATAGATCTGTTGGAGAGATTACACAGAGAAAAAGAACAAGCTTAACTTGGGGTGGGGACAGTGGCATAAAAAAGGATATTCTTCCCAAACACTAAGGTTCTACAAATCGCAACCTCTGGAAACTAGTGAGTGGTGACCTGGGTTGAATAAACTAAATGCTGATGGCATCTTTACTCTTCCTCAGATGCACAATTAAACCGAAAAAGGGTGGTTGCAGAATAGATGTGCGGAAATTTCCATTCAACCAAAGAGTAACTGACTACTAGAATAAAAAGTTCCAACTAGTTTTCTGGAAGTGGAGATTTTGAATAAATTTAAAGAAGGTTTGGACAGATTATGTTTAAATGGCTGGTGCTGTATAAGCTTTGCTTCCTTGCATCATGTTGTCAATAATAATACTAAGGACTGAATGGACTCAAAATGATTAAATGTACAATTCCTTTTTCGGAGTTCTTAGAGAATAATAGAACCGATTTTGACATGCATATTTCTGAAAGTGAAAATTTCTTTAATAATGAAAAAAATGGGAATAGGAATGAAACAAAGTTTGTATTTACCTGCTCTGCAGAAGACAGAAGTCTCCTTTTATTTACATCAAATGAAAGATTAGCATGAGCTTTTTCCAATAAAGGTAAGTGCTGAAGTTTAATATCTTCAGGTAGAGGATACTTTTGCTTCCAAGGTTCTCTCAGCTGTTTCTGAGTAATTAATGGTGAGAGTAAGGAATCTAAATTGTGAAATAAAGAAAAACAGAAAAAAAAATTCAATGCAATAAATGGATACTAATAAACTATAATAATTTTAAGTAAGAATCCTTGAAAAAATTAATGACTTTGGATAGAAAAGAGTGGAGAACATGAAAACTAGACCTAGTGCACATTGGTGCCTGGGAGGGAGTACTATGTATTGATCAATTATAGAAGGTGATGAAAATGATCATTACTATTTTGGATACATGTATTTACATAGCAGAAAAGGTATAAAGCAAGAAAACTAAATGTGACATATTTGGTTGGCATGGTATTCTTAGTATTTTTAAATCTTGTATCCCCCAAACACAAGGGGGAAATTGTGATTAAAATCTGCTTTGATGTATGACCAGTTACATCACCTTACTATCGTGCTTACCAATCTTCTCTTCAGTGCTATAGTGGCTTTGTCACTTGTTTAAAGAGGCCTGGGTTCAATTACTATCAATGATTGGCGGAATTTCTAAATTCGTCTCTAACTGAGGCTGTAGTTAGCTGATCTCAGGTGAAATAAAATGATAAAACTGTTTGTAGTTATGAAAAGCTAAGACAGATGTTAACTTGTTCAAAGTTAACAAAGGTTCAAAGACAGATGTTAAGATGTCTGCAATGACCCAAGAAGTGGGTGTCTGTCGACCTCTCAAAATAAGGACAGAGTTACAAACGTTTGGGAAATTGTGGCAAGATATTGTCATTTGACTCCCAGAATGATAACTGATGAGTTGTATATGAGTAAGGAGATGATTCATCAAATTATACACGAAGATTTAGGAAAAAAGGAAGGTCTGTACAAAATTTGTGCTGCATTGGATGAGCAGAAGCTACGAAGAGTGTCATCATGCAAAAGCTTCATCCAGACTTGTCAAGGCAATCTTAATTTCCTCGACTGCATCATCACTGGAGATGAGTGTTGGGTGTTTCAGTACCACCCAGAGAAAGCATCAGAGCATGCAGTGGACTCCGGAATCACTGCCAAAGCCCAAAAAATTTTGTTTATAGAAGTCCAGGATCGAGATGATGCAGATCATGTTTATCGATAAACAGGGTGATTTACAAGGAATTTGTACCCGAATGGGAGAGAGTCAATTCTGCATTCTGTGTATAGGTGCTCATAGAAAGCACCTATACATAGAATGCAGCTTCATAGAAGCACCTATATGTAGTTTAGAAAAATATGTAGTTGCAATCTCACCTGGGAAATGCACTTTATTGAAGTGCATTTCCCAGGTGAGACTGCAATTTTAAGAGAAAGGTAGCTGTACTTATTGCATGACAATACCTCCCTGCACATTCTGCACTTGTGAAGACATTTCTGATGAAACATGCCATTATACAGATCAACCATTCACCATACTCTCATGATCTAGCACCAGTCTGCTAGATGAAACTAGATGAACATGAGAGTTAAAAGTAATCAGCACTCCAGTGGTGATTACTTTTAACAAAAAGTAATCACCATCTCCTTCATTTTGTGTTATTTTTATGCACTAGTCCAGGAACTGCACTGCCACACCTCATATGCACACTATTCTACCAAAAGCCATGGGAACTTGTAGTCACAAACAAAACATCCTTATTTAAAGGAAATAAGTGCTGGCCCACCTTTAGTCATAACAACTGATTCAATGCACTGTAGAATAATTTCTAATTGTACTCCTTTAAAGCATTCGAGAGCTTCACTAAAAAAGAATGCAATCTTAGCTTTACCAGAATTATGCCTTCCATTTCATCCCAAGACATTGGGTTCTTGAAAGGGTCCAAAGATGGGCAACTCAAATGGTGAGATCAGCAAAAGGGCAACCAGGCACCTCAGAGGTGACCTGATTGAGGTTTATAAGGCTCTGAGAAGGATTAATAAAATGAATGAAGGTGGAATCCTCACTGTTATAAAGAATTCGAGAACCAGGGGTCATAAATTCAAATTACATGAATTAAGGTTTAGATTACACTGGGAGAAGTTTTCTTTTAGTCAGCGAGTCGATTGCTGGAAAAAGTTACCCTTGTAGGTAGTTGAGGCTGACAGTCTGAATAAATCCAAAGGTCAACTGGATAGTTACCTGCAGGCCTTCAACAATGAAGTTAAACAACATCCCCATCCGTCTCTACATGGAAGTCAAATACCTGGGAATATGCATCAACACCAGCCTTACCTTCCACTCTCCCATCTGAAGTGCTTGTCCATGAAAATCCGAAAGTATATGGCTCATGATAAGAAGAGTCGGCAGAGTGGATTGGGGCAAAGTCTTGTCTCTCATCTACTAAGTGGCATTTGTCCTAACTGTTTGTTATGGAGCCTCAGTTTGGTGTACAAAGACCATCCTGGAAAGGAACAAGCACAAACTTGATTAAACAAAGAGAATAATGCTGTTGTCTATCTGCAAAGCATGCTGCATTTTCAACACCCCTGCCTATAGGTTATCATTGGATGCTGCAGTTGTTAAATCTTCAACTGCACCTTACCAATTACCTGAAACAAGAAAGAAAATGGATTTTTAAACACATTCAAGGACTCTGGCAGCAATCATGGGAAACCACACACAAAAGGAGAAATTACCAGAAGATTCCTCCCATCTATTGACATGATCTTCCCAAAGTCCTCTTCCTGGTTTTCATACTGGTCAGCAAGTTACATTCCTGATTATAGGAAATGGACTCTTCCAGCATAAATTGACAACAATGGAAATTGAAAGTAACCCATTCTGCCACTGGGGCAAAGAGGAGTCGTGGGGGCACCTCATGTATGAGTGTTCCGCTTACAATGATTGTAGGCTGAAATTTTTTACTGAAATCCAGGGAAACCCTCACATCCTGAAGCAGGAAACATACCTGCTTCAGGATGAAACAACATACAAAGCCCCAAGGGTGCCTCCATAGATAAGTGGGCAGGAGCAGCAGTGCGTAGCACACGCTTCTTGATTAGACTGGGGTTCGAGCCCGTGACCACCAAATACGGAGGATGCAGAAAGGTCAGGGAATGACCACTGCATATCCCTGGAGCAATATGGCCTTAGTTGCTAATGCTCCTAAAACCAAATAACAAAACAACAGAGCCCCAACAAGTTAAGTGCAAGGTGTCTTCACCATCAGATGGGCAAAGCTTGCTGAACTTACAGCTGCTCAGAACGTCCCCACAAGTGAAATCAGAAACTGAGGTCAAATAGCAACTGGCCACGATATGATGTTTCCCGAAGAGTAAGACACTATGCTGACATCAACATGGCTGGCACTCACACAAGGTCACCTGCCCCTGTGACTTTAGAAGCAGAGATCAGGGTTGCCTGGTCTCCACTCAGGCAACTCCGGCAGAGAGCAGCCTGGCTACCTCCTAGTGGTGTGTGCAGGCAGATTGTTATCCCACATGGGACCTTGCAGCCATATGCCAGAATATAACAGAAAGCAATGAAATGCTAATCTTAAACATAGAACACTTTTCTGGCATTTACAGCCACATCTGTGCCATATGTACTCTTCACAGTGTACATATGGCACAGCTATGGGAAACTACAGGTGGCATCTGACCCTAACACAATGCACACTATGCCAATTATCAACTTGGGAATATTTAGTTCCTGAGCAATAAACATGCACAGGCATATTAGCATTAGCAAAGGCATATGATGGAAGAAAGCAAACTTATACAGCATCAGCCAAAAGAAAAAAACAAAAAAAAAACAACAACCTTCCCATTTCACATATCCATTCACCCCAAATGTTTTTCTAGTTCTGTGTTGAATTTATTTAAGCTGTCAACTTCTACATTGTCAGATCGAAGTTTGTTCCAACAATCAACCACCTGCTGGCTAAAACGGCAATCTGCACATCTATTTTACAACTGTCTTTCCTCAATTTGAATTTATACCCCCTCAGGTTCATAATCTCAGCAAGCGGAAGAATCCCATCAGCATTGAACTTGCTGAATCTATTCAAGGCCTTAAACACTTCAATCAGATTACCTCCCCGGAGCCTAGTCTCCAGACATTGCAATTTGCAGAACTTAAGCCTTTCTTCGCAAGAGCAACACTTTGTGTCATTCACCAATCTCATTGCCCTTCTCTGTACTTGTTCGAGCAGCTTTACATCCTTCCTAAAATGAGGCCACCAGACCTGTATACAGTACTCAAAGTATGGCCTGACCATTGCCTTATACAAGGGAATAATCACCGCCTTATCCCTGCTAGAAAAATTCCTGTATATCATTGACAAGACACCATGAGCTACTCTTGCAGACCATCTGCACTACTCAGAAAACTTCATATCTGATTGCAAAATTACCACCAGGTCCCTTTCATTCTCCACCACCCTGAGTGTAGTACCACTGAGTTGATCGTTACTCTGGGGTTACTGCAACCCATATGCAGTACTTTACATTTGTCAATGCTAAACTTCAGTTGCCACCTCTCAGCCCATCTGCTCAACTTTTCTAGATCCTGTTGCAGTAGTGTACTGTCATTAGCATCATTAACAACCTTGCCAACCTTCGTACCTTCATCAGTATCATTAATAAATACAGAAAACAACAATGGACCCAACACTGAACCCTGGGGTACTCCAACAATAACATTAATCCACAAAGAGCAGTTTCCATTGATTAACACTTTGTCTTCTCCCACTCAACCATCCCTTTATCCATAACAGCAACTTGCCTTTAATGCCATACTGCTCCAATATCAAAAGCCTTCCTAAGATCCAAGTATATGATATTAAAATTATTCTTTGCATCCAGTTCCTTTGTGACAACATCATAGTATCCCATTAAATTGGTCAGACAAGACTTCCCCTTAACCAAACCCATGCTGTATCCAAACAATAACTGAAGTCTTGTCTAGATGATCCTGCAGTGTTTCTTTAACCAATGCCTCCATTAATTACCCCGGAACAGAAGTTAAATTAACAGGTCTGTAATTACTTGTGTCAGCTTTGATCCTCCTTTGTGAATTGGGGTCACATTTGTACCTCTCCAGTCCATGGGTACTCTCATAATTATGGCTAAGGGTTTGCTTACTTCCTTTGTTGCCTTCTTTAATATAACTGAATAGATCTCATCCACCCCAGGTGCCTTTCTTATGTTTAACTTCAACAATATTTCCTCCACTTTGCTCTCAGTTATTACAAAATCATTTAGATCACTGCCAGAGTTTAATACACTTCTGGCATTCCCCTCCCTGAATAACTCCTCATGTGTAAATGTTGATGCAAAATACTCATTCAGTTTGTTAGCTACATGAGCAGGATCATCAACAGTTGAACCATCAATATCAAGTGACCAATCTGGTTCATCCCCTTCCTTCTAGAATTTACATAAGTAAAGGACTCTTTCTGTTTTTCTTTGCATCCTTTGCCAAAGGTGTCTTGTAATCTGCCTTTGCCTGCCTAACCTCCTTTGATTTCCCATATGACACCCAAACTATCATTTTCCCTCGGAAACTGAACTGTTTTTCAGCGTACACATTTGAAATGAATCATGGGCTAACTGCTGATCACCTTTATAGGCCAAAATATTAGTGTATTTCACAGTCAAACCAAATTTTTTTGCAAGGATAGTGACTACTAAACGTTTTGTATCCTAATTTACGAGTTCACATTATTTTCATTTTATCCTAATTCAGGCAAATCATCAACATATAAGTACAGATGATTATTAATATTCAATATATATTCCTTAAACTTACTAGTTTGTTTAACAACAAATATGAAAATAGGAGTTTTCACTTTATACATACCACTACTACTTAGTATTTTCGATTCTATCTTCATAAGTACATTCAAAAGTTCTACCACTCTTGACCACAAAAACCTTGAGCTCTGAAAACCAGGACATTCAAACATTTTAATGTTTTCAACAAAAAATATAAAAAATAATTAAAAAATACATAAACTAAGAGCAGTATACCAAACTTTAAAATTAATTAAAAAAAAAAAAAATCCTGATACCTACTGTATTAAAATAAGAATGACTTTGATGACTTACTTATAGTAAAACTTCCATCAATCAAGGAAGCATATTTTTATTTAAGGCAAGAATTTTACATTCTGTTTTATCAGTACAGCATAATGTTGCAAATACAAGGCTGTATCTGTGGTGGCATTAGCTAGCTCTTAAATTCAGTACGTTTTTTTGTGATATCTTTTTGCTTAACAAATTATTGTAACATGTAATAAAGGAATAGTTTTAAGTATCTTATTTATGGAGATTTGTTTATTTTTGCAATTACCTAAATAATATTTATAAAATGATGTGTTCACAAGATGTCAACTGTTGCCACCATGAATCACATCACAAAGCATTTAAGAAATAGTGGGGAACTCTAAAGAGAAACAGGATAAGTATAATCCTTGAATACTTTCTTTTGTATGATTCTGTCTGTGCATAATTAATATTGTAGTATTTCCTAAATTTTATGTAACACATATAAATATTGATAAAGTAGATGGAATAATGTACTACTACTGTTTTATTGTTGTACTAGCATATCATACAGTGTTACCATGGTAAAAGTGTGGTATTCAAGAATAGTGCTACACGAATAGGATTAATTTTAAATATGAAGTTGTGATGAGTTTTGCTGTTCACCCTTATTATTATATCCTGAAAATGAAAGAAGGAACTGTACACCAAAGAAAATAACTTTCCTACGTTTTTACAGTTGTTCAATCCTTTAAATGACACATTTGCAAATGTTCCTGTAATTTGTCTTTATAGTTCATATATATATATATATATATATATATATATATATATACACATTTTTTATTTAAACCTACAAGTAACACTAGACATGCTAAGTTTATGTTTTTAATAATAATTATAAAGTGAATTATTAGGTCTTTGATAAGCACATAATAGTGGCATTTGCTATTTAAATAACGTTATTTGTAGCTGTTGTGAGTACTCTTCTCTGGATGTTACTCAATTGCAGCACATTGCATTTTCATTTGTGAAGTATTTTCTTATTTTCACTGCCAGATGGTTGTTAAAACTACAGTCAAGTATATGAATTTACCTAACAATGAGAGATACAGAAGTATTAAAAGAGTAACTCTTAAGTATTAAAAGAGTAGTTCTATTAAGTAAGAAGGCAAAATATGAATTTTTTTTTATTTTTATTTTTGGAACTTTGTATTTATCTTGGGATTAACTCAGAAATAACTATTGACGAGGGTAAAAGACATGGATTCTGTTTTTGCAAAGGTGATTATAATGAGCCCAGACTTCTTTAAACTCTTTTCAATGAGACTAACTAATGTTCTTAAAAAGTGCAAATGCCAAATGGGAAGTGTTCGTTCATGGAGAGATAATCACAGAAGCCACTAAGGGGTTTGTACCAACTACGAGATGTTAAATGAAGTTTGGAAGCCTCATTTTAGGAAGGACATAGATCTATTGGAAAGGAAGCAGAGACGACCAACAAGATTAGCAGCCCAAAAGAATAGTTACCAAGATCAGAGTTCTGTAAAGTACAATCTCTGGAAACTAGGCATCTGAGTGGTGACCTAATGGAAATATGTAAGTTTTTAAAAGGATCATGTAAACTAAATGCTAATCGCATCTTTACTCTTCCTCAGATGATACAGGCAATGGGACATAAATTTAAATTGAAAAAAGGATGGTTGCAGAATAGAAATATGGAAATTTGAATTTAATCAAAGAGTAATTGTTGTTTGGAATAAATTTCTACCTAGAACTGTAAAAGTGGATAGATAATTTTAAAAAACTTAAACAAAGTTTGGAAAATTATTAGCAGGAATGGGTAAAAAGTGAGTAAATTATTTTAGATTAATCAAAAATAAATGTGGAATTAATCCTACTAAGATTATAAAAGGCTGAACAGAGAACAACCTTACATGTTATGAGTACAAAATATGAATGATAAAATGTTTACCAATACATACATGCAAAAATCAAAATACAGAATTTCAAATATTGTAAGCTTTACATAGTAATCTAAAGATTATCTATATGTGGATTATCTGCTTTTCAGATTATGTACTATTTAAAAAAAAAAAAAAATTTTTTTTTTCATGACTTCACAAATTTCCTGGATGGTTAAGAAACTGCATGCACTGATAGCATACTCCAATTTTGCATCCTGACAAGCATGTCAGAGACAGAGTATTACTAGTACATATGATCTTCTCTACACTCTTTCCATTTATAAGTCTAATTTTAAGGTTTCTTTCAAGTAACGTAGGAATTACATTCTGCCCTCAGCTGTTGAGGGATGCAACAGTTGCTCTATTCTTGCTAAAATCACAGTAGTAGTAGTAGTGGCATGTGATGCAAGAAAGCAAGTGTACGAGATTATGCAGCATCAGCCAAAAAAAAAAAAAAAAAAAAAAAATCACACCATTCCCTCCAAATGCATGTCCAGTTCCTCATTAAATTTATTCAACCTATCAACTTCCACAACGACAAATGGAAGTTTGTTCCAGCAATTAACCACCCGCTGGCTAAAGGCAAATTTCTGCACATCTATTCTACATCTGTCCTTTCTTAATTTGAATTTATGCCCCCTTAGGTTCGTAATCTGAACAAGTGGAAGGATCCCATCAGAATTCAGCGTGCTCAACCCATTCAAGGCCTTATACACCTCAATCAGATCACCACACAGGTGCCTAGTCTCCAGCCACTGCAATTTGCAGAACTTAAGCCTCTCTTGGTAAGAGGATCCCTTCATTCCCCTCACCAATCTGGTCAGGCCACGCCTTGAGTACCTACGCAGTACTCAAGGCGTGGCCTGACCATTGCCTTATACAGAGGCACAATCACCTCCTTTTCCCTGCTAGCAAAATTCCTATATATCATTGACAAAACCCCATGACCTGCCCTGGCAGCCTGTCTGCATTGCTCAGAAAACTTCATATCTGACTGCACAATTACTCCAGATCTTTTTCATTTTCTACCACCTTAAGTGTAGTACCACACAGTTGGTACGTTTCTGTGGGGTTACTTCTACCCATATGCAGTGCTTCGCATTTGTCAAGGTTAAACTTCAGTTGCCACTTCTTAGCCCATCTGCCCAAATTATCTAGATCCTGTTGCAGTAGCACACTGCTATTGCTGTCATTAACAACCCTGCCAACCTTTGTATCATCTGCAAACTTCGACGTTAAGCCTGATATACCTTTATCAATATCATTGATAAATATACAAAACAACAGTGGACCCAACACCGAACCCTGTGGGACTCCACTAATAACATTAGTCCACGAAGAGCAGCACCCATTGATTACCACCCTCTGTCTTCTCCCACGTAACCATCCTTTTATCCATTGCAGCAACTTACCCTTAACACCATTCTGCTCCAATTTGTACAATAGTCTTCCATGTGCAACAGTGTCAAAAGCTTTCCTGAAATCCAAATATATGATATCAAAATTATTTTTTGCATCCAGTTCCTTTGTAACCACATCATAATATCCTATCAAATTTGTCAGACAAGACTTTCCCTTAACAAACTCATGCTGCAGTCTTGTCAAGATGATCCTGCAATGCATCTTTAACCATTGACTCCATTATTTTACCCGGAACAGAAGTTAAACTAACTGGTCTGTAATTACTCGTGTCACCCTTCGACCCCCCTTTGTGAATTGGGGATACATTTGCACAACTCCAGTCCGTGGGAACCTCCCCAGAGTCCACGGATGCTCTTATAATTATGGATAAGGGTTTGCTTAGTTGCTTTGCCGCCTCCAGTTATATTAAAGGAAGAAAGCAAGTGTACGAGATTATGCAGCATCAGCCAAAAAAAAAAAAAAAAAAAAAAATCACACCATTCCCTCCAAATGCCTGTCCAGTTCCTCATTAAATTTATTCAACATATCAACTTCCACAACGAAAAGCACCATCCACTCCAGGTGCTTTTCTTATGTTTAACTTCAACAATTTCTCCTCCACTTTGCTCTCAGTTATTACAAAATCAGTAAGTATCCTGCTACAATTCGATAACCTTCTGCCATTTTCAAACCTTAATAATTCCTCACGTGTGAATGTAGATGCAAAATACTCATTCAGTTTGTTTGATATCTGAGCAGGATCATCAGCAGTCGAACCATTGATGTCAAGTGGACCAATCAGATTCATCCCCTTCCTTTTAGAGTTTATATAAGTAAAGAAATCCTTGCTGTTTTTCTTAGCATCTTTTGCCAAGGATTTCTCGTAATCTGCCTTCGCCTGCCTAACCTCTTTTGTGACCTGATTACAAGACATTCCAATTTACTAGCCCACTATTTCTCTGTACAATTGTTCATTGTACTCATTCGAGTCATTAGGCCTAAAATACACTCCTACTCTTATTTTTGCAGTGCTTATGTCACACCAAACTGACTCACCAGTGCACTGTTCATCTATATCAACTGGGTGCACTTCTTTTGATTTTATGTTTTTCTTAATTAACAGCATAACACCTCCTCCCTTTCTATCCTGTCTATCCTTTCTGTACACATTGTATTCCCCAAATTCCAGTTCTGCATTCCTTATATCTGTGTGACACCACGTCTCTGCTATCCCAACAATATCCACCTTTGATGTCTTGATCAACACTTCAAATTTATTTACTATACTTCTAGCATTGGTATACATGTAAGCATACATGCTCCTATTGCTATTCCTAGTTACCCTAACACATCCCATATACCCACCTATTTCACGATGACTGCCATCCGTCCCTGAAACCCCCAACACCCCTTGCTCTAGGTCACTACTTATTCTAATAGAAGTTGTGCAAGAATCACCTTCACCTCTGCCTGCGGCTACTGTTAAACTATTAGTCCTTGTATCCCCCCAAGCCATCAGTTTTTCAACCCACCTAACACTGTCTCGATAGCATCAGCAAATATTCTTGCACCCTTTCTATTTAAGTGTATCCCATCCCTGTAGAAGCAGTCTCTCCTGTTAACAAGTACAGTCCAGGCTGAAAAAAATTCTATCCCTTGAGCCTTGCACAATCTTTCTAGGGCCGAATTGATCAACAAGGCTCTCATCATATACTCCCTTCTATCGTGTCTGGCCAGAATTGCAGAAACCTTCAAATTCAACCCTAATTCCCAGCTTTTTTTCAACAGTGACCTGTACTTGTTAAGTAATTCTGCCGGTTTCCTACTCTTAATATCGCTAGTGCCAACGTATACAACTATATCACCTTTTGTGCCTTTAAAAGATGATATCCGCTCTACGTCATCAACCTTTGCCCCTGGCAGACATACCCTGGTCCTGTTCCACCTATCCTTTTTACAAAGCATGTTCCCCATTTCCCTATAATAGAGTCACCAACAACTATTAGTTCCTGTGGGACCAGTGCATTCTGCCTTGGGGGCTGCCGCTGTGTTGCGTGATGACCAAGTGCAAGCTCTGGCGTTCATCTAGGGAAAAATTTAATGGAAAAGTTTGGCTAAACTCAAGCAGCTGCTTTTGACATTTCAAAGGTTATTGATTGTGTCTAGCATAAAGGCCTTCTAAATAAGCTTCCATCTTATGGTTTTCCAACTGTTTTTTAATTGGGTATCCAGTTTTCTCTCTGACTGCTTAATGCGGGTGATGGTAGATGGCTCTCTGTCTTCTAACTTCTCCACAAATGCTGGTGTTACCCAAGGTTGTTATTTCTTCCACTCTTTTCCTGTTGTATATATTAATGACCTTCTGCCAATGACCAGAAATTTTATCCATAGTTTTGCTGATAATAGCACATTGCATTTTACCTTCCAGTTTGAAAAACCTTGCCTTGCACAAACAGCTTCAACTTCTCTAAGTCCACCGAAGACATTTAGGACCAAAGTGCTAAAAGGGCTTACAGAAGATGAGTTCCAGAAATGTTTTTGTGGTTGGAAGAAATGTATGTAACAGTGTGTGCAAGCTCAAGGAAATTATTTCGAAGGAGAAATACTTGTAAGGTACAAAATAATTCATTATATTTATTTTACTGCAACATTCTCATTATTTAATATCCACACCTTGAATCTTTGAGTTGGCTGATCTGGTGTGATAAATATTGGAGCCATGCAAACCACTTGCCCAATGTAGCAAAGTTCATGTAATCAGACGGTAACTATTTATCAAATGACCAGACTGTTCAGCGTGCTCTCTGCTGTAATTGTAAAGCTCATTATGAAACTATATGATTTAACCATACATATTGAGAGCCTCAGATTTTATCAGTTTTCTTTGGCAGCATGTGTAATTTTAATTATGCAGTGGTATTTATCTAATTTTAATTGTGCAAACCATTTATAAAGCAAAGATCTTTTCAATTTGTTAAATACTAAGAATAACTCTCAGATAAATAGCAATGCTCCTTGTTAGTAGTTGTGTACATGCACACTTTCCCACCACTAAAATATGAAATCAATCACACTCTGAATAAAGCAGTGTTCCAGAGCTATATATGACAAGTCCACATGACAGCAATCTCTAAATAGGCATATCTAGCTACACTTAATGAGGTAGAGTTCATCAATCACTAGTTGTTGGTTAGAAGTTTCTTGACACCATTCCTCCGGTAACAGTAGACAGGACATATATGTATCTTATGTATGTTTCCTGGGCTGAAAACAATGGAAAAACCCAAGGAAGGAACCCTCATCCTCCTCTGTCTAAGATAACTACAGCTCTCACTGAGAGGCCTTCAAAATCCACCAGTCACTAGCAGGATTTAAATCTAGAGCTCAACAAAACATGTGGTGGAGTTGAGTGGATTTTGAAAGGGGTGTGCAACCTTGGTATGATGCTAGGTATCACAGCAAGATTGTTCCAGCACACCTGTTTCAGTGGTCTAAATGGCATGTAGCCAACAGTAAAACACTAGCAGTGTGGTTAAAAATAAGAAACTCCATGGAATGATAGAATGGTGTGGACCAACAATCGAAAGTTTCCCATGCAATACGGTATGCACTTACTATCCATTTCCAGTGAGATATGGATCAAGTCCTCCACCAGTTCAGGTTCTAGTGGAACTTCTCCATTCACCAGGATTATGATACTGAGGATTGCCCATGAACTGCAAATTAACAAATGGTGAACTTAAGAGCCTATGAGAAAAGTGGAGGTTAGGCTCTCAATTTATGAGATATTTTGACAAAATATTTTATTCATACTGAGTCATCTTTTATTCTGCATGGTATGAAATGCAATGAACAGAAATATAAGAAATATACAGGCTATCTGACTGTAGAGTTTGCTGCATAAATTAACTTAACATTTGGTTTAAATAAATCATATGTTCATGGCCAACAACATTTATTACTAGAACCCTTTCAGTCTTCCAATGTCAAATCTAATTTTTACATTTTAAAAGCAAATAAGAGTGAGTGCATGTGATGGTGATGGTAAGTATGTGTGTTTATAACTATAGTCATTTTCTCATGTAGTAGTTCCCAAAGACAAGAAATGTGATAATTTTTAAAATTCAGATATAAATTTAAGTTCTCAGAAATTATCAAAGGGAGCCGTTGTAAGAGGTTTTGGACTGTGAATCCTCTTAGTTTTTGACAGTGCAGTTTCTGCTCATCTTTTTTCAGTCTCTTAAAACTTAAAATTAATATTAATTAATTAACAATAAATGAATTCAATCACAAAATTCTAAACCAGGAATTTATAGATATCACCTTTAAGAAAATAAACTGTAGTGAGGAGTAAAGCTTATTCACAAGTTATCTGTAACTTTATTTTACACAATAAAGTCTATTCAAACTTAATTTTGTGTGGCTTAGTTAGGATTTCCCTCACATCTGCATCCCCAAATGAAAATTTAACCATATAATAATAAAAAAGAAACGCTCACCTCAGCACAGGCAGATAATATTTCAACATGAGTTTTCATCCAGTCTGCTAAAACTTTTATAGAGCAGAGAAGTTTCACTTTAGATAATGCTTCTAATAATTCTGAAGGGGAAAGACTGATTTCCTGATGTGAAAGCACTCTGATAAGAGAAAGAAAATTATGTTGTTTAAAACTGTATTGTTTTTATAAGTTAAATTAAATCATATACAAAATCATGTCTGATCAATTGATTAATAACCATTTTTTAAATTCAGATATATGAATTTCCTCTTACCTAAGCAAGGTCTTCATATAAGAAGCATATTATTTATATGCTTCTTATATGAAGCATATAAACAATATGCTTCATATAAGAACTGATAAACTGAATGAGTATTTTGCATCTACATTCACACGAGGAGTTATTCAATGAGGAGAATGACAGAAGTTTATCAAACTAACAGTGACCTAAGTGATTTTGTAATAACTGAGAGCAAAGTGGAGGAGAAATTGTTGAAGTTAAATATAAGGAAGGTGCCTGAGTGGATGGGATCTATCCAGTTATATTAAAGGAGGCAGCAAACCCTTAGCCATAATTATGAGAGCTTCCTTGGACTTAGGGGAGGTTCCCATGGACTAGAGATAGCAGTAGTAGTAGTAGTGGCATGTGATGCAAGAAAGCAAGTGTATGAGCTTATGCAGCATCAGCCAAAAAAAAAAAAAAAAAACACCATTCCCTCCAAATGCCTGTCCAGTTCCTCCTTAAATTTATTCAACCTATCAACTTCCACAACGACAGATGGAAGTTTGTTCCAGCAATTAACCACCCGCTGGCTAAAGGCAAATTTGGCTGGGGGGGGGGGGGGGTTATTCGGTTATACAAGGCAATGGTCAGGCCACACCTAGAGTACCGTGTACAGGTCTGTAGGCCTAATTTTAGGAAGGATGTAGAGTTGCTAAAATGAGTACAAATATGGGCAACAAGATTGGTGAGGGGAACAAAGGGGTGCTCTTACCAAGAAAAGCTTAAGTTCTGCAAATTGCAGTGCCTGGAGAGTAGGCACCTGCAAGGTGATCTGATTGAGATGTATAAGGCCTTGAATGGGTTGAGCAAGCTGAATGCTGATGGGATTCTTCTTCTTGCTCAGATTAAGAACCTGAGGGGGGGCATAGATTCAAATTGAGGAAAGGCAGTTGTAGAATAGATGTGAGAAATTTGCCTTTAGCCAGCGGGTAATTGATTGGTGGAACAGACTTCCATCTTTTGTTGTAGTAGTTGATTGTCTAAATAAATTTAAGGCTGAGCTGGACAGGCATTTGGAACGAATGGAGGGGGGTAAAATGGGAGTTTTTTTTTTTTTTTTTTTGGCTGATGCTGCTTAAACTTGCTTTCTTGCATTGTATGCCTCTACTAATGCTAATGTCAAATGCTGCTAACACATTTCCATTATCTTTTTAATACTACATAAATATTAGATCTCTCACAAATACTGCTACATAAATTTTGTCGAAAAGCTCTAGCTATGTTATTTTTAACTAGTTAATATGCAGATGGCACTCTTCTATACATGGTAAAAAGCAAATGCATAAAAAATGTGATTTATTATTACTGATTAAAAAATGAAAGTACAGTAAACCCCCGCTATTCGCGGTATCTGTATTTGCGGTCGCCGATTTAATATAAAATGATACCTAAAAAAAATGTGAATTTTAAAGCGCCATGAATATTTTCCGCCATAAAAAAACATGAGCGTGGCTAAAATTATCTTTGCCGGTCAAAACAGCGCTCAGTGGGTGGGGGGAGATAGTTGACAAAATCGCGAGCGTGGATGTTTCTCGCTAATCCTTGTTCGGTATGTGTTATGCGCTTGCCATGCAAGGTTTCGTCATTTGCTTTTAATTTATATGCTTATAAATTGATTTTATTATCATTTTTTTTTATCTTTCGTTTATTTTTTTCCCTTGATGCGCAATATTTTTTCAGTAAAAGGTAAACTGCAGCCATTATCAATTTATAAATTGATATGCTTACAAAAATGACAAATCTACCGTTTTGCAGTGTAAAACAGACCTTTTCGAGTTTTTTAACGGAAGGAAAGTGACTTTATTGTGGACAAGTTCTTTCTAACCCCTACAAAAATATGGCTACGAATAACAAGAGAAATGTGAAAATAGCAATGAAGGTGATGACATTAGCAAATAAAATTGAGTTATCAGATAAAATTTCTAATGGTGAAAGTGTCTCTCTTCAGTGGCAAAACATTATAAAATCAATGAGTCAACGGTACGATCAATCCAAAAATCGGAAGAAAAAATCCGCCGTAGTGTCCGTGAAAACGCGCTAATTGCTTCAAAAATTTGCTCTGTAACTCGTGATGTTAAATTAGAAAAAAAAAATGGAAAAAGCTTTAAATCTGTGGATAGAAGACCGAACTCAAAATAAAATTCTGTTAAGTTCACTCATCATTCGTGAAAAGGCAAAACTCCTTCATCAACACTTTAGCGAAACTGGTGATAGCACTGGCGGGATAAGTTTTTTTGCTAGCAAAGGCGCTGGTTTGAAATTTCTAATAAATATTACATTTAATATTAAATTGTTTCTTATTTTCATTTCGATGCCATATGCTTGCATTTCACTATGTACTGTCTATGTACATAGTCATATTATGAAGGTACATAATAATACTATATAGACAAAATTTTAGACTAGTTTTTCTTATATATTTCATACTTTGGAACGGAACCCCTTTATTACTATGGGAGCAATAACTCAGTATTCGCGACATTTCTCAGGAACGTAACCCCTGCGAATAGCGGGGGTTTACTGTAATTAAATTTCATAAAATTTAGGAAAAAAATTTATATCACTCTTTACAAGTGCAAAATTATTATTTTTTACTTTAGTGTGTTTTCAAGAAGAGTTATGCTGAAACTTAATTAAGCATGTAAAATATATTTTAAATCTAGAAATTCATAACAAACAAATACAACAAAACCTCATTAAGTTGAAATGCCAGGGACTGGAAAATGCAAACTTTAAATTAAGCATGATCAAATTATATAACAATGTCTTAAAAGATCTAACAACTCAGGAAAGATCACAGCTCTTTGGTAACGGCAAGCATTTCAAATAACAGCAGCATACTTCTTAGGTAGTACTGCTTTTTATTTGAAGTGTATAAGAATAAAGCAACCCTTGGTGACTTTTCCTGATATGAAATTAAGGCATTTAGCAGCAAAAACTTAGTTTTCTTTTATAAGCCCAAAGCTTTTGTTCTAAATTTACTTCAGTTTTATAACAATGTGTTTTGCCTAAAGTCCTCAGTGATATCCATTCCAAATAACATATGCTTACATTAAAAAAATTCAGGAGGCATAAGACAAGAATTATTACTAAATACTAAAATGATTAATGATCAACACCACTTTGCATTAAGGAAATTAACACAGAACTTAACTGTACTATAAAATATAAATTTACAATGGAATTAAACTAAAAAGCATGAATGTGGCACATGCTATACATTTTATACAGTAGACTGTAGAAATAACAGCACATTGAGATCGGATGTTTATATACAGCTCAGATTTCTTGCAGTGCCAAAAAAAGAAAAGAGCAAGTAACGTGACTACTTTATTTGTTTAAATTTGCCATTTTTGAAGTGAATTCTGTATACTGATATCACAGATTATAGTGCTGTTTTACATTTATTTTAAATTAAAAACCCCTCACTATGCTCCAAAAGTTAATAAACCTCATACAGGAAAAGAAGGATACAGAAAAAAAAGAAGAATAACATTAAAGCTTAGTGACAAACTTGATGTAATAATAGAAAATAGCACGGGCATAAGTAGGAGTGTATTAATGACAGAATATAACATTGGATCTTCAACATGTTTATATTTTTTATGTGCAGTTAATAAAATTGCATTCTTAATCTCTATTTCTTATTTATTCTCAATATTTCTGCATTAAACATATTAAAAATAAAACTTTCTACATAACGAAAAAATCAAAATAATGGCATCTTGAACCGCTGAAGGTGCAGTTATTCTGAAAGTCAACTGTAGTTTGCTATGCTAATCATATTTCTATTTCACAGATAAATTACTTACATACAGTCAGTTTTTAATCACTTCTATATCTAGTTATACTATCACCATCCTCCCTATACTGGTAGAAAATGCGCAGGTTCAAATCCCATTAATGATGTGAGGAACTTTTATGGGGTTTTTTCCTTCTATGGTTGAGTAAGTCAGTCTAGGCATGGATAGACAGTTCAGCCCCAGAAACTCTGATTTTTGTTCAGCAAAACAGGCAAATCAACCAGAGAATACATACAATTTATGGACATATTACAACAGGCAAGAGTTAGTTTTCGGGGGCAGACCTAATGTGACACTTTATATCTAGTTATAATAGACTGATTCTTCAAATAGGCCTCTGGGGTTAGGAAAGTTCTGATTCATAATAATTACAATGTAATACACCAACCGTATAAATGAAACTTTATATTAAAAAGAAATAATATTATAAGACTGGATCAAATTAAAATACACCACTGATTGTACAATAAAAGCAGTAAAATAATAATAAAATATAAAGAATAGCAATTACACTATATGGAAGGCGCCTCCGTAGCCAGGTGGGAAGGAGCAGCAGTGCGTAGCATACGCTTCTTGATTAGACCTGGGTTTGAGCCCGTCACCACCAAATACGGAGGATGCGGAAAAGTCAGGGAATGATCACCGCATATCCCGGAGCAATATGGCCTTAGTTGATAATGCTCCTAAAAACCAAACAACAGCACAACACTATATGGAATAGAAGCAATAAAAACAACATAGCTTTCAGAGGCGACTGCCTCCTTTATCAACAGTAGGACTTAACTTGTCACGGTACATCATTAAATACTTGCAGGATCACGGCTTGCAGCAAGTATTATCATAAGAGTATGGGCAGCATCCTCCACGCATGCATGGAAAAGGCTTGGGAGAGTGTCAGGCGGAACCATTCACCCCTTCCAACAATTATGGTTTCAAAGAGAGGATGAATATGGATTCCTGCCTCTATTAATGGTGTTATGCTCAGAAGAACAAATCCGCAAACTCTCGAGCCATTTGCGTTTCCAATATCCATGTGAACAATTGACTATGACAGCATCGCCAGGTGAAATTTGGTGGTTCTGCTCCCAAAAATGTTCGGCTACAGCAGATTCCCATAACCTGTGGCCTTTATTGCGTTAATATGCTCCCTGATACGAACTTTGAAATGCCGTTTTGTCTCACCAACATAACACTCCCCACAATTCAGGCATTTAATCTCATATATGATCCCACTTGAATCTTCCATGGGTACGGGATCTTTAACCTTCACCACAAGTGTGTGCAATCTCTGCCCGGGCAGTTGCACACAGCATGTCTGGCAAGCACGTAATATTCTGGCGATTTGCTCAGTTAAGTCTGGATAGTAGGGAATGTATATGGTGGCAATGGCTCTCTTCGTCCATGTTCTGCTTTCCGAACATATTTATCCAAAACCTTCTTACCCGCATTTTCTGAGATCTGCTGTGACTTGAATATGATAAGTTGCCTTACTATTGATGAAGGAGGCAGTCGCCTCTGAAAGCTACGGTTGTTTTTATCGCTTTTATTCCGTATAGCTTAATTGCTATTCTTTATATTTTATTATTTTACTGATTTTATTGTACAATCAGTGTATTTTATTTTATCATTTTAATTTGATCTGGTCTTATCATATTATTTCTATTTTAATAAAGTTTAATTTATATGGTTGGTGTATTACAGTGCAGTTATGAATTATACTAGACTGTACAATGTCAACAGCTACTACATTACATACCAGATTTATTTTCCAAACACACCAATCATGCACTGATATTGAGATATAAATCCCTTAAATTTTTACACAGCATACATATAATATTCAACAAGGACCACATACAAGCTAATTTTCGCACTCAACTTCAAATTGTTTGCACTAGGTTGTTCTGTAATTATTATTCTCAGTACATCTTTGAGCTAATGCTGAACCCAGAACATTTTGTTACCTACAATATATGGGAAATATATTTCCATCTCCCTCTAACATTCAGAGCCTTTTCTTTCATAACAATTACATATGGTTGCTAAATGTATGTACAGTCGATTCCGGTTATTTGGGACACATCGGGACTAGTGCATTTTGGCCCGATTAAGTGGCTGCCCCAATTATCCGAAGTTTCACGTAAATAGTTAAAAATACAATGCTTCTACCCCTCTACAACTGGTTCACTGTACAATCAAATCACGTTACGACGGAGTCACCATTGTAAAGTACCGTTCACTATACGATGTGTAATAAGCGCTGGTCATTGTGATCACGTTTGAGAATTGAATTTTAATTCAATTAAACAGCGATTCTAATTAGCAAAAATAGGAGGAATATTATCCACAGGCTATAAAAGTAAAGATATATTAAGTACAAATTTACCCTTTATTACCTTACCATTTAAAAAATTAAATGATACGTGAAATTCGGAAGAATATACGTGATAATCGGAAGAATTAATATGTACTGTAATAATGTGTACATACTAACCAAACTAGTTGACATTTCTGTTCACTGTCATTTGTGGGTCGGGGTTAAAATTTAAAACAGTAAAAAGATAAGCAATCAATAACAAAGAACATGGCACACACAAATTGCTAGTAAAACGATATGTGCAAGTGAGAATGGAGTTACAAATTACGAAGCTTTAAAAATAGGAATGATGAAAAGATTCTGAAAATTTTTTTTTATATGATTGAAGATTCCATAGAAGTGTAAACACATTTTACCATAATCACCAACAGAATTCCAGCTGTCAGTATTATCGCAAATTCAATAAGATCGAGTTTACTATCAGTTTATGATAGATTTCACTAACACAAAAGCCCAATAAACAGGTGACTGCTAATTGTTTTTATTGTTTTATGGTTGTGACCTCCAGAAATCCGACCGAACTACGTGGTACTGTCGGAGACAATCGTAGGGTAATCTTCGGTGCTGTGATCTCTTGCCCCAATTAAACTGCATTTTGTCCCAATTAAGTGAAGTAAACCCTGGCTATTTTCTAGATTGGGTTCTGTTGTTTAAGATTTGCCCCAAATAAACGGCTGCCCCGATTAACCGGAATCCACTGTATTATGTTTGACTTTCATTGCTGTTCCCAGAAAGTGATGGTTTCACCTTTGAGGGTTTTTATCATGAATGTGTGTATGTAAAGCTAAGCAATCTTATCACCTCATCAGTTATCAGCAACTGTGCTTAGAAAAAAACAACCCCCCCCCCCAGAATTTTAGGTGCTTAATCTTCCCTGCGTTCCTAACTTGTTTGTGGTTGCAGCACGCACACCAAGTTGAAATCAGTCTGTGTATATATATCAATTCCAGATTATGCCAAAATTTAATTAAGCATGCAAATGTCACTAGCAATAAAATAGCATATTTTCCATTATATCCATATAATGAACATGTCTGTTATTTCAACACCCTCATGTATATAAAGACTACTAATAATATTTTGTTTCTATGATTATGAAACAAAATATACAGTAAAATTTCAATATTTTGCAGCTGTGGTGGTGGGGGGTAAAAATAATTAGGAACTCACAGCATGTACAATTGATATTTGTGTAAATATGATGACACATGTACCTCATAATATAGTTGAAGTTAAGTTCCAAATCAGTGCATATTGAAAATGTTCAAAGCTTGTGAGATACTATAAGCTTCTGTCATCACTGTAGATGGTATACACACGAACAATGACATTAGTGTGGTGCATGGTTCCCAGCAACCACCAGATGTGTTTCGCACCTATGGCACATAAATAAAATCAAAGCACTGATGAACTGTTGTGAATGCACTGTGATTAAGTTCACTAGACAGTCCAGACAAGTCACAATTCATTTTTTTTTATTTTAATGTGTTCTTACAAGCTATGCTCTATGGGATTGAGCATTGTTGTCTGTCCAAACAAACTCCCTAACTACAGCACCAACATGGAATGTTCACGGGCCACTGGATCTCATCTTGTTTCTAATCATGATCTGTACGATTATACGGACTAATACTACCCCACCCCATTCCCTATAACCCTGACCAGCCTATGACTCTGACCTGGATTTCTATGAATGGTCTGAGTTTGGAGCAGTGTGGCATTGGAGGCAAATTGCTGCTGTGGATAAAGGGGTGGCTGAGGGGGAGAAGACAGAGAGTGGTAATCAATGGACACTGCTCGTCGTGGACTAATGTTATTAGTGGAGTCCCTCAGGGCTCAGTGTTGGGTCCATTATTGTTTTCTGTATTCATAAATGATACTGATGAGAGTATATCAAGCTTAATGTCGAAGTTTGCAGACGATACAAAGGTAGGCAGGGTTGTCAAGGACACTACTGACACTATGCTGCTGCAACAGGATCTGGAAAGGTTGAGCAGATGGGCTGAGAGGTGGCAAATGAAGTTTAACATTGACAAATGTAAAGTACTACACATGGGAAACAGCAACCCCAGAGCAACGTATCAACTCTGTGGTACTACACTGACAGTGGTAGAGAATGAAAGGGACTTGGGGGTGGTTGTGCAGGCAGATATGAAGTTCTCTGAGCAGTGCAGATGGGCTGCAAGAGTAGCTCATGGTGTATTGTCAATGATATATAGGAATTTTTCTAGCAGGGATAAGGAGGTGATTATTCCCTTGTATAAGACAATGGTCAGGCCACACCTAGAGTACTGTATACAGGTCTGGAGGCCTCATTTCAAGAAGGATGTAGAGCTGCTGGAACGAGTACAGAGAAGGGCAACAAGATTAGTGAATGGAACAAAGGGGTGCTCTTATGAAGAAAGGCTTAAGTTTTGCAAATTACAGTGTCTGGAGACTAGGCACCAGCGAAGTGATCTGATAGAGGTGTATAAAGCCTTGAATGGTTTGAGCATGCTCAATGCTGATGGGATTCTTCCTCTCGCTCAGAATAATCACCTGAGAGAGCATAAATTCAAATTGAGGAAAGACAGATGTAGGATAGACGTGCGGAAATTTGCCTTTAGCCAGCGGGTGGTTGGTTGGTGGAACAAACTTCCATCCCTTGTCGTGGAAGTTGATAGCCTAAATAAGTTTAAGGCTCAGCTGGGCAGATATTTTGAACGAACAGAGGGGTGAAGTGGAAGTGTTTTTTTTTTTTTTTTTGGCTGATGCTGCATAAGCTTGCTTTCTTGCATCAAATGCCTCTACTAATGCTAATGCTAATGTTTCTTGGAACCAATCCCAGAACCTGCTGATGAATTTCTTAATGCTGCAACTTGGCATTATGCCTGTCCTTCCTCCAGTCTCCTGATGACCCCCAAGCAGCAGACTCAGGAAAATCCACCTGGGATGACATTTTCTGGTGCTTCACTATGATAATCAACAGGTATGTTATCTTTTACAGTTGTAGTTCAAAAATGAGATGCATTTGGTCTTCATTCTCAGTTTTGAAAGAATTTTTGGAATGCGGTGCAACATAAAAAAAAAAAAAAAAATCATCTGTAATAAAAAAAATTAACATCTGAATTTAAGACCCTCTGAATCTGTATATTTTAAATTAAAATTTAATAATATTCTTCTCTTCCCACTTATGCATTTTTCTCTGATACGAAAATATCACACAGTTTTAATACTAAATGTAATCACTTAACAAATTTTCTGAAACAGTATTAATAGTAGCAAATGAAGGGAGGAAACAAGTTTATACAGCATCAGCAAAAAAAAAAAAAAAAAAACCCCATCATCTGTCTATCTCCTCTAATCTTTAATAACTTGTCCAATTATTCTTAAATTTATTCAGACTACACAGTAAAATAACACACTAAAATATACAACTCTAAAGAAAAATGTACTGTGTGTGAAAAACTTTTCACATACACACAGTCTTTCCCCAAAACAAATAAAGTTGTATTCATTTACAAAACAGAGAACAAAAACAGTGATGCATACTTTTTAAAATATTCTCCACCATTGTTTTCCAGCTTTTCTTTAATTTCTGGCTTGTATTTTTCAATAAAGTTATTCTTCATGATATTTCCATTTTGTAGCCTTTTAAGTGACACATTAGAGTTCTTTTTCTTCTTTAGTCCTGCATCACTAAAATGATAAAATAAAAATCAATTTAATTTAAGATGAAAACAGATATAAAAAAATGAAAGTCAACAGCTACACTTTCACATAGGAATAATATAAAATAACAAAGGGGGTATAATTCAGTACTGTAATGTTTGTTTGTTCTCTGTGGGAGAAGTTTTAATATGAAGCACTGATATTATTACAGCTGGCAATTAAATTATCTAGATATTAAAAGAAGATATTAAACTATACAGCTCTAAAGAAAACTAGCAATGCTAATCAAAAGAAATAAATATAAAGTTAGCAAAAATTACTTTACTTATACTGATTTAAAATAAATTTTAATTTCAAATTTTTTGTAAATACTATAAGAATTAACTATAAAAAACTATAAAAACTAACTTTGTAAAAACCATACAACAATAATATACTTTATCAATACATATAAAGTTTCAATACATTTTTTTTTATTGTTGGATATAACTTTGTATTATTGATATAAAAACTTTGTACTTTTTATTTGTTAATAATGAAAGGAATTTAAAAAGAATATATCAGAACACATTCAAAAATAAAAGCTTTATTTAAGCATCATATTTCATATTATAAAATGAGTCTTCCAGGGGTAAAAGGCACTATACAAGTCTGCTTCTTCATTCTAAGCTGCAGGGGGAAGGTCTGAAAGTGGTAGGCCAAAAACATATTGTCTTTATTAATTGTAATTCATAATTATCAATTTATTCAAAATTTTTCTAAATTTTTTTCAAAAATCTATTGGAAGACAGGGCCACATAGAAATACTGGGCATTAGCCAATCTAAAGTAAATTTGTTGTGGCCACTTCTATGAATGTAGAGAAGGTGCCATGGAAAAAAGTTGGATAAGTATGGTTTTTATCTTTTGGATTGATATACATAAGCCACAGCTAGAGGGGATTCACATATCAGTAATGAACTTATGGAGGCCTGTAACCAGGGATTGAGCTAGAGGAAGCATCGGGGTAGTGCTGGAATTCTCCAGACACACATGTACCAAGTATTTGGAGCAGAGATCTGATTGATATGCAGCTGGGGGAAGTAAATAAGTGTTTCCATAATACACGATAACAAAGACAAAACTCAACAGAAAACAGGGGTTAGATAGTTATAAGCATGGCTGATCCTCATTATCTCAGATTCATAAAGGATTGCAAAAGAGCACAACACAGGGTGGATATACACTGAGTGATCACTGAATTATGACCACCTACCTAATACTTCGTATGTCCTCCTTTTGCCCCCAGTACAGCAGTTATCTGACGTGGCATTGATTCAACAAGATGTCTGAAGCATTCGGAAGATATGGTCAAACAAGCTGTGTGTAATGCGGTCAGCAATGCAGGTATGGAGGTGATTGGTGCATCCAGATGCCTGATCTGCCTTTCCATAGTGTCCCACAAGTGCTCTATGGGACATAGTGTAAAAACACATGGGGGTCCTAAAGTCTCAAAACTTTATTAGCAGTTGGACAGACAACTTGAGTAGTCGAGATCCGGTAATTTTCATAAAATCGGACAAATGCTAATAATTTATTGTAATTTTTCCTTCTAGTGGATCTGCGATCTCATTATGGATTTAAAATAAGCTTTGTGGATTTTTTTTTAAAAAAAGAATAATGTAGGCTATTTTTGGAATATTAAATATTTTAAGGCAGAAGAATTTCTTTTACCTGGGGTTTTCTTTAGGAATAGCTGCATCCGGGTGAGGTGTAATTCAGAATGTGTTGAAAACCCCTCCCCAAATATAGGTGTAATACGGTGAGGTGGGAAAATTTTTCCCTCTACCCTACTTCTCCCCCTTTCGACTACTCTACATCCCCCACGCTTTTGAAATACGGCAATGGAACGTGCCCAGGCTATAAAAGATGGCCCATGACACGTATTCATGCTGCTTTGAAGGACATCATTTCCCTTTATACCTATAATTACTCCCCATGCAAGGATTTAGGATAAAAGCTTGCTTTTTTCTTTGTCTCCCTTCCATATATATGCATTTTCAACACGTTCCGAATTACACCTCACCCAGATGCAGCTGTTCCCGAAGAAAACCCCAGGTAAGAGAAATTCTTCTGCCTTAAAATATATAATATTCCTAAAATTTAATATTCCAAAAATAGCATACACTATCCTTTTTTTTAAAAAAAAATTCACAATGAGATCGCAGATCCACAAAAAGGAAAAATTACAATAAATTATAGTCGATTCCGGTTATTTGGGACAAATCGGGATTTCTGCATTTCGGCCTGATTAAGCGGCTGCCCCAATTATGCGAAGTTTCACATAAATAGTTAAAAATACAGCTTTACAACTGATTTTATGTACGATAAAATCGCATTACAATAGACTCATCATAGTAAAGTCATCATCATCATCAGCCATTTTCAATCCACTGCAGGATGAAGGCCTCTCCAGCAACCTTCCAGTTCCTTCTGTTTTGAGCACTGGCCATCCATTTACTACCCAAAAACTCATGAATTTCATCTATCCATCTCCGCCTTTGTCTTCCAGGTTTTCTTCTAGCTCCTCTTGGGTACCATTCTGTTATTTTCTTAGTCCATCTGTCATCATGTCTTCGAGCTATGTGTCCTGCCCAAGACCATTTTAGTTCTTTAGTTTTGATAATAATGTCCTTTACTTGAGTTTGCTGCCTAATCCATGTGTTTCTCTTCTTATCTAACAGTCTGATTCCCAGTATAATTCATTCCATTCTTCGATGTGTAGTTCTCAGCTTCTCTTCCATTCTTCGATGTGTAGTTCTCAGCTTCTCTTCCATTCTTCGATGTGTAGTTCTCAGCTTCTCTTCCATTCTTCGATGTGTAGTTCTCAGCTTCTCTTCCATTCTTTTGGTGAGTGTCCAAGTTTCACTTCCATAAGTCATGGTGGGGAGTATACATTGATTCATTATTTTACGTTTCAGACAAACTGGGATATTGCTCTTCAGTATGTGACTATATTTCCTGAATGCTATCCATTCAAAATTTATTCTTCTCTTGACTTCCAGCCATTTATCATTATCACAGCTAATAAACTTGTCCCAGATAAGTATATGACTCCACCTTTTCAATTACTGCTCCTTCAATCATTATTTCCCTTTCCGTGGCATACTTGTTCATCATTACTTTTGTTTTAGCCATATTCATCTTTAGTCCAAAATCCTTACTAACTGTGCATAACTGATTAAGATTTTCCTCTAATTCTTTGGGATCATGACTTATGACCACAATGTCATCTGCAAATCGTAAATGGTTTAGGTACTCTCCGTTCACATCGACTCCTTTCTGCAACCAGTCTAATCTTCTGAAAGCTTCCTCAAGGGCAGCAGTAAACAGCTTCAGAGATATTGTGTCTCCTTGTCGAACTCCTTTCTCGATTTTAAATTTCCTACTGTCTTTGTCTAGTCTAATAAAGGAGGTAGCACTCTCATATATTTTCTTCAAAATCATAATATATGGGGTATCTATGCCTCGTCTTTCCAGTGCCCGAAACATTGCATTATGCTATATGGAGTCAAAGGCCTTTTCATAATCCACAAATGCCAGGCATAATGGTGTTTTATATTCATTTGCTTTCTCCATTAGCTGTGATATTACGTGAAGGTGATCCATAGTTGAGAATCCTGTCCTAAAGCCAGCTTGCTCTTTCGGTTGATTCTTATCAAGTATTCTTTCTAATCTGTTAGTAATGACCCTTGTGAACAACTTGTAGATGTGGGATAACAAGCTAATTGGTCTATAATTTCCAATTTCTGATTTATCTCCTTTCTTATGCAGCAAAACTATGATTGCATCATTCCACTGGTTAGGCGTCACACCTTTTCTAATGCACTTTGTGAAGAGCCTTGCCAGTTTTTGTGTTATGTCTCTTCCTCCCAATTTGAACAACTCTACAGTAACTTCATCTTCCCCTGGGGCTTTCCGATTCTTCATTTTCTTCAATGCATGTTCTACCTCATCAGGAAGAATATCGGGTATGTCGTATGTGTTGCTACTTTGCAATCCATCTTCCCCACTGCTGGTATCATTCCCTCGCTCCTTGTATAATTCTCTATAGTAGTCTTCTGCTATTTGAATTATGCCTTCTCTGCTGTTTATAAGTACACCATCGCTATTCTTCAGTTTCAGTATCATTTGTCTTTCTGTATTACTGCTCATGGCTGCTGGTTTAAATCCTTTGTTTTCCCTTAATGCTTGTTCTACTTTTCTTGTGTTAAATCTTCTTATGTCCTCTCTGAGTCTCTTTCTAATGGTTTTGCATAACTCAGTATACTCAATTTTCTTGCTCTTCATTTGTCGTCTTCGATTCATCATGACAAGTGTTTCTTGACTAATTTTTTCTTCTTTGGATTTCTTTTTTCCCTATAGGTTTCTTGGGCTTTATCACTTTCAGAAAGTTGTAATATTTCTCATCGATATCTTGGTCCTGAGCAGTCTGCAGAAGCTCAAACTTGTTCTTAGGTTCCAGTACATACTGCTTTTTCTCCTCCTCTGTTATCTCAAAGACCTTTGTATTATTTACTCGAGTCAGTTTTTTCCTTTCCTTTCCTACATCTATATCAAGTGTACATCTTACCATTCTGTGATCACTTCCAACATTTACCTTATTCAGGACGGTAACATCATTCACAATATATCTTCTGTTAGTGAGGATGAAGTCAGTTTCATTAGTTGTTAATCCATTTGGACTCTTCCATGTCCACTTTCTGTTCACCCTTTTCTTGAAAAAAAGTGTTCATTACTGACAGTCCTTGAGATTCTGTAAATTCCACAAGTCTTTCACCTCTTTTATTTCTTTCACCAATTCCAAAATTTCCTATAGTTCCTCTTTCTGCACTGTTTTGTCTTTTTCCAACCTTAGCATTGAAGTCCCCCATAATAATAGTGTAGTGGGTTTTCTGTTCATCTAGAAGACTCAACTTCGGTGTACATTTCTTCAACCTCTTCATCATCATGGCTCGATGTTGGTGCATAAATCATTATAATCTTTAGCTTGTACCTCTTAGAAATTTTGAGTATTAGTCTTTACACCCTTGGTGATGTACTTTTGAATTCCAAAATGTTGTTTTTAAAATCTTTATGGGCCAGAAACCCAACTCCACCTTCACTCCTTTCACTGTTTCCATTGGTGTACAGCAGATTTCCACTTGATAAACTTATAAGTGATTCATTTCTTCTTCTTGTTTCAGCCAAACTGATGATATTCCAATTCACATTTTCTAATTCCTTTTCCAGCTCTAATATCCTGTCTTCACCGATGAGTGATCGTACGCTATAGCAGACCAAGTTCAGTTTCCGTGCATGGCAGCCTGGTCGTACCCAGAGATTCTTAGCACCCTCTGCTTCCACTCTGATCCTCTCGCTGCCGTAAGAGGGAGAGTGAAAGCTGCTGGGGACTGAGGGCCATTTGTATTGTTGTGCTGTCATATGCTGAAGGGTTTGGTCTTTTTCTCTTTGTACCATTCACTATACCAGTGGTTTCCAAACTTTATGTTACTATGCCCCCTTTTAAAAAAATCTAATCTTGGTGCCCCCCCAACTTTATTTCATAAAATAATACAGACACATTTTTAACCCCACTTGTGGCCTGCACTTTTTAAGCCTACTTTTTAAGTGTAATTTGACACCTGGCCTCGTGATAGAAATTAATTATTTCTGAAATTTCTACTCAATCTACAAAATTGAAACTCTCAATATACATAAACAGAATTTTTTTTGTTGATTTCCTACCTTTAAAGTTCAGCAAAAACTATTAATTAACTCGAAAACAGCAAAAACGATCATATATGCATTTTTATAATTATATCCGCAAAAAACATTACCAGTATCTTCATTATTAGTAAATTTTCTCTTGTAGCCAGTCAAAAATTTATCCATTCTTCCAAAAATATTAGGATTAAATTTATATTCTTAAAAAATACAACTTCTAAATTACTAACGATTATTATCAGTAAGTAATCACACCAAAAACACGATCACACACACCGCTGAAACGCTTCTGTTGACACTTGAGCTACGAGTGACGTTTGAATTTGAGGTTATTGTTTTGATGGTTACTGCAACTAGCAGTTCTAGTGGCCATTTTATAAACTATGCATTTGCAAACTGCAAACCAGTGGTGTCATCCAATTTCCAAAACAACGGGGTTCCAAAAAAAAAAAAAAAATCAATCTTTACTGTAGTTACAAAAACCATATTTTCAACCATGCAGCTAATGCTATACTATGCAATCTACCTATATATGTCATACATAGTACACAATAAATTATATATATATTACATTTCATCATATCAATCATAATTCATCAATCCATTTCAGCAAAATATAATATAATTTTTCCAAATAAATGTTTATCTCAAAGTTAGAGTGAGATAGGTGGCGGTAAATGCTTTAAAAAATAGGTTATAAAATTTAATGTTATGTTATGAAAATTACATTTCTGTTAAACTTTTCGCATTTGTGAATTAAAGTTTACTTCTATTAAACAGCGATTCTAATAAAACAGGAGGAATATTATCCACAGGCTATAAAAGTAAAGATATACTGTATTAAGTACAAATTTAGACTTTATTATGTTACCAATTAAAAAATTAAATGATACATGAAAATCGGAAGAATATTTTCCACAGGTTAGCAAAATAAAAATAAATTTACGCTTACATGCAAAGCTTAATTAATACGTACTGTAATATGTACATATTAACTAGTTGACATTTCTGTTCACTGACGTTTGGGTGGGGGTTAAAATTTAAAACAGTAAAAAAGATAAGCAATGAATAACAAAGAACACGACACACACACAAATTGCAAGTAACACAATACTCGCAAGTGAGAACGACAGAGTAACAAGTTACGAAGCTTACAAAATAGGAATGAAGAGCAGATTATGAAAATTAATTTTTTATACGATTGCAGCACTAACAGAAAAGCCCAATAAACAGGGGACTGCTAATTGTTTTTGTTTTATGGTTGTGACCTCCAGAAATCCGACTGAACAACATGGTATGGTCGGAGACAATTGTAGGGTAATTTCGAGTGCTGCAGTCTCCTGCCCCAATTAACCAGCATGTTGTCCCAATTAAGTGAAGTAAACCCTGGCTATTTTCTCAATTGGGTTCTGTTCTTTAAGATTTGCCCCAAATAAACGGCTGCCCTGATTAACCGGTGGTCCAAATAATCGGAATCCACTGTATTAGCATTTGTCCGATTTTACGAAAATTAGCGGGTCTTAACTACTCAAGTTGTCTGTCTAACTGTGCACTATGGGATTGATACTGCAGGAGTTGGAGGCCAATCGATATGTTGGAAGTCAGAACAGTGTTCCTCAAACTATTCCTGCAGAAAAAGTGCCCAATGGCTCGGCACATCATCATCTTGGAAGACACCATCGCCATTCAGGAAAAAGTGTAACATAGCAAGGAGTACACAGTCAGCAAGCAGTTGACGATAGCGGAGACCACTGATACGTTGTTCCACATGCACCAGGGGTCCAAGTTCCTGCCAGTGAAACATGCCCCACTCCATACAACCGCCTCCACCGGCCTGCACTTTTGATACCATGCATGATGGATGAAGATCCTCACATTGTTGACAACGAATCAGTACACGACCATCCACGGTGTGGAGTAAATAATGTGACTTCTGACCAACACACCTTCTTCCCAGTCTTCTAATGTTCAACTTGCATGCTCTTTGCACCAGGCGAGTCTTTTACACAGATGAACCTTGGTTAGGAGAGGCCACCGTAGGGGTCGTCTGCTGGTATAGCCCATACGTGCGATGCATGGTCATGCCAGATATTGTTCTGGGTTAATCCAATGTTATATTGAGCAGTCAACTCTTCAACAGTGCTGAGCCTGTTCACCTGTATGAGTCATCGGACCCGGCCCTCACCTCTAACATCAACCTTTTGCTGACCTTTGCCGTTATTTGACCTTTTTGACGCCAGTCCCGATACACTTTAACTATGGTAGCTCTTGAACACCCCACCAGTTCAGCTGTTTAGGAAATCGGGGCACCAGCTCATCGAGTACCCACAATCTGTCCTTTATCAAAGTCTGATAAATCCTTCCTTTTACCCATCACGCTCAGAATATTTCACTACCACTGACACCTTATCTATGCTACGTAGGCCAACTAACTCCACACTTTCGTGCCTCACGTGGTCAACTGTTCACATTCAGTTTTCATAGGGGTGGTCGTAATTCAGTGATCACCCAGTGTATTTCATTATTGTTTCCATGCTTTTGATATACAGCAGGTGTTGCTTTGCAGGTAGAGAACTTTCATTAAGAGTCCACAAAGGTAGTGATTAAATCACATCTTATTTTTAGTTACTGAACTACATCAATCCTCAGTTGGATAACAGATGGGTTAGGTTTCAGAGAAAACATTGTAGACCTTGCTGGCTGTGCTTTGAAGGCAAATTGCATGAGATGAACTAATGGTGAACATCTCAATAGTTCAGGTTGTAATCTTGTGGAGGTCATTTGAGTCCTAAGTTTCAGATCACCTGCACAGAAAAACGATGTCCTTCTGATAACACTCCTCTTTGTGGTACTCCTGCAGAAAAAAAAGTTCCCATTCTTTAGTAGGGTTGCTTTTTGTGTGTGTGTGTGTGAGAGAGAGAGAGAGAGAGAGAGAGAGAGAGAGAGAGAGAGAGAGAGAGAGAGTATTTAAGGAAGCATATCAGTTCATTTGGTAGAAACTTCTACGAGGAGTAATGCCTCTGGTACTGATGCTGAGAAAGTCAGCTTTCAGGTCAAGGTAGGTTATTATTACACCTCGAAAGTACTGCTACAATGGTCGTCAGCTAGTTGGTGACACTGGACCAATTAGATACAGTATAGTGAAATCTGTGGGAAGGGGCTATGGTAGAAGAATCTGGTTGCAGATAATAGGCAGGAGGGCTTTTTCTAGAAGCTTAGGGTAAGCAAAATGAATTTGAAATGAGGTCTGATAAGGGTTGAAGAAGTTTTCTTTGGAAGTGATATATGACAACACACAGATTCCACTATGCTGAAAAACCTGTGAAGTAAGGATGCAATAAGTCAATAATAAATGGATCGAGAAATTAATCATGAATTGGAGCCTCAGCAGTTTCAGAGTTCCCACAGCTGGCATGCTGCTTATGGCTCAGCTTAAGTCTTCCTAGGCAAGCTGGATTTTTTCCTAGCACTTGAAAACTGGAGTAATATTATCATGCAAATTAAGAACTGCCTGTTTCCTGAATGTGGGTGCATGCTTATTTTGTCATACTTTGAATGAATATATAGTATATAACGAAAATGCTCTTAAATATTAATTTCTTTTTATTTTGACTTTATTTCCCAGCATCAGAGTAAAACTGTCAAAAATAAAACTGGAATTAAAAATCATAAAATGTGGTATATAAAAAAAAAAAAAACTCGTAGTTACTTTTTTCTGAAGCAACAGCGTCTACATCTATTTATGCATCACTTAATTCCAGTCAACTTCTTGATCTGAATCCAGAAATTTTTCTTCAATTTAGATGTTTGTAAGAAAAAATCGGAAAACAATGACTTCAATTTTGAAAGCTATTTTTGTGCTGTCATCTATTAAAACTGTCTACTATTAGTTATAAAAACAGATAACAGATGCCACTGAAGACACATACCAAAACAGATGCACTATTTGAAATGTACTTGATATGACCTTGTAAAAATGTACATTATATATGTACTCATGTTTGTTTGTTATTTGGTTTTTAGGAGCATTAGCAACTAAGGCCATATTGCTCTGGGGATATGCAGTGGTCATTCCCTGACCTTTCCGCATCCTTCGTATTTGGTGGGCACGGGCTCGAATCCCGGTCTAATCAAGAAGCGTGTGTTACGCACTGCTGCTCCTGCCCACCTGGCTACGGAGGCGCCATGTACTCATGAAAAGCTTAAATTATGAGATTCAGTGTATGAACTAATCTGTGGTAGAATTATATACAGTACTGTGGGTATAGCTATTGATGGAACCATAATTTATCTGGCTTCAATACTATCTTTTGAAATTATCACACGAATGCTTTTTAATGATGTGAATGATAATCAAACAGGACAAGTCCAAATTATGGAGGGGGACGGAAGGAGGACGTACCTCCTATTTCAGACTCTCAGTATTCACTGTTACTTTGGATGTTTGAGACCAGGAATTGTCTCAATGGAAACAAGCCGGTTCTGGACTGATAACCAACGTTTTCACAATATTGCTAGCTTTACATTATCCTTTATTAACTGCAATAGTAATCTGTAGTAACAGACTTCTACTCTGCACGAAACTCTATGTATGACACCTTTGGTATTTCAGAACTCATAGAAGTTCTTGGTTATTTTAATTTAATTAATTTGCAAAATGACACACAAGGAATGCTACCGATCTGTCATCTACAGAGAAAAAATACACAGCAGTCACAGCTATAAATATATAGCATTAAGTAAAAGTTAACATAACTATAATTTGACACTTTTCTGTTGTTTAAAACTGAACAGTAGCATACAACCAATGAAAATAAACTGTGCAGCAACCCACCTCTCATATCAATAGTACAGAGGAATCAAACTACATGCGAGAGACAGAAAAAAGAAAGTTCAATGTTACAGTTCACAGACATAGCACTGTAGTTCCCTCCTGAAAGAAGCTTTGCTTCAAAAAAAATCTTGGATTTGAAATTCAGCAAGAGCTGCAAAGAGAAGGAATCCAAAGTAATGTTATAGTTGGGAAAGGACATTATGCGGTTTCTATTCATACAGTAAATTATATACTATATATAATAATAGGTTTTATTAAACTCATATCGAATACAAGCTCAATTTCTATACTAAATTGTAAGCAGGTGATATATCAGGATTCTCACCAAACCCCCATAATCAAGACCATCCAGTTTTTTTGCAACTAAAATCTTTAATTTCTCGTTTCCATTTTTTTCAGTTTTCTTTAGTTTTTTTCCATTGAAAGAGAAGTAATTACTTCCCTTTCAATGGTAGTTTCTACTTACAAAAATCCACAGGCAACTCCTTTTCTCCACTCTTGACAGAGGTCTTCATGACCTGGCTGGAAACCACTTTTTTAAAAGAACACAAGTTCAAACTCAAATTCTGGAGTCAATATGTTGACACTATCATGTGCATCTAGAATAGCCTAGGAAACCTACACACTTCCTTCATCCTCAACTACTTCCATCAATCCATTAAATTCAAACTGGAAATTGAAGAAAATAGCACCCTGCCCCTCCTGGATATTCTGCTACAAAGAAGTCCTAATGGAATACAAACATCGGTATACAAAAAGCCAACCAATATGGGGCTCATCATTCAGTACATATGCATAATTTTATCCAATAACAATCCCAGAGGGCCAATATATCACATATAAGGTGCAGAGTGGGGTCACCTACTTGGAGAATCCTACCAGCAGCTTCAATCCAACTGGATGAACACAAGAAGGATGTATAGTATGCCAGGCCCAACAAATCAGATACTCAATTTAGGACTTCGGAGATACAACAGTACTCACCACTGATAAAAATTACAAAAAAAGAACCTTTAAGGAGGCTTTCTTCCTCAGGCTTTTTAGTTTTTAGTGGCCTTTATCAACAGAAAACAGGGATCAAATTTTTATGTTCTGAACTTCAACAACTTCAAAAGAACAGTAGAAAATGAAGTGAAGAAAAGGTTACTGATTGTTATAAAACCCCAACATGAGAATACCACCCACCAGACATCACCACAAGAAGAGAAGTAAAAACAGATGGTCACTATCGGAACAAATAAAATGTAACAGTGTCTCTACGTAAGATTTCTGATTTGAGATCATTTTCCCAGCTGAATCTCAACAGTTCAGGACAACAGCCCAGAAGCAGCATAGTCATCTTATGGCCTTTGCCCTCAGGGTGTTCTTTATTCATTGGATAGCCTCACACCATAATCTTACCTTATTATTTTAGTTCTTCCTTGAATTTATTCAAATTATCCACTTCCAAAACAACAGATAGAAGTTTGTTCCAACAATCAACCACCCACCAGCTAAAGGCAAACTTCCACACATCTATCCTGCAACAATCTTTCCTCAATTTGAATTTATGTCACAAAATGAGCAAAAGGAAGATTGTCATCAGCATGTCATGAGCTTGTTCAACCCATTCAAAGCGTTAAACACTTCCCTTAACCCTTTAGGTTAGGAGCATTCCGCAGATTTACAGCTGATTGCTATTAGGAGACACAATCTGATCAGAAAATTCATTTTCTAATTATTCTCTTTATTCCAGCGTAGTCCAGAAGTAAAATGCCTAATAAACAAAGAATAGATGGATAAAAATTATCAAACTGTAATTTCACCAATTATTAAGTTAAACCTAAGTACTAACTTGGTAGATGTTACACATCCTGAACTGCTGCTGCTGCTGTGCTTTGTTTCTTCACTGGTATCCAAAATTCCCACACTGCTAACATAGGTGCTGCTTAATTCTCCCATATCAGTTAAACCATCATCTTCATGCTCAGTAAGGCTTTCACTACTACAGCTGCCAGTTTCACTGATATCAGAGTTCACTCCCCCAATATCTTCCATATCAGATTCACAGTGATCGACAATTTCACCTAATAAAAGATAATTTTGCTGAACACTTTATAAATTCTAACTAAATTAAAAAGCTATTCTCTGAATAAAACAAGGATTAATTTTTTTTTAGCATATACATATATATATATATATATATATATAGGAACTCCTCGACTTACGTAAGGGTTGTGTTCTGCAGAATGCTATATAATTCAGAATTTCCACCATGCTTATGCAGCACTTGCAACTGTGCTCGCTGAATTGATTGAATCAAAAAAGAAATGTTCGACGAACGCCTGAATAGAATTATCTATTGTATATATTCAATTTTTTATCTCATGCACAGGAAAAATTACAAAAGCATGTAATTTAAAAAAATTTCAAAATTATAAAAAAAGAGAGGAGACAAGCATAACATCAGTAAGTTTTATCTCTCGAGCATCACTGCCAGAATCAACCGCTACGGAGGTTGAGGGCTGTGGAGATTTAGAAGGGGTCGGCCGTGCAACCTTACAAAAGAACATATTAAAAGATGGCTGGATGGTGGCTTTTTTCTCTTCATCGTACATTTTTTTGTAGCAAGCAAGCAAGCATATTATTCACCCCTCTGTTAACTTTTAAGAATCGTTCGCTGTCAGGATTCATCTCCTCAAACCTCACCATTGCTGATGCAATTTCACGAAATGCCATTGCCATCTCTCTGGTGGTGAAGCATCTCGGCTCCTCCTTTGGTTCGTCTAGAGGTTCATCATTTCCTTCTCTCACTATTGCTGACTGCAAGTCAATAAGTTCTTCGTTAGATAATCCCTTCTCTTCTTACTCTATCAACTCCTCCATGTCTTTGGCAACAACCTCCAACTGAAGTAGCTCTGCAACCTTTACAATCTTATCTGTAACCTCTTCATATGAATCTTCTTTTTCAAACCCTTCGAAGCCTTTGATGTGGGCATATTTTCTTCCAAGCACTATTTAAACAACTTTTAGTAATTTCCGTCCAGGCCTTATTAATGTTTAAGATGGTGTAGTAAATATTGTATGATTTCCAAAATCTCTTAACGTAAAATTTTTCTCACTGTCTACTGCAGACAATGCCTGGGCAAACATTGTGCATAAATAGTATGCTTTTAAATTCAAAATAACACCCTGATCCATAGGTTGGATGAGTGAAGCCGTGTTTGGTGGTAGAAATGTGAAATCATTTCTACCGCCAAACTGAAATCATTTAGATGCGTAGGATGTCCAGGAGCATTATCTAACAGAAGCAAAACCTTGAGAGGAACGTTGTTGTCTTTACAATATTTTTCAACCTTCGGAGTGAAGCAGCATTTAAACCAATCCTCAAAGACAGATAATTTTATCCATGCTCTCTGGTTCAATTGAAAATGCATGGGTAGGCTGGCTTTATTGATGCCCTTACATGCACGAGGATTTCCTAAAAGGTACACAAGCAGTGGTTTTAATCTGTAATCTCCCTCTGCATTAGCCCCAAGCAAGAGCGTGGCCCTATCTTTTGACGCCTTGAAACCTGGCATTGTATTTTCCTCTTTGCAAATGTATGTTCGATCCGGCATTTTTCCCCAACACATCACAAAATTTCTCTGCAGCTGCAGAATCGGCACTGATGACTTCACCGTATACTTTAACATTGTGGAAAACAGCAAGATACTTGAACCTATTAAACCACCGGTTGCTTGCCATACTTATCCTTAATATTTTTATAAATACTTCTTGCTTTTGCTTGAATGGTCATTAGACTCAGGGGCACTCACTTCTGAATCTGTTCCATCTTCAATAAAACACTTGAATGCTGTTTTGTGATCACTGTTGATCTTAAATGTGTTGATCCTTTAATATTGTTGTTATACGCACACTGGCCCTTAAAATAGGTTGAAGCAGCGAGACCTAATTCCCTTGCAATAGATGACAAACTTTGTCCTACTTCACACTTCTTAGTCATTTTCATCTTCCATTTCTAAATCAATTTTGTTTCGTTTCCTGGCACTACCACGACTTGCACTTTTCGTTGGTCCCTTTTCCTTCATCATTGTAATATGTAAATAGGAATGAAGAGAAGTTTCTGAAAATTTGTTTTTTATATGATTGAAGATTTCAGTGACGGGGAACTCATTTCACTATAATAGTGTAAAAACCCACACGACTACAGTTATCGGTATTATCACAAATGCAATAAGATTGAGTTTACTATCTGTTTATAATTAGATGCACTAACAGAAAAGCCCAATAAACCGGAAAGTGCAAATTGTGTTTGTTTTATGGTCATGACCTCCAGAAACATGCTTTAAAAATTATCACAAAGGCGCTCAAAATTGATTCTTATAACGGGAACATATGACCTTTTAGAGAGATCTTAGTAATAAGAAAAATTTTCAACTTCCAAGGACTTGGAACAAATTAAAAAAAACAACAAAAAAAAAAAAACCAACCCAGTATGTTATTGGGTTCACATTACGATATTTTCATGATACCTCCATTTATTCCTGCGGAATGCAAAATATGTTTCCACGATTTTCTTAAGTGTGCACTGGCCAGCAAAAACTTACATAAAGTTGAGTATTACATAAGTCAGGGGAAAACATTAACACCCGTGTTATAGCTTAAAATAAAATGTATCCAGTTTTTTAAACATGAATGTGCAATGACTAAAAGATTACAAATCAAGCAGGAGTTTTTATGCTATTTATTATAAAAATTTATACAGTGTTCCTCAACATAGGTAAGAGATAATGTTTCAGGACTACTTATGTAAGTTGATTTTTACGTAACTTGAGAATGACTAATAAAATATTGCTATATCCCTCATTTGCCAAAATTACAAGAACTACATAATATCCTCAAAAGAATGAAAAAAAAAAAAAAAAAAAGCTATATACAATAACTATCTGTATAGAACTTCACAGGATTAAGTTACAAGAGATGCTGTCACGCCTTACGACGTGCGAATGAAGCGTGCACTACACAATGATAGTTTGATGCGAAATCATCAAAAATTGAAGGACAACGTGAATTAACTTCATAACGTGTAACAAATATTACATACAAAATGCAAATAAAAGCTCCCACTTTGCTCCCAAACAAAACTGAACTGACTCTACAATTCAGAAAGAAAGGAAGGAAAAGACGTAGAGATGAAGGGCTACAGCAGAGGTTCCCAACTTTTCTCGGTAATTTTTTCACTGCACCCCTAGGCCAAAAGAATTACCTAACACAGTGGTTTTCGACCTTTTAATATATACTTATATAATAATTTCATTCTTTATATAGAGGTACTAAATAAAGATCAATTATAGATCACCACAAAATTAAAAAGATACGGTACAATGGATATTGTACTGTACCCTTTTAATAATGAAATAAATCTAGAAATTTCAAAAAAAAAAATAATAACTTTAAGTAACTTAAACCCAAATTACACGGCACTCCAAGAATGTTGTTGTGGCATCCTATTGTGCCACGGCACCTGAGTTGAAAATCACTAGGCTAGAGTGTAATTCTCTGAAGAAATAGTCGATGGGACACAGTCCATGTGGTTTGAACGATGTGGGGGGTTGTATGAAGCACTTCGACATAGTTCGCCTGTCTCAAACATGTTGTAGAATATTTCTTCAGAATTTTTAAAGGAAAATAAAATATTACCTGTAGTTTACCTAGATCAGTGAGGTCCAACCTATGGCCTGCACAGAAAGTGAACTAAAACAGCATTTTAGGGAGTTGCATCATTGCATGTACAGGCATGAAAGCGTCGAGCTCGGCTGTACAAAACGTGTACATGTAGTCCAGTGTAGTAATACAGTGAAACTTCTCCTAACGGACATTTTCAAATTCCCCAACTCACCTCCATTGGTTTTAACGTGTTTTCAGCTTCTGTCTAGTGGACATTCTCTGTAATGGACGTGGACAGGCAATCTGCACTGTTTCGTTTAGATTAGCACTTAATTTGATCTCCCCATAACGGACAGCAGGCGAGCTCACGGCCCTTTTTCTAGCAACTTTTCTTCCACGTATTGCCTCAATCGTGTGTTTATTTTCTATTTCCGATTCTCTGAATTTTATCAAGGTTTACGTCGTGGTTCTGAACCCTTTTTCAAGAATTTTAAGGCACGTGTAAAACTTCTATGTCTTCTCATAAACATTTAACTTTAAAAGATAAAGTCTAACTCATTAATGAGTATGATCGGCAAAAAAATAGTGTTCGCAATCTCGCTGCAAAATTCAAAATCGGGAAGACGCAGGTAAGTGACATCCTAAAGAAAAAAAATGAACTGCTCAAACAATTTTGGCAACACGGAAATGACCAGGTTCAAAAATCATTCCCGAAAACTGTTGGACTTCAAATTGACAATGTTACGTATGAGTGGTTTTGTCGCGAACGTGCTAAAAAAATTCCCATTAATGGGCCTATTATTAGGGAAAAGGCTTTGGAGGTTGCGAAATCTATGGGAGTAAATGAGTTCAAAGCTTCTGTGGGATGGCTAGACAAGTTCAAAACTCGGCATAAAATTTCTTGGAAAACTGTAAGTGGTGAAGGTGGATCTGTTGATACTGGGGTTGTAACAGAGTGGACCGTCAAATTGGAAGATTTATGTCGTGATTTTGAAGCTAAGGATATTCACAACTGTGACGAAACAGGGTTGTTTTTTAAAGCTCTTCCTGAAAAAACAATGAGTCTACAAAACGAAAAGTGTCAGGGCGGAAAAATTTCTAAGGAACGCTTGACTGTACTATTGTGTACAAATATGCTGGGAGACTTCGAACAACCTCTTGTTATAGGAAAACCACAAAATCCTCGTTGTTTCGAGGGCATAAAGTTGAATCTTTTGAATGTTGACTGGAAGTCTAATAAAAAAGCGTGGATGACACGAGATATCATGAGCAAATGGATAAGTCACTTTAACCAAAACACGATTTGTCAAAACAGAGAAAAATTATTCTTTTCATGGATAATGCTGCATCTCACCCGCACATTGAATTGTCCAACATTCAAATCGTTTTTCTGCCACCAAACACATCTGCAGAGTGTCAGCCCTTGGATAAAGGGATAATAAAACATTTTAAACTTCACTACAGAAAATGTGTTTTAAGACATCTCATTGCAAACATGAACGATGTAACATGTGCGAGTGACCTTGCAAAGAAAATCAGCATCCTAGATGTGATTCAATCGATTTCTTCTTCAGTAAACGCAATTAGAAAACAAACTGTCGTGAACTGTTTTGTAAAGTCTGGCTTCTCAAACGCAAAAATTGAAGTTGTGAACAGCAATGTGGAGCACCAAGAAGAACAAGAACTTCAGCATCTATTGATAATGTACGATACTTCCGCTACAAGTGACCCTGGCTACAAAGATATAGACTCGAACCTCACTGCAGAAGATGGTGCTCTAGATATCAATGACATGATCATCGATATTTTTCAAGACGTTCCTCATGAGGATGAAGAAATGGAAGGAGGTCATTCTGTTGAAGAACATATTAACAACGAACCACCGATGAAAATAGAAGAAATGCTCATACAAATCAATCGTTTAAAAATGTTTTTCGCCGCTGAAGAAGATACTGAAGGACTTTCGATGGTTTCTTCACTCCAAACAAATGTTAAAAACAAAATTATCAGCCGGAAGAAGGTGCAGAAGAAAATAAGTGATTACTGCATGTATTTTTCTTAAGATAAAGTCATAATATGCATAGCACAATTGTATGTATATTATTTACAAAAATATTGTGCAAAATCTGTATATAATTTAATTTAATTTTACATTAAACGTTTAACGATTTTACTTTATCTCTTGTGTATGTAATTGTATATTATTTACAAAAATATTGTTCAAAATCTGTATATATTTTAATTTTACATTAAACGTTTAACGATTTTTCTTTCTTTCATTTTTTTTTCTCCCCCAGACTTCTTGTTAGCGGACACTTCTTTCTAACGGACACATTTTCGTTCCCCATGGCTGTCCGTTAAAGGGAAGTTTCACTGTATACAGGCATCAATCTTTTCATATAGTGAAATTCTACTATTTTTGATATAACTTGTTCATTGTATTGAATTAAAAAAATCATCATTAAAAATACTCCAAAAGAGGAAAGGGGATTTGGAGTGTCATGTTTTTAATCAAACGTGGACTGAAGACTATTTTTTCATTGAGTACAGTCAGTCCTCGTATAATATGTGTTTACACTACACGAATTCGATCATACACGATTTATAAATAGGGGAACGATATCTTATATAACACAAACCGAATTCGCTTATGCACGATTCACCTTTGTGTTTACAAGAAATGGCAGTCGAACGCGGAATCACCCCAACTGAACACAACACGATAGGAATGAAGAGAATATTCTGAAAATGTATTTATGTGTTTTATATCAGTGAAGGGGAAACACATTTCACCATAATAACAAAAAACCAACACAATTCCAGCTATCGCTAAAATGCAACTGGAAATTGTTTTTATTGTTTTATGGTAGTAACCCCTAAAAATGTGCTTTAGTAAAATGTGAGGTGTTAATAGTGTATCTCTGCCTTTACGGTGTTGTTTATTCAGTTTCTACACATGCGCAGCTTTGTTTATGTGTATCAAGCGTGCCTCCTCGTTTTATAATTGTGCTTTATTCCCTAAAAATGAGTAAAATACTTAAAAGGTATGAAAAGGAAGCGTCCTGGTGAAGACACTACAGATTCAATTACAAAATTGAATCTGTAGAAAAAGAAAAGCAATATCGATAAACATAGGCGGACTGGGTCAAAAATTCTTACCCGGGAAAATTTGTAGTGGCCTCATACTATGGTTTATGGCCAAAATCACACCGGCCTCCGGCTCACCGGAGTTTCCCCGGTAAGGCTTATGGCCAGTCCGTCTCTGTCGATAGAGAAAAAAATATGAAATTGTGAAACGCTTTGAGCGAAATGAAAGACCGTGTGATATTGCACGTGCTACAGACCTAAATGAGACAACGCCGAGAATTACAAAGAATGCAGAGAAAATAAAAACAACTTTCACAGCAGGAACAACTCAAAGTGTAATTAAAATCCATTAGATTAAGACACAAAGAATTGGAAGAGATGGAACGGCTGTCATCTTTTTGGATAGAAAATCAAACAAAAAACAAGTTTGCTTATGATAGAAGCAAAAGCATTAGCAATATTTTATTACGTAATAAAATATGTAAGTATTTTATTACGATTATTTATTGTGTTTGGTAATGTTTTGGTTACAAATGTGTGTTCAATCTTGGGTGGTCGGCAATTAACCCTATTTTTCCCATAGGGCCTGTTATTTATATTGCACGACGGTTTCTAGGAACACAACTATCGTGCTATACGAGGACTGACTGTACAACGAAAATACAGTGTGTTTGGTGTGTACGGAGATTGTGTCAGTTTTCAAAGAATACAACTTAAAATGATGCTATGATTCCAAGCATATAATCAATATAAAGGAGTGTTGCTAAAAGAATAAGTGTTCAAAGTTACAAAACAAATTAAGAAGACCACACTGAAAAAATATTAGTCAAGAAATTTATCTTCTGTAAGGGCCAGTTATCCAGTTACACATTTGATCACTTTTGGAAGTAAACTGTTCAGTGACTGTGGATTTGTTAAATGTCATTTTAAAAGTTGCGGAAGAAATTTGTCCAGAGAAACAAAACGATACAAGGCATTACTTTGTCTTGACAAACAACTGTGCGAAGAGTAGAAGATACTGGAAAGAACTGGTTCGAAAAACTTTTGGAAAACATAAAACAAATGAAATATTTTAGTGTGGTACTGGATGACAGTGCTGATGTAAATGACAAAGCCTAACTCATCTTCATACATGGAATTAATGATAATTTTGTACCAGTCGAAGATTTAGTTGATCTACAGAGTATTCACGAAACAATTATAGGTGAAAGTCTTTTTGAAAATTTTTGTCAATCTATTGAAAAGTTAGGATTAAATATTGAAAACCTGGTAAGAGTCAACACTAATGGTGCAAAGAATATGACTGGTAAAAACACTGGACTTATGGGTAGAATAACCAAGAAAATGATAAATATCAGAGCTGAACATCCGATTGGAATTCACTGCATTGTGCATCAAGAAGCTGTGTATTGGATCTCCACCACGTTATGAATGTGGTTATTTCAACTGTAAATTTTACGACTACATGGCCTTAATCGTGTATGTTTCAACAGTTTCTTTCAGAAATTGAAGCTGAATACAAAGATGTAATTTTACATAGTGCAGTGAGATGGCTTAGTTGAAAGTGTTATATCGTTTCTTTAAACTGCATCACGAAATTGCTATTTTTATGACAGAAAAAGCGAAACCAATAAAATAACTATAAAATAAGGAGAGGCTGTTTAACCTTACAATTCTTACAGACATTTCCAGTCATTTAAATGCTCTTAATTTAAAACTACAAAGGAGAGGAAAATTGGTCCCTGATTTGTATGGTAACATTAAATCATTTCAGAATAAGTTATTATTTAAATCCAAAATTGAGCAAGACAATTTAGTTCACTTTGAATGTTGTTCTGAGCTAAAAGAGAAACACGTACTTCCAAAGAATCATTGCCTCTCGTTATTACAATTACTTTTTGATGAGTTTGAAAATCGACTTGCTGATATAAGATCCCATGAAAAAGACATCATGGGATTAATTCAATGCAATTAATTCAATATATTTGAAGCCTTCTGTTGTTTTTAAATGCAAATATTGTAATAAAAAGTAAAAATTCAGATTAAGAGGCAGAAATTTATGGTCGTTATAGAGAAATCCTTTTATTTTCAAGGTCACCATACTGAATGTAAAATAGCATTAGGTTAATGAGAAATTGGCAGGGACCAACACATAGGATGCTAAAAATACGGTCGCTGTAAAGAGCTTCGACTGTATAAAGCATCAGAAATGGGTGAATAAATGAATTATTTTCAAAAAGGTAAAAAAATTTAGCAACCTCACCCCCATGATGTGTTGCACTGTCATAAGTTCCTGTAAATTTGAGTTAGTTTGATTTTCTGATAATGTGAGAATCAATAAGTACTTGCTCAACCTGTGAGCACTGAAGTACAATGTGGGAATTGAGTGGGTACAGATGTGCAAGATAAGTATGTCCAATACATGCCATTAGATTTAAGCAGGAGTTAAAGTCTCATAATCGTATTTTATTTGATTTGGGTTACTACAGGATCTGAGGCTTTCTAAGCATTAAACATTGACAACAGTAATATGCAATAAGATAAATAAATAAGGTTAATTTCCTATGAGCTTTTGCTGAATATTTTAGAAAAGAGCTAATAAAATACTGCAGGAACTTAGGAAGCAAAAAATGTTTTTCGCTTAAACATCTGTTACCATATTTTATTATTAAAATCAAAAACTAAATTCAAATCTAGTGCGATAATAATATGGCATCATATAACTTTGACAATGATTCTGAATTATGGTTAGGAGATTTATTCCTTTTATACAATGAAAATTACGTTCTTGTTACAGAATCAGTAAATGTGAATAATTTTGCTGCTACATAGTGATAACGAATTTGCTGTGCTCGAGGATAATATAGTGCTCATTTGTAAACTTTTCTAGCAAAAGCTGTTTGAAATATGCCATTTTCGTTTATGTAAATAAATTTCCTAATACATCACTGTTTTCTTTTATTCTGTATTTATTATTATTATTATTATTATTTTTTACCTTCACTGAGCTCAGAGTCTTCCTGGCTAGTGCTACTCATTTTCCTTCTGCGTCGCAACATTCTCAAATGGGAAACTGACCTTTTCTTCCTTCTAGTTTTTTTAACAGCTGATCTCTAAAAAAAAAAAAAAATATATATATATATATATATATACATATTTATATATAACCATACAAATAAATTAGAAAGAGTTAAAATAAAAAATAAAATAATGCCAGCAGTATGGCAAGACAAGAGCGAAAATAGTCGAAATTATACCTAAATTAAATCAAACCAAGCAGGGAGGGAAGAGAGGCGTAACAAGAGTAAAAATATTGCAGCACAAACTTTCTAAAATAATTTAGAAAATCTAAATGTAAGAATAATAAATTCATTGAATTTTAAAAGCCAATTAAATAGAAATTTAACGATGCCCCCTCTGACGGGCACCAGGTCCAAATTTATGTGAAATATCACCAACAGAGATGTAAACCACTACAATAAAACAAAACAAAAATAAACCAAAAATAGACTGACCATTACGCCCCATCTCGTCAAAGGACCACAAGGCCAATAATGGTCAGGGAATTGCTGCATTTCGAACGCTAGACAAATCACCGCAAAGGAGAATCGATCGAAAGATCAGTCCGCCACCCGATCCTCAGATCGAACCACCAATGCGGGGGACTTGAAATGCAGCGATTCCCTGAATTATTTTAGAGAGTTTCTGCTGCAATATTTTTACTCTTGTTACCCCTCTCTTCCCTCCCTGCTTGGTTTGATTTAATTTAGGTTTAATTTCGACTATTTTCGCTCTTGTCTTGCCATACTGCTGGCATTATTTTATTTTAACTCTTTCTAATTTATTTGTATGGTTATATTTCAAGCATCATGTAGAGGAATATGCTTTTTGCTGTCTCTGATGTATACTGTACCTTTTTATTTTTATTATGAAAGATTCTGTTTCTAACTATTTTAAACATTATTCAAATATATATATATATATATATATATATATATTTTTTTTTTTTTACACAAGGCTAAATATATCGTACAACATGTTATTTGTGTATCACACAAGTACATTCTTCCTGCTTCATATTATGTTATGGTATCTTTTTCTATATTTTTTGACAGCAGTTTTGTTTTTTTTTAAATTTTTTTTTTTTACATTGAATTGGATAAACTTATTTTATTCATTAAGAATTACCAAATTTATTATATACCTTATCAAGTGAAATTTCCCACTCGAAAATCTATTATGAAATTATCAAAGTCATTCAAAATGTCTCATGGGACAGACTACTTTGAATGACATTTATAATACAGTAGAGCATCAGTTATTCAGAATAATTAGTGTCAGACCCCTTCTTATTTGATCGTAAGGTAAGATTAAATTTATTTAATTTAATTTAAGATTAAATTTATTTAATCTAACCTTATGATTGTAATTTAATGTAATTATTTAATTTAATGTTAAAACTACGCGTTTTATTTTCATTTGCATTTTATCACAAAAAATGAGAAAAAATAATAAACTGCACAGTTTCGAGCTGATATTATTCTTACTGAATCTGGAGCTAAACTAATTTGAAATTCACTCATGGTTTCCAAGAAAACCTAGTAGTCTCTGATATTTTTCTAAAAGCACATTTCTGAAGGTTAAATAGAATTCTAGAGGTCACAATCATAAAACAATTTGCAGTTTTCTGTTTATTGGGTTTCTTGTTTGTACAATCTGTTATAAACAGGTAGTAACGATCTTTTACTTATTAGAACAAAATTCAATTTGCAAATGTGATCACTATAACTCACGCTTGCTGTACCTACCATTAATAAAAAAAAGGAAAAAAGATCAGCCTTTCAAATTATTCCAGATAACTGTCGTTCTACTGTAACTGCTTCTTTCTGTGCATTTAAAATAGAAAAAGTTTCCAGTTTAAAAGTGCTGCCAAACAAAAAAATAAAAGATGCTGTAAACATAATAAGGAACAGGAAGAATGTACCTACATTGTGTATGAGCAAAATTTATTGCAAAATCATTCTGAATGGTCCCATGGGATTATTTTGAATGATTTTTATTTTTTTTTAATCTCATTGCTTTTCAGATACATTGTGCATAATTTTCTAAAATTATGAACGCATACTTTTGTAATCTCTATTAGATTCCAACTAAACAAAAATGTAAATTACTTATACGAGACCTGGCCTTTTATGAACAAGTATGTTTAATTTTCTTTTAGGAATTAATATGCACTTCAGTATATTTTTTTTGTTATTAATAATCCTGAAAATTAACAATGAATGTTTCTGATGAGGTACATGTTCAATTTAGCAGTTAAGAAAGCTAAATGTTAGAAAAAGGAATAAGATTTTAAATGACTTACTCGACTATGTTCTTTGTTTTCTCCAGTATGTTTGGTAGTAACTTTTGTAACATGTGGAATAGATGATGAAATAGGGGAAGTAGAAACATTTTCAACTTCTGCAAGGAAAGGAGAAAAAATAATTTTAAGGAAGGAATAATGAATAATAAAGTAATATTTGATTTCTAAACTAAGTTTACAGTTTGAAAATGAAACTATACCTCACTAAAATATTATATTCTGTACAAAAATTGAGTGAATGGTAAAAATAAATAAAAAAATAAACCAAATAAAAACAATGTGATAAAATAATATTTTTAAAAGATTTAAACTTTTATGAAATATATCTTGAATGGAAAACAGCACTACACCAAGAAATTATTCATACATTTTCATTTTTTAAGATACACTTAAGGGTCATAATAGGACCCAGAAACCACATTGCATATTTTAGTGTCAAAAGTGAATTAAAGGAGGGAGGGGGTGTATCTCTTAAGTATAAGGTATGGCTAAAAAGAAACAAGGAATATTTTTAAAACCATTTATTTTAAATACAACAATTTCAATTCTATCCCCTTCAAAGTACTCTCCGGCACGCCTATGCAGCTTTCTGTTTGCAATTTCCAAGATCTAAAGCAGCAATGGAAGTCCCTGGAAGGCACTGCCTTTAATTGCCACAATGTGTTCCTCTGAATGTTTACTAAGCCCTCAAATTGTTTTCCTTTGAGATGGATTTTAATTTTTGGTAACATAAGGCACATGAAAAATAAGGCAGGTGCTCCAATGTAGTATCTTGTTTTTCATTAAAAACTCTATTCGACAGAGAAATGACAAAGTGCATTGTCATGACACAAAAACCATTTGTAGATCTATAAATTGGACTGTGTAGTAGTACTAAGAAAAAAAAAAAAAAAAAAAACAATTTCACACAACCATTCCCTCTAAAAGTTTCTCCAGCAGTTCCTTCTTGAATTTATTTAAGCTATCAACTTCCACAGCAACAAATGGATGTTTGTTCCAGCAATTCACCACCCACTGGCTAAAGGCAAATTTCCGCACATCTATTCTACAACTGTTTTCCCTCAATTTGAATTTATGTCCCCTCAGGTTCGTAATCTGAGCAAGCGGAAGAATCCCATCAGAATTCAGAGTGCTCAACCTATTCAAGGTCTTATACACCTCAATCAGATCACCTCGCAAATGCCTAGTCTCCAGACACTGCAATTTGCAGAAATTAAGCCTTTCTTGGTAAGAGGACCCCTTTGTTCCCCTCACCAATCTTGTTGCCCTTTTCTGTACTCATTCTAGCAACTCTACATCCTTTCTAAAATGAGGCCTTCAGACCTGTACATAGTACTCAAGGCATGGCCTGATCATTGCCTTATACAAAGAGATAATCACCTTCTTTTCCCTGCTAGCAAAATTCCTGTATATCATTGACTAATCCCCATGACCTGCTCTGGCAGCCTCTCTGCATTGCTCAGAAAACTTCATATCTGACTGCACAATAACTCCCAAGTCTTTTTCATTTTCTACCACCCGAAGTGTAGTACCACGCAGTTGGTATGTTCCTCTGGGGTTACTTCTACCCATATGCAGTACTTTACATTTGTCAATGTTTAAACTTCAGTTGCCACTTCTCAGCCCATCTGCCCAAATTTTCTAGATCCCATTGCAGTAGCACACTGCCGTTAACAACGCGTGGCCCTAGAGTTGGAGATGTGGTCACGGGCCTGCAAGTCACACCTATCTAAGGCACTGGCAGGGTAACCGTATTTTGCCAGATCTGTTTTTACCTTAACGATCTCAGTGCTCCTTTCATCCACAAAACTGGAGTGGGTCCAGGCGCAAGTTAGTAATGCCCAAGCAGTGCCAAGAAGTTGGCTGCGACATGTGCTGACCAGTAGTTGGTGAATTGGCCAGCAATAGACTGACTTATTTTAACGCGTGCCCTCGCTCTGGATCAAGGAACCTTTGAAAGAAGAGCACTGCCCGACTCCAGTTCAATTGCGAATTGAAGGAAGGGCGACATAGAGTTGAGGTGACAAAAAAGTTGGTCTCCTGACCTGCAAAGGAATGATCACAAACAAGTCATCCATGTAGCGACACCAAAAGGCTATAGGATGTGGCAGACCCACAAATGCGTGACTCTCCAGTTCCTCCACTGCAATGTTTGCTGTGACTGAGCTAAACAAGTGCACCCATTGCTATACCGTGAATTTGCCATTAAAGGGTATCACTGTACATAATGGCACCACCAGATGTTGTCGGCAGTTAAGGAAGTTCTGCTGCTCAGGGTCACTAGTTTCATGTACGTAGCAGCCAGTGCAGTCGTGGCAGGAAATGCAGTACACCAAGCCACTCCACAGGAGTGGGGGAATTGGTGTCTTAACTGCTCAGAACCCTGAGCAGTTAAGACCAGTAAGGCCTGTGTCTAGTCTTAACAGCTCAGAACCCTGAGCAGTGCCAACTTCTTGGCACCGTGCGGGCCTTACTAACCCGCACCTAGACCCAGTCCAGTTCTGTGGATGTAAGTTGCCCTGAGATCATTAAAGTAAAAGCAGATCTGGTAAAATGTGGCTACCCTGTCAGTGCCTTAGATAGGTGCGACCTGCAGGCTGCCAATCCTAGGGCTACATGCAGTGATGATACCACCTCGACCACCTTTAACCCATACTACTCGAAACCCTCACAACAACTTTCTAGGGTCTTACAGGCTCACAGGATAAAGTGCTTGCAGCTTCCGAGCAGAAGGTTGTGGTCCATCACTTTGAGTGTTAAGACACCAATTCCCCCACTCCTACAGGGTAGCTTGGTGAACATTTCCTGCCGTGACTGCTATGTAGGTAAAACTGGCAGAAGACTCGGAAATAGAGTCTCTGAGCATGAAAAAGCAATTCGTTCTGTGGACATTGAACACTTCTGGTCCACTCGGCACAACATCCACCCACGCTGCAATGTTGAGATTATTGACCAATTCTGCCACTACCGTCGTCGTGTCTGTTTGGAATCACTCTACACACATGTTGCAGCGATTCATTTAACCAAAACAGAGGAGGTCAAAACCATCCCATCACTGAGGCAACCATCCTTCTAAATGACAAACAGCACCTGTAGCCTAGCTAAGCGTTACAGCTACAATTGCAAGTCTCTACTTCCAACTAATTGTTGCCTGCACCTGTATCACGTGGTTTCCACCTTGGATGACCACCACAGCTGGGCACATGACATTGTATTTTGTAATAACGCTTACCACTGAAGAATCTTCCATCCAAAAGCTATTGTGATTTATTACTTTTATTTTAATTTTTTCCAAGTTTATCAAAGGAATTTTACTTCAACCTGTTTTTATTTTTATCCATTTTTCTCAGCGATACTGAATTATTATATTTAGTATCACTGAACTAATTCAATGTAAGTTACTGTGGAGATTTCTGAGCCAACAAGATGTGTTTTTGTGCAATTGGTGTTCAAGTGCATTTGTGTTGTGTGTATTAGTTTACAACTAATCATTTTTTACAATGAGTACAATCAATACAACAAGTAACCGCATTCAACGGTCATGTAAGCTTGAATCACAGTCAAATCAAATGCATATGCCTGCCTTCTGGTGCTAACTATTTGGCTATGTCACAGTGGTTCTCCCCCCACCCCCCACCCAATCCCTGGACCTTAGTTTTTTTCTGGCTGTTGTATGTAAGTTAGCACTTTGAAATTAGCAAAAATGGATGTGGGGACGTGCAAAAATGAACAAAAATTATACCCCCACTGTTATTACTTCTAGAAGGTCCACTAAAATTAAAAATTAAGAACCTGAAGGAATGTGGAAAAAACAAACACCGAAACTGCTTGAATTGTTGGTGTATACAAAGTAATAAAAAAAAATAAATAAATAAAATAAAAAAAAAAAAGGGAAAAGCAGGCAAACAAGGAAATGTATGATGTTTGCAGGAACAAATAAACAACTTTGCAGTATCTGCACTTAAGACAGATTTGTTTGTTTGGAAAGTCCTGCCAAACAGTGAAATGAAATAACTGGAATAGAAGCAGCTGGAGAAACTGAAAGAGAAGGCAGAGAGAGAGAGAGAGAGAGAGAAAAAAAACTGGTCTGAAATCACATCACTCAATTAACAAACCAATTCTTGTGTTCTATTTCTCTATCTGGCAAAAAAAAGAGTTACATGTTTTTAATGCTAAGAGTTAATACTACTGCTGCCAACTTTGCATACAGCTCACACAATTGTGAAAATATCATATTTCATTAGATCAAAAGAACAAATATCAGGGGAACCAACGTGTGGCCTAAAGGTTATGCTGTGCCTGTCTGAATTCTCTCTCTCTCTCTCGCATGCTCGCACTAGCATGTACATGTTACTGTTTAGTAAGTTGGATTAAAGAGCACCAGAACTGGCTTGAATAAAAATGACAGGTTTTGTTTAGCAATGAAACAAATTAATATGAATGACAGCAACTGCTATTTTTTTTTTTTTTTTTTTTTTTTTTGCAGTAGCAGCAAATCTCTGCTACTTATGCATGGAGCATGCATAAGCAATACTATGAAGTTTCCCACCAGTGTAATGAATTCAGAATGTTTTTCTACCAATGGCAAGGAAAGATCAGTTTTTTGATAGTACTGTTTTGAATATTACAATATATATTTTTTTTCTTCTGAAATTATACCCCCACTTTGCAAGATAACTTTGTATATTTTTAAAAAGCAATAGTGTTAAGAACTCAGTCATCGGAAAATGTTAAAAAAATTATCTTGGCCTAGTAATTCACTGGATTTAACTGTATAGAAAATCTGCAGATGCAGTTAAAAAAAAAAAAAATAAAAAAAAAATAATGTTAATAACAAAACCCTAATATGAAAAGCAAGTTGACAGAACTAGTAATTAGGTTATGGCATCATGAAATACTGCAAGAAACATTAAAAAACCTCATGTGCTCCACAGATGCTGTAAATCGATTACATATTTTATATTAATAACATTAATATTGTCATTAATTAATGACAATATTAATGTATTGTCATTAATTTATTAATTACAGTTTTAGGTGGGTAGTGAACCTTTTTTAATAAAAGGTTTTATTAAAAAACTCACCTTTTATTATTATTTTGTCTATTAGTAATGCTTGATTTTTTGTTGAAATGGATGTTTGGTTCAGTCAATATCAAAAGAATATAAATTTTGTAGCACCCAAAACCTTTTGTTTATAAAATAATTTCAATGCATTTTTAAGCAAAAAATTCTAAATATTGGTTTAAACAGCCAAGTTGCTTTTAATTTATTTGGAATTGCACATATACAGTAAGTCCCAGACATATGTAAGAGATACATTACAGGACTTCTTACGTAAGTCAAGTTTTATGTAACTCGGGAATGACTAATAAAATATTGGTGCTGCTTTATACTTGATATGCCAAAATAACAAAAACCACATAATATCCTCAGAAGAATGAAGAAAAATAGCTATACAGCAGGCCCTCGTTATAACACGGTTCGCTTTACGCTGATTTGCTATAACACTGTTCTTATATTATAACCTGTATCTGACTATAATGCTGTCACAAATCACTATAACGCTCTTTTATAGATTGCATTTTTAATGAAATTGTTTCAATTGGTGGAGTCGATAGCTTGAAAATGAATAGCAAAACAGCATTAAAACGTTTTCCCACACTGACTTGAGAAATTTTCCCATGCTCAGTGAAATTTTCTTGCACGCTAATTTAATTGCAGTACAGTGACTTGTTACATAGTTCCAAGTTCAACATTTTAAAAAACTATCAATTATATTGCTTGTAATATTTGCATTATATGCATTTATCCGAAGTCTAAGTCATCACTCAGTACAGTATTAGACATAGTGCATAATGGACACTTTACTCGAACACTGTATCATAATCAATGCAACCAACGCAGTTACATTTTCGAAGAGTTAATAATGGCGGATAAGAATGAAAAAGCAACGTCTGGACACAGTACGAAGACTAGAAATATAAGAAAAAGACTGAATTTTAAAATTAAATTAGACATTTTGAAGCGAATCGATAACAGTCAACGACAAGCAGATGTGTGCCATAATTAGGACTGGCAAGTTATAAAACTGTAAAAACAATTATAAAAAATAAAGAATTAATTTTAGCAATGGGAAAGACAGCTGTTCCACTGCAAGCAACTTGGGCTAGGCTGGCTATTAGGATTGAAATGGAGAGACTTCCAATGCAGAATTCAGTTAAGTTAAATATTATAAAAAAAAAAAAAAGAGAGAGAGAGAGAGAGAGAGAGAGAGAGATTAGCCTATATGATGATCTGAAGAAAACTCTCCTAAAAAAAAAAAAAAAAAAAAAAAGCGGAACCATTTAAAACTAGTAATGGCTGGTTGAATAGATTTAAAATCCAGGGAGAAGCCACAAGTGCAGATCAAGGAGCCGAAACTTTGAAAAAAATAACTTGTTAAAATTATTGAAGAGGGGTATTATGTGTTATAATTCTCAACAAGTTTTTAACATAGACGAAGCAGGACTTTTTTGGAAACGAATGCCTAAAAGAAGTTCCATATTGAAAGAAGGAAAAAAAAAAAAAAACATGCCAGGTTTCAAAGCGGTGAAGGATCGGTTTACTTTATTGTTGGGTGGTAACGCTGCGGGGGATTTAAAATTAAAACCCCTTTTATTTTACCAGGAAGAGGGCCAAAGTACAACCCAAAATCAACACATTTTTCATAATTAAATTAAATCAATTAAAATCAATTTAAATCAATTAAATTCAGGATTTTAATTGGAATTTTAAGTTTAATTTTGATACGTAAGTAGTTACCACATAATCATATACATATGTAATGCAGAATATTTTATATGTACAAATATTTGAATATTAAATATTTTGACTGACATTTGTGCATCTTTTCACTACCATTTATTATTGACTGGGAAATATCCTATGGCACCGACCGCAACTCACAAATACATATGTTACCTTATGGGAATGCGGCACTTGCTTAGCACGGATTCACTTAGTGCTCTGTTTTTTCGGAACGAATTATCAGCGTTAAGCGGAGGTTACCTGTATACCATAACAATTAAAACTTTATCTGGAGACAACGGTGAATTAACAGGGAGTGGCACATAAGAAAGGAAAACATAAAAGGAAGGGAAAAAAAGCATGTTATTGTACTGCAAAAACTGATATGTATTTCATAGGCCGTGTAGGCTTTACAAGGGCTACTAAGGGAATCAAAGCCAAAGTGTACATATTTAAGAAAATTGGTCTATACCATACAATGAATCAAAGTTTATACATTTCAGGTGTGATGAAATGACGGTAACTTAAAATACACCTGAAGCATCAATAAGACACATTAATCACAGTGTGTTGTAGGCTGAGTAGAGTTCAGGGAGGTAGTATGTGATATCAACTCTTTGATCTTCATCTGTTTCCTATGCTTTTTTTTTTCTCTTCATAAACTGTGATAATTAATCTAACTTTTTTTTCTATTTTCAAGGAACATTCTGTGTTTTCATGCATTCCATCAAACATAGAGACCTTCCTGAATTTTACAAAACGTTTCTGCCATTTCCTTTGAACTGCTTCTTGAGTTGCTCTGGTTCCTGAACGGGTTCGGCTTTCCCTTGCTCCTCAACTATTTGTGCGTTCAACTGGGCTAGGTCTTCTGTTTTTAAATCTTCACCTCGTTCATCCACAAGCTTGTTTACATCTTCGTTCTCCAGAACCAGCCGGAACTTCTGGGCTAAGTTTACAATTTCTTTGGTACAATAGCTCATCTTTGTTGAAGCCTTCGTTGTTAAGCTGGGAATATTTTAGATTTTTCCAAACTGTGCTCATACAAGTTGTTGTCATATCATTCCAGGCTCTTGAAATGTTGTGCATTCCATCAAGGATGTTAAAGGTCTAGAGTGTAATTTGCTGAAGAAATAGCTGATGGGACACAGCCCACGTGCCTTAAACATTGTGGGGGTTTCTCTGAAGTGCTTCAATGTAGTTCACCTGTCTCAAACACGTTGTCGAATATTTCTTCAGAATTTTTAAAGCAGAAAAATGAAATTTATTTATCCTAGATTCTAGTTATGCTGCAGGTTATTATCCAACATAGTTTGTATGGTAATGAAATAAAAACTTATACTTATTGTTCCTTCATTCAACTTTACTCTTAAAAAATTTACGTAAGTCTGAATTTATGTAACTCGGGGACTAACTGTATAGAAAAATAATTATATATTTTTAATTAGTTCCATTAAAAACTTTATTGGGGGGCAGCAGTGAAGTAGCACATAGGAAAGTAAAAAAAAAAGCATGTTACTGTACGTACTGTAAAAACATATGTATTTTGTAACCTTGATTATTATAGTTGACTTCATTGATGCCGATCCCTTCACAGCTTCTTGTATTCTGTCTTCTTTGTCCTTTATTATTGTGTTCACTGTTGACAATGACATATCTAAATTTTGCGTGATACTTGTTAATGTTTGACCATTTTTGTACATCCTTTATTATTTTAATTTTCGAATCCAAACTGATCGCTTTCCTTTTCTTGGTAGATTTACTAGTACTGCTGTCACTTATTCTCTTAGTCGGCACCATGATAACAGTCAAAATGAAATTTTCTGTAAAGAACTTCACAGGGTTAAGGCAGAAACACACTATTATCACCACACGTGAGCTCACATTTTACTAAAGCACATTTCTGGAGGTCACTACCATAAAACAATAAAAACCAATTGCAGTTTCCAGTTTTTTTTTGGGCTTTTCTGGTAGTGCAATCTATTATAAACAGGTAGTAAACTCGATCTTACTGCATTTTCAATAATACTGATAGAAATTCTGTGGATTTTTACATTATTATGGTGAAATGAAATCTTCAGTCATATAAAAAAAAATAATAAATAAATTTACAGAATCTTCTCTTCATTCCTATTTTTTTAAACTTGTAATTTCGTATCTCACTTGTGCAATTGGTGCATGCCGTGTCTGTCATTATTTGCTTTTTTTTTTTTTTTACTGTTTTAAATTTTACAGTCCTAAAAAAAAAACAAAAACAAAAAAAAAAATTATGTAACTCGGGGATTTACTGTACATTTAAATTTCTTAGTATACAGAAAGTTTCCCAAGAAATACAAACCATTATAATCTTTGGTAACTGTATCAGAAAGTTCATTCGAAGTGGTAGGATAAACAGAAGCTACTAATCTCTGTACACAATGGCAAACAGTATGTGAAAACAGTGCCAATGTAAAAGCTGTTGCAGCAGATATTGCAGAACTACCTAAAAATAAAATAAAGATGAATTTTTAAATAAATTAAAATGCAACTGACATGGCTATGAACCTTTTAAACAAATTTTCAAAAATCATACACACACAAACTGAAAATCATACCCCACCTCTTCTACTCCCAGCCTTCTTATAAATAAATTAGTTTATAATGAATAAATGGGAGTTACAGAGAACATGAAATAATTTCTTGTGTTTATTTCTCTATCTGGCAAAAAAAAGAGTTACATGTTTTTAATGCTAAGAGTTAATACTACCACTGCCAACTTTGCATACAGCTCACACAATTGTGAAAATATCATATTTCATTAGATCAAAAGAACAAATATCAGGGGAACCAACGTGTGGCCTAAAGGTTATGCTGTGCCTGTCTGAATTCTCTCTCTCTCGCATACACGCACAAAATATAATTCTGTTAAATGTTGCAATAATTTAGGAATAAATAAGAAATTACAGAATATTTACTACACATATTCCAAACAGTGCTAAGCAACTAAAGACAAGAGGGATACAATCATAAATATACCTGTAACGAATCATGCTGGATTAAAGGTTAAGCAAATTAGGATACAAATTTCTATACATCTTAGTTTCCGAATCTTATCAATAAGCCACACAATGATAATGGTTTATGGCGGGGGGTCACCAAACTGTTATAGAAGCGGGCCACATATGAATTTTTGGAATATTTGGTGGGCCGGATAAAATTCCTAATTACCGAAAACTACATTCTCTGCATAACATTAAAGTTATGCAGAGAAACAAATTTAATACCTACTTATATCTACAGATTCAAAAATAAATCTATGAATATGTAATATAAAATATACCAGCTTGTTTATATCAAAATTTAATTATTACTTAATTATTGTACTAATCACAAAAATACAGTCAGTAATACACAAAATTACAATTAATGTGATGAATGTGGTTGTAGAGTGTGACTAAGTTTCGTAATACTGGGTTTTAAAGTACTAGTTCCAATTCTTAAAAAGCCATGTAAATGTGGGTCAGTTAGATGTGATCGTATTTTTGATTTTACATATTTCAGTTTTTGAAAAGGTCTGCTCACATATATGCGTACTTCTGAAAACTGATTCAACCTTTCTTGCAAAATTTTTAATTATCTGAGTCAGATTATCCAAAAATGTTGAATAAAATTGAATTACATTTTCATTTCTAAATATTGTATTCAGTGCATCATTAGATGGAAGATCTACCAACTGTAAATGTAAATTCTCATCAACATCATTGACGGGTATGTCAAACGGATTTTGAAAAAGTTCAAACACCTTTGAATTATTTTTAAAATCAGAAAATCTAGCCACAAAATTTTCCTGCAACAAACTGTTTTGAACAAAATTTTCAGTAGAAAAATTACAACCAGGCATATTTTTAAATAAATTATTGCAACATGGAAAATATGAAAAGTTATTCCAAAATAGTTGACTTTTAAATAACTCCAGTTTTGTTTCAAATGCTTTGACATTATAATATGATTCATTGACAAGTTTGTCTCGTCCTTGTAGATTCATATTAAGAAAATTCAGGTGTTCACTATATCTGTTAAAAAGGCAAGGTTCCACAACCTTTTGAGATCTGACAGTTCTGAAACATTTTTCAATTTTTTGTTCATAAATAGATCTAATTCAATCCTAAGTTCAAAAAATCGTTTCAACATGTTACCGTGACTCAACCATTGTACTTCAGTGTAGTACAACAAATCACCATATTCAGTCTTAATAGTTTCAAGAAAATTTCTGAATTGCCGATGATTCAGACCAGTCTTGCGAATAAAATTTACTGTTGCTATTAACAGCTGACATGACTGAATCTAAGACAAAAAATTCTCCACATAAAGACTGCTGGTGAATTATACAATGAAATTGCATTGGTTTTTAATATTTTCACTTTCAAGATGTTTATGAAGCTGATCCGTGAACCCAATTTTAGTATCGACCATATTTTTAGTGCCATCTGTCGTAACCGTTGATAGCAAATCCCAATTCAATTTGAAGCCATCAATTGCTTCTGACACACTCAAAAATACATTTTCACTTGTTGTTGTATCTTTCAAGCTTTTTAATGCAACTAGCTCTTCAGTTACTGCAAAATTGATTTACACCTTGGATATAAGTTAGTAATTGAACTGTATGGCTTGTATCTTCACTCTCATCAATTGTTATTGAAAAATGTGTGAATTCACAAACCTTTTCTACGAGTTGATTTTGAACATCGGTTCCTAAATCTTCAATTCTTCTCATTACAGTTGATGAAGATAAACTTACAGACATAAAATTCTTTACTTTCTCAGGACATACTTCTGCAATTGCCAAACAAATTTGTTTTACAAATTCTCCATCTGTAAAGGTCCTTCCTTCTTCGGCAATTATTTGGGAGGCTCGAAAACTAGCTCTAACTGCAGATAAATTTTGATGAGTAAAAGTTCTGATCATCTGTTGTCGACTTTGAAAAGTTTGGGTTAGTTCTTGGAGTTTTTTCTGCATCAAAGCTCCTTGAAATTTATCATAATTTGAGGCATGTTTTGGTGTAGTGATGTTTCACATTATATTCCTTGAAAACCGACACGGTTTCATTGCAAATAAGACATGTAAGTATCATTGTGCAGTGCAAAAAAGTAATTAATTGGCCATTGCTCATTAAAAATGCAACAACCAGCATCAACTTTTATTTTTTTCGATATCAACTTCAACATGATTTTTATGGGGTCATTGGAATAAAAAAAATACTCGTGAATATTGAAGTAAGCACTGATGTATCTTAAAATTTATGAAATATTTTTACATAAAGGTTATTATTATATTCGTATCACTCTTACTTATATCATGTGAAATTAATAATATAGTTTATTAGGATGTTTGCCTAATAAACTTACATTATTATAATATAATAACTATATTATTAATTATAATATAGTTTAATACGGTGATGTTTTGGGTATCTTACCGATACCATCAGACCATGCTGTGGGGTTGTTGTTATTTGGATTTTTAGGAGCATTAGCAACTAAGGCCATAACTGCTCCGGAGATATGCGGTGGTCATTCCAACCTTTCCACATCTTCTGTATTTGGTGGTCACGGGCTCGAACCCCGGTCTAATCAAGAAACGTGTGCTATGCACTGCTGCTCCTGCCCATCTGGCTACGGAGGTGCCATGCTGTGGGGAGAACAGAAAGGGCTACAAATTTGAATATTTTAGGATATTACAGTTACAATTTGTAAAGCTTTACGATTCTAAAGTACTAAGTTTTGAATTGCTTTTACAATAGAAAACAGGAAATCTAAGGTAATACAAAGAGATTAAATTCATACCTGCTGACGCTACCAGAAACTTTGTGCATACAAGCTATCCTATTAACCAATAGGATAGTGTCATGTTTTTATCCTGGATCCCGGGTTCTTATATAGTAGAAGCTATATTAGAACCTCAACATCAGGGTTCATGTGCAGGCTGGTTCAGGATCTTACCGATACCAATCGTCAGATCATGCTGCTAGGGCCAGGTTTTATTCTGGATCCAGGATTCTTGTGTAGTGGAAGCCTAGGGTGACCATTGCTCCCATACTCTGCACATCAGGGTTGGTGTGCAGGCTGGCAAAGGATTAGGAAATCCCTAATTACTGTCTTTAATGCTTATTGCTATTTAATGACAGGGTCAATATTAACTATGTTTCAAAGAATAGCTTTGAGTGGAAATAACAGAATTAATATCTAACAAGACTAAGTTGACGACACAGAGGCGTTAACACTATTAATCAACCGATGAATGTTAAAATAATCTGTAAAATGTGTGTACAACTCTTAAATCTGGTAAAGGAAGAGAACTCATAAATGAAAACAAAGCTGTATGAGACAAGCAGTATATATCTCATGGCCAGAAGTAACATTTTTTACAACTGGGTCTCAAGCCTGTGGAGCAGGTCTCAAAAAAAAAAAAAAAAATTATTATTATTTTTTTTTCATTTTCATCACGTGAGTGGCGAGTACACAGAATTAAGCACAATAATAGTAATAACAAACAAACAAACAAAAAAAAAAAAAAGTGGCCCAATGCAACAATTTTTTATTTAACACTGCAGCAGTTTATATGTTTAGTACTGTACAGGTTGTTAATTTCTGCATAAAACTTATCCCTCAATCTTCTAGACTTTTGAATAATTCACATACTGCTTCCCACTAATAATCAACAAACATCAATGTTGTACTGTATGTATATGTGTGCATGCATGCAGGCACACACATACACACGCTGGGATGTTATTTTTTTATATTATGGTGAAAGCATACTTATTACTTCTATTTCTTACAGAATATAATTAAATTAAAAAACTGCAGCTGACTAACTAACCTTTCTCCTGTAACCTTGCCATACACATCATTGACATTACTACTACTTTGAAAATGAGTTCATCACTGAGGAAATCCATTTCTTTTGTTTCATTCATGTTATTAGCATCATTCTGGGTATAATTACAAGTACGAAACTGCATGCATTTGTCAAAATCTTGTAAAGTGTCTTGACAGAGGGCTTGAGAACTAAAAAAAAAAAAAAAAAAAACCACAAAATCTCATTAATAGTGTTTTAAAAAATTTTAACATATTTAATCAACCAGATTAACTGCATTACATTACTTTACTTACTCTTCATCCTGAGACAAAAAGAACTGTTCACATAACTTCAAAAACCTTGTTAAAAATATGGCAACTCTGAATACCCTGAAACAGATTAATACCGATATGTAGTTATTATCATATCTTTATCATTAAAACAAAGTATTTACAGTGATTTTAAGAAATTAAAAATTGATGTAAAAAATTAACAGAAACAACTTGCTCATTTTATCTGTTTTTAATAGGGATCTAATCCAAAAAGTGGTAAAGTAGTTTTTGTTCAATAATTTTTGACAAAAACAATATGAAATGAATATTACAACTACTTTATTCATAAAAAGAATTTGAAACACCATTCAGGATAATTTTTATCACAAATTTTAAACATTTATAGCTCAAGCCATTTATGACAATTTCTCATATTTTTTTTCTTACTCATAAACTATATTATATAGTCACTAAAGGTAAAATAATTTCATATTTTATCTTTAGAAAAACTATTTTTTGAAAAATACTATTTCATAACCAAAGTGGATTTTTCATAACTAATGTAGATAACCAAACTGCTTTTATACCATAACTTTAAGAGCTTATGATGTTGTTGTTATTGTTGTTATTTGGTTTTTAGGAGCATTAGCAACTAAGGCCATATTGCTCCGGGATATGCGGTGGTCATTTCCTGACCTTTCCGCATCCTCCGTATTTGGTGGTGACGGGCTCGAACCCTGGTCTAATCAAGAAGAAGAGCTTATGAAGTTGTCAGTAAGTATTTTTTAATTAAATTTTTTCCTCTTGGTCCATAATTTGGATTAAATGAAGTAACATTAGAAGTACAGTCAGTCCTCGTATAGCATGATAGTTGTGTTCCTAGAAACCCTCGTGCAATGCAAAATCGTGCAATATAAACAACAGGCCCTATGGGAAAAATAGGGTTATGTGCCAGCCACCTAAGATTGAACGCACATTTGTAACCAAAACATTACCAAACACAATAAATAATCGTAATAAAATACGTAAGTATTTTATTACAACTATTATGTAATAAAATATTGCTAATGCTTTTGCTTCTATCGTAAGCAAACTTGTTTTTTGTTTGATTTTCTATCCAAACAGATGACAGCCGTTCCATCTCTTCCAATTCTTGGTGTCTTAATCTAATGGATTTTAAATTATACTTTGAGTTGTTCCTGCTATGAAAGTTTTTTTTTTTTTTCTCTGCATTCTTTGTAATTCTTGGCGTTGCCTCATTTAGGCCTGTAGCACGGGCAATATTACATGGTCTTTCATTTTGCTCAAAGCGTTTCATAATTTCATATTTTTTCTCTATCGACAGAGGCGGACTGGCCATAAGCCTTACCGGGGAAATCCCGGTGGGCCGGAGGCCGGTGTGATTTTTGGCCATAAACCATAGTATGAGGCCACTATAAATTTTCGCGGGTAAGAATTTTTGACCCAGTCCGCCTCTGTTTATCGATATTGCTTTTTTTTTTTTCTCTCCGAATCTGCAGTGTCTTCACCAGGACGCTTCCTTTTCACACCTTTTAAGTATTTTACTCTTTAGGGAGTAAAGCACAATTAACAAAACGAGGAGGCACGCTTGATACACATAAACAAAGCTGCCCATGTGTAGCAACTGAATAAACAACACCGTAAAGGCAGAGATACACTATTAACACCTCACATTTTACTAAAACACATTTCTGGGGGTTACTACCATAAAACAGTAAAAATAATTTCCAATTGCGTTTCTGCTAGTGGAATCTGTTATAAACTGGTAGTAAACTCGATCTAATTGCATTTGCGATTATACCGATAGCTGGAATTGTGTTGGTTTTTACGTTATTATGGTGAAATGTGTTTCCCCTTTACTGATATAAAAAACAAATACATTTTCAAAATCTTCTCTTCATTCCTATCGTGTTGCATTCGGTTGGGGTGATTCTGCGTTCGACTGCCATTTCTTGTAAACACAAAGGCGAATCGTGCATAAGCGAATTCGGTTCGTGTTATATAAGATATCGTTCCCCTATTTATAAATCGTGTATGATCGAATTCGTGTAGTGTAAACACGTGTTATACGAGGACTGACTGTATGTCTTAGGTGATAAGATAAGTTTTAACAATGCCATGCCTCTTGGAAACAAGACTTTACACCCTTTTGAAAGTAAAGATATAGTGAATGATGAAACATCATATGTGGAGGAGAGGAGTATGGAATCCCAAGACAAAACACACTGATACTGATAATTCATTTTACAAATGGTGCTTCTTTAAATGAGAATAACAGTGTTTTCTTAGTTCTGTCAAAAGAAATACTTACTTTACAGCAAATATAACATCTATGTAGTATCATATAAATTGAAGTTATTTCCTATCTGAGTCCACAGCTGAAGGTGGAAAATTCAGTAATTTATTAAAAATGAAATAAGTCTTAATAGTAACTAAATTAAGGTATTAAGAAATTAAGCATTATTTTTACATCTCTTTCCTGAAGGACAGCATGAAAATAAACTTTTGGATGCTCAAAATTGGCTACTGTTATTTAATTATTGCCCTTGGTTATTTATTGCCCAGGAAACCCTTGGCAATAAATAACCAAGGTCCCATAAAATATTAGGGTTAAGGGAAAAACAATACACATGTTAAAAATGCTGAAGTCTATCAAGTATTTTTATCTTTGTTTCAATGCTGTATTTTTCTTGCACTTTTCACACATTCACGTTCACAATTATTAAACATTTAGATAATTAATAATAAATGGTAAAATAAATGCTAGTTTACAATAAACACAATCTTCAAAGCGGTATGAAACCAAGTCCAAAAAATGCACAGGAAAAATGAAAACCTACAGAGGTGGTAACATGTCCACACACAACACTGCATATGTATACACGCTGCCCTCATCAATATCTGGACACAACTCTGTTGATAGTTGGTCACATCTTACCCAAGCATGTGTCAGCAACTATAAATATCTCATAGGTCTTTGAGAGCCCAGAGCCCTGACCTCAATCCTACAGCAAACCTCTGGAGGAGAGACTATCCAAAACGAAAAAAAAAAAAAAAAAACCCACAGGGCTGAACTCAGTCACTTTTATAGCTGAATAGTGAAAAACATCAGAGAACATTTACAAAACAGCAGTAAAATTGTGAATGCAAGATGCCACGATCAACAGAGTTAACAGACTTCCATCATGGAATGGTAATACAGTGCCAAACAAGCAATTGGTCTATAGGTGACATTTCAGTGGTGCTGAAGATCCCTATGTTGATGACTGGTTTAGTGATCTGCAAATGGAAGCAGATTGGTGCAGAAATTGTCACAAAATAATCTGAAAAACCTCTGAAGCTGATAAAATATGATGCAGAGCCCTGGAAAGAATTGTACGTTCAGAATGTAGGCCAATGTTGTTGCAGCACACACACAACCCCATAGTGAGATGACTGGGACACATGTCAGCACTATTGCAGAATGCAGGTTTGTTATTTGGTTTTTAGGAGCATTAGCAACTAAGGCCATATTGCTCTGGGGATATGCGGTGGTCATTCCCTCACCTTTCCGCATCCTCCGTATTTGGTGGTCACGGGCTTGAACCCCAGTCTAATCAAGAAGCGTACGCTATGTACTACTGCTCCTGCCCACCTGGCTATGGAGGCGCCGCAGAATGCAGGATATCACATGATATGGGTTACCGTGGTCATGTAGTTGTCCACAAGCCACTAATCACCCTGACTAATACCAAATTTCAATTAGCTTGGTGTATGGTCTGCTGTTCTTGGATCATAGATCAATGGAAAGGTGTGCTTTGCAGTGATGGTACATGGTCTACCAGACTGTATCAACCTGACAATGAAGTTTGGCAGAAATAGAATGATCATCTGAGGCTGCTTTTCATGGTTTGGTTTGGGACCATTGGCTGTTTTGGACAAAACCACAAATGCTGAGGTCTAGCTAAACTTTCCGGTCAACAATGCATTACCCATGTTGTCACAGAATACTGGAGAAGGCCCATACCTGTATCAGCAGGACAACACTCCATGTCACACTGCTTGCTTTGTGATGAATAGGTTTTAGGATACATGCTGAAAATTTGTACTAGCCAGAACAGAGCCCTGACCTCAATCCTACAGCAAATCTCTGTAATGAATGAATTGGATTTTCAGGTGCATGTGAGGAGAGAGTATCAAAAAAAAAAAAAAAAAAACCAGAGCTGAACTCATAGCCACTTTTCTGAATGGCGAAAATTATCAAAAAACATTTACAAAAAACTGGCAATGTGCCTGGATATTAATGTTAGGGTAGTACTATCCTTTCAATAACATGGACATTATTGAGAGGGTAGAGCATAACATTCTGTCCCTCTGCAGTACCTATTAGACTCTCAGCACACCCCATGATCTATGGGAAGGGGCTTTTGTTTAAGGAGATTGGACTGAACTGTGCACGTATGTGCGTGCGTGGTGCACAGTTTATATGATTGCAAAATTCTACAAACAACCAATGGGATTTAGATTTATTACTATTAGCAAAAACAGTGGCCATTACAATCCCAGCAAAAAATTTGCACTGATCCTTAATAATATTTCAGTACTTGAATACATAAATGCTAATAATGAAATCTACAGAGCAGAAATCTACCTTTGCTTTTCAAAATGTATTAACCTCAATCCCACATTCTAGACTAAAACGTGTTAGGCACGCTATACATAGAGTACAGAAACATTACATGGATCAATTATAAAATTTGGAACATCTTATGCAAATTAGGCACCTTTAACAATTATATAGGGGAGGGGATATGCAAACAAAGTAAAGGATATCAATGGGCACAAGAAATCGTTTCCACTATCACAAACTTATTTTTACCCACTACTTTGAATCACAGTTCCAAAAACAAAATGACATAGGATCAACTGCATTTTGATTCGTCAACGACCTGGCTGTTTTCAACTGTGATTTTGACAAAATACAAAAAATAAATCTACCCTGAAGAACTCACACTAAAAAAAAAAAAAAAAAAACTAGCAACAACACCAACATCTTAATCTTCCTAGATTTAGAGATTACACAAAAAGATGTAAATGAAAAAGTTAGGTAAACCTATATGATAAAAGAAATGCACTTAAATTTCAAACTGCATACCTCTGTCTCTGGGATTATAATATTTTGCGTAAAATTCACAGACATTATTTCAGCACAATGTACTAGATATGCATGTATTTGTAGCAATCAGGTCATATTAATACAAGCACTTATAAAACTATATCAAAAATTAATTAGAAATAATATTTGTCTAAATTTCAGGTTCTATATGAAATGCAACCTTGACCAAATAAACACTTATTTAAGCTAAAACTTCACACTAAAAAATGCAATATAGCCATATATCACACACTGGAATTTTCCATTACACCACCTGTATATAATGTATATAACAATCTCAGCACTAAGCCATCTGTGTTGTTCTATTCGGTAGCATGAGTTGAAAACACCTTCTCCAAATAGAAATACTCTTACCTTTCATTTTATTATTTTATTCTATTTTTATATTATTTTTGTACATCTACATTTATTTTTTATATATCAAAATGGTTGAATCTCTAAACTCCTCTGGGATCGCTTATAATTTAAAATGGTAAATTTAATCAATAGCATTAGTATAAAATTTAGGGGGTGCTAATTATTATTCATCATAGTTAACTGACACACCTTACTCAGTCTCTTTTTCTATCTATATGTGGACTGTCTGGATACTGTAAGTACATTACAGTATTTCAACATAGTTTACAATAACACAGTTTCTTTCACTCCAATGTTCCATTTATAAAGTATCAAAGCCACTGACATTCAGTCTAGATGCACAAAATTTAAAACAGAAAATGTTAACAAACATGTACTAAACTGTGTGGCTAACTGATAATATGTATCTCAGTTTATGATTATTTATTTATATATTCTTTATCTTTTCTATGTTATTAGTTGAAATTTGTTTAACCTCATATTATTACATTAATTTTTACTTAACTTACACTTCTCTAAAAGTATATTTTATTTTATACATATATATAAAAAACCATGGATTGTAAAATTTTGCGTTATTCCTGCAACTAGCCACATATTATGTTAGAAATATGTCATGTGCCATGAATGGGCAAATCTAAATGCCCCCTGCCGCACAAGGCAATTCAAATTTGTAAAAGTTATACTGTTAGCACACCATTTTGCTAACAAACATTACACTTTTGAAATAAATTATTCTAACAAGCATTAGGCTTATTGAAATAGATTATTCTAAAACATTTATTCATGTCTCATATTAAAAATATAAAATGGAAAATACCAATGTTGTTTTAGGAAAAATCAAACACCCGAAATATAATGCAATGATTACATCACCCAACTTGCTGAATAACCTATTTCTCTCTTCCTTGCATTTGGATTCCAGCATATTGGAATTTAGCAATGCAAAAAGGTGGAACAAGCTCAGTAAGTTTAAGTAACTAGCCAGAGTTATTTAAGATATAACTTACCCATCAGGAGAACCTTCAATATTCTGCATTTCTTGAAATGACAAACTATTCTTTTCAAAAACTCTTATAAGATTTCCTTCTGCACCATCAAATTTCTTGGGACTCAAAAGGCTAGAATGTTTTTAGGAAGTTCAATTAAGATACAACAAAAGAATACTGCATATTTAGTTTTTAATACTGCACTGTTAATAAATAAATTGAATAATTAAAAAGATGAAAGAATTAACAATACAAAACAGTAGTAGTAGTAGTAGTAGTAGTGGCATGTGATGCAAGAAAGCATGTGTATGAGCTTATGCAGCATCAGCCAAAAAAAAAAAATATCACACCATTCCCTTCAATTGCCTGTCCAGTTCCTCCTTAAATTTATTCAACCTATCAACTTCCACAACGACAGATGGAAGTTTGTTCCAGCAATTAATCACCTGCTGGCTAAAGGCAAATTTCCGCACATCTATATCAGAATTCAGCGTGCTCAACCCATTCAAGGCCTTATACACCTCAATCAGATCACCGCGCAGGTGCCTAGTCTCCAGCCACTGCAATTTGCAGAACTTAAGCCTCTCTTGGTAAGAGGATCCCTTCATTCCCCTCACCAATCTTGTTGCCCTTCTCTGTACACGTTCAAGTAAATCTACGTCCTTCCTAAAATGAGGCCTCCAGACCTACGCAGTACTCAAGGCGTGGCCTGACCATTGCCTTATACAGAGGCACAATCACCTCCTTTTCCCTGCTAGCAAAATTCCTATATATCATTGACAAAACCCCATGACCTACCCTGGCAGCCTGTCTGCATTGCTCAGAAAACTTCATATCTGCCTGCACAATTACTCACAGGTCTTTTTCATTTTCTACCACCTTAAGTGTAGTACCACACAGTTGGTACATTTCTCTGGGGTTACTTCTACCCATATGCAGTACTTTGCATCTGTCAAGGTTAAACTTCAGTTGCCACTTCTTAGCCCATTTGCCCAAATTATCTAGATCCTGTTGCAGTAGCACACTGCCATTACTGTCATTAACAACCCTGTCAACCTTTGTATCATCTGCAAACTTCAACATTAAGCCTGATATACCTTCATCAATATCACTGATAAATATACAAAACAACAGTACACTAGTTTGTAGCTATACATACACTGCCCTCATAAGTTGATAATGGACACCATAGTACAAGTTGTTGGAATAGTATTAAACATCCCCAGACTGGTCAGTGTGTTTGTTGAGCCCTGACAATAACGATCCTTATTGTAACAAAAACAAGCACGGTTATTACCAGGGTTTAACAACAGTCAAAATTTCAACATCAGGTGACAGCTACCTCCAGCATATATTCCAAGTGGATGGTCTGATTTCTTTTAGAGATTCATTTACATTTGTTATAAAATCAACATATACTTTTTCATCAATCAATAAGTGACATACAGGAATCATTCTCCATTTTGTTAAGAATTTTTGCAAATGTGTGGAAAGTGTAATACAACTTAAATGTTGTGCTATCACAACATTTAAGGTATGGTATAATTACAGAGATACAAAAAAAAAAAAAATATATATATATACATATATATCCTGTAAATGAAATACAGGCTTGAAGAGAAACTACTCACAAACAATTGAAACTGTTCATGAGTAGTTTTGTTATATATGTAAACCTTACAAAGAGACGACACACAATAATTATAAACATTGAGGATTTACTGTATTGTTCATACCCAATCAATTCTCAAACATTTCTTACCATCGCATATAATGATAAGCTGCTTCACATCCCCAGCTTGTAATGGACCCTAACTGATTATGTGGAACCCCAATAGTTGGATCGATACACAGGGCTTGATGATAATATCTTTCAGCAAGATGACAACTCTCTGGATATCCCATATCAGAAATATACCGTGCTGAAAGCATAAAAATCACTTCTTAGTAATTTAGTTATGTAAAAATAATTGAAATAAATAAAAAGTAATTTATAACTACTTATGTAGTTGACTATGTACAGAAATGATGCAAATGCACTAACTTGTACATTAGTATTTACATAGTCTGAGACTTTAGCCCTAAACTATACTGTAATAAAATTACTCTTAACATAATTTTCATATATTTTTAAAGCACATTTTTTAAGTATGCTAAAAGAGACAGAAATTAGTGTTACTCATAAAAAAGTTTTTTTTTTTTTTTTGCTTTAAGACTAAAAAAAAAAAAAAACAAGTTTTACCACCTACAAATAAATAAATTCCCTAGAGGATTTAAACAAAAAGGGGGGGGGGGGAAAGAAAGGATTGTGGTCTCTGGTCCTCAAACAGAATCATTACTAGATTATTTTTACTGCAACATAAAACAAAATAAGACCCCCAACAACAAAATTATAAATGATTTCTTTCACATACTATAGTTAGGGCCATGCCAAAACAGCAACTATTACTTTATACAGTGGATTCGGGTTATTTTGGCCCGATTAAGTGACTGCCTCGATTATGCGAAGTTTCACGTAAATAGTTAAAAATAAAGTGGACTCCTGCTTTATGACTGATTCTTTGTGAGATCAAATCACATTACGGTGGACTCACCACAGTAAAGTATATTCACTATACGATACGTCATTGTGATCACGTTTGAGAATTAAATTTTAATTCTATTAAACAGCGATTCTAATAAGTGAAAATAGGAGGAATATTATCCACAGGCTATAAAAGTAAAGATATATTAAGCACAAATTTACACTTTATTACCTTATCAATTAAAAAATTAAATGATAAGTGAAAATCGGAAGAATATTTTCCGCAGCTTATCAAAATAAAAATGAATTTACACTTGCTAGTTGTTATTTCTGTTCAGTGACATTTGGTGGGGGGGGGTTTAATTTAAAAGAGTAAATAAGATAAGCAATCAATAACAAAGAACACAGCATTCACAAATTGAAACTAACACGATACGTGTAAGTGGGAACAGAGTAACAAGTTACGAAGCCTAAAAAATAGGAACAGAGAGAAGATCTGAAAATTTATGTTTTTTATATGATTGGAGATTTCATGGAAGGGGAAACACATTTCACCATAATAACGTAAAAACCCACAGAATTCCAGGTGTCGGTATTATCACAAATTCAATAAGATTGAGTTTACTACATTTATAATAGATTGCACTAACGGAAAAGCCCAATAAACCGGAACCTGCTAACCTCCAGAAATACGACCAGCCAATGTGGTATGGTCGGAGACAATCGTAGGGTAATCTAAAGTGTTGCGGTCTCCTTCCCCAATTAAACGGCATGTTGTCCCAATTAAGCAAAGTAACCCATGACTATTTTCTTGATTGGGTTCTGTTCTTTAAGATTTGTCCCAAATAAACGGCAGCCCCAGTTAACCGGAATCCACTGTATTAGCAAAACAAGAAGTGTCAATTCCACATAAATTTCTACTACTAATTGATTAACAAAAAAAAAAAAAAAAAAAAAAAAACTGAAAATTCTAGTCTCAACATAGGTTGTAACACCAGGGAAATTCTTGAAGTCAACCATGGAATCTTTGCTATTTGCAAACCTCCAGAGGAGAGCCAAGTTTTGGGGTAACCTCGCAAAGCACTTTATGAGGTTTTCGATCTAACGTTATTGGAGGGACACACTGAAACTTCCTCAGGGTTTCAGTTTTTGAAATGGTTCTGAACTAGCACCAAGGCAGTACACTATGAAGAAGGTCAAATTGAGGAACAACATATAAGTAAAGGCATAACAGAGACGTAGTATTTTCAAATTATATTGCATAATCAAAATGTCACCGGCAATAATTATCATCTTGCCATAAAAGCTGAGAATCAGTAACATATACCCACTGACTAATAAAATACCACATATTTCATATCATAAAAATTTAGGCTCAATCCAAAGAAATCAATACTGCTTCAAGCTATTATGTAGCCACCAGACTAAGTATAAATAAAAAACAAGGAACAAAAAATATGCTAAACTGTTGTGTAAGCAATAAAAAAGATGCACTTGGTGCATCTTTTTTGGTGGTCATATTTTTTGCATCCACCAATTGGACTCATTTCTGTGTAAAATTTTGTGGATTTGATATTGTTCTGTTTTATATTTGTGGTAAAGTTATTGCGTGTGTTGTTTCTGAGAACTTTAATTTACAACTTCTGAGAAGTAAATTGAAGTTAGGAGGATACTATGGAGTGAAATTTCACAAAATTCACCAATGTGTAATTATTTGTGTGCAGTTAATATTTTAAATACTTTAAAAATGTAATATATAATACTGTTGTAACTGGGAACAGTGTCATTATATTTTCACTTACATTCACACAGTATTACTGTGGTAGTACTGTGCTATAGTGTTAAAGCATTAATTTACTTTTTAACAAAAAATTATGCTTCAGATTAGAACGAAAAAGCATAACTCAAGGCAAGGAAGATACCCAAGCTCAGGGGGAAGCTGCCAAAGGCAGCTATACAACTCGATGCCTTATGCCACAAGGAATAGCATTGTATGTGTGCAAAGAGGAAATTCGTAAATGAGAAAATTCAGCTATTTTTTAAACTACAGAAATTTCCTCATTCTCTGATGGATGGATTTGATTGATTGCTAAGCTAGAATAGAGTTAAAAACCCTTACAGGAATTAAATCATTAAATTGAGGTGGAGATTCATCAAGTACTTACATTCTTGCTGTCCAACTCAATGTGAGAACCTAGCCCTCATGCATCAAGCAGCTGGCAAATGCAGATAGTGCTAGTCCCACACAAAGTAGTTATTCTTGGTGTTTATATTGTCAAGGAAAGAGAAAACATTATTTAATAAGGATAGGTGAAATAGGACTAAGGGATATGTCTACCATGGGCAAAAGCTAGTGACACTGTAGAGTAATTATCAGCTTTTAAGGGTAAAAAAAAAAAAAAAGAAGAGATATTACTGTAGATAAGGATAAAAAAGAAAATGATAATGCAGAAACTGATTGCATATTATGCATAAGCAATCAATTTCTGCTTAATGTTATGAAGAAATGTTGGGAAAAAGAGCTAAGAGTGAATTTGGAAGTGTCTAGAATTCTGCTAAGGCAAGATAGGAGGGATTTTGGGATAAGAGCTTTGTCAATCAATTTGGTTAGGGGATGGTTCATGGGATAAAATTTTTGATGCAAGGCTCATGGGATAAAGTTTTTATTTTAATGTTCAGTTTTATTGTTTTGCATGTTAATACAAAAATTCAATTTTAATGCAATTTAAAATGTGATTTTTAGACTGTTCTAAGACTGTTTTTAGACTTCGTGGCAATGTTCATATGTTTACTTTGATTTGAGCAATACTATTTTATTTTTAAGGGTGGGCTGTGTGTGCAGGGAGGGGAATATTTTCACACAGGTAACAACCTGTGCATATGTTTTGAAAGGTCACAATCCTGATCCATTTAATTTTCTTTGAGGTGACTTATGACAAATATAAGTGGATAAAATTTATGTTGATGTATACAAACAATGTAAAAATTCTAAAACATTCACTAAGCAATAAATATGTTATTTGAGCTGTTACCTTAGATTAATGTTTTCTGTATAAAATGTGAAACTCTGAAAGTGAGTAAAACATTTATTATCATGAGTTGTTAATCTTGCTCACAAAGGGCAATAAGACAATTCACAGTCCAATAAATTTCTCAATGTAGTCTGAGTGAAAGCTCTGAAGTGAAATTTTGATTTAGTACATTCAGGTCTAACATGCTATTCTGACAAATGAGTAGCATGAACTAAATTTGCCAATTCTCCCAATTTTTTAAACTTAGCCAGAAAATGGATTACTGTATTTGGGAAGTTCAAATATACTTGAAAATATTTGAAATACATCTCTCTATAATGCCACTGGTTTGTTTTTGCAACCTCCTCAAACAAACACTTCTGAGTTTGACACCCATTTTAAATAAATACTTCCAGAAGAAATATAAAATGTAATATCTTTAGGATGGACAAACTTTTTTGATCTACTACTAAAGGACTAGTCTACAAATTTGGATGTTCACTACTCACCCAGATCACCAAGATAGATTAAAATACGATGACAAGCTTGATGAGCCCAAGTGCAAGCACTGCTTTCAATATCTAAAGATCTTTGATATTTTTTCCAGCGTTCTAAATGTAGAAAGAATTCAGAAAAAATAAAGTTATCTTTTATGCTGTCATTAAAAAAATTAATTTTAAGAACATTTACTAGAAATATAAGATTCTATTAATCCTGTGGCAGGTGTGCTTGGGGTATTTTATAAGGCTAAAACAGAAAAACTTAAAAATTTTAAGATACCTGCTAGAACAACAGACATTTTAGTATTCCTCCAGTATCATATTCGGTTTTGATCTGTATCACTGGTTACTTTTTTATTTCTGTTTATGTACAAAATGTGATGTATGTCCACTGCGTTGAAGTAATAAAATAAAGAATAAAATTATAGAGCACCCCCTTTTAAACTATTTCTTGCCTTTTTATTTCCACCCCCTCCCCAATTGATTAATCACCCATTCCTCATAAACTGAATTAAAGATTCCAACTCTCCCCAATGCATCTTTAACACATACTATTTTCACAGCCCAGTTTAAATGCTGCAAGTCAATGACAACTGTTTATAGGCTAACTATGGGGTACCTATGAGTTTTTGGTCATTGAAATGAATGTCACTAATGTTTATTTTTAAATTTTAGAATAATGACAGTTAAATAAGTGATTAAAAACCTAGTCAGTTTTTTGCTTACCTTTCTTAACTCCTCTTTGCTGCCATATGAAAGGTGTTTCTACTTTTCCTTGAAGGTCAAGGTGAAACTCTGTTTGCAAACGCAGCAATAAATGATGATAACTGCCAATACCTGCCAAAAGATGACCTTTTAACCCATTTTCTGCTTGTAAGGATCCTTGAAGTTTCTGGAGAGAACACACGCAAAGAGGGAGAAAAAACAGGATGAAAATATTTTAGGAATTTTAAACAATTCCATTAATAAAATAATGTGAACTCTTACCTATTGTATACTCAATAAATAACCGACAGTGAAACAAACTTGAAATTGTCTGAGGAAGTTCTATATACATCTTTCATAAGATATGTGGTCATGATACAGCCAATTTAAAAAGTACACAGTGTCTGCATAACTAGTAAAGTGTTCATAATAGACAATGCTGATGATAATTTAAAAATTAATTTTTAATGTATGGTCTAAGGCTATCCAACCAGGAAGAGACTCCCTTTATATCTCTTAAGTTAGTCTGTGAAGAACCAAATGGTGTCCAAATCCAATGTCCAGCCCTCACTTTTTCGTGGTGAGGTTTCAAATGAGGATGGGCTGCCAATATTGGATTAAGCTGACCAAATGGGATACATTATAGGCTAAAACCTTATCACCATGGTATGACATCAAAGCAATCAAGACATACTGGTTGACACATTAATGGAGTCAACAAGGTTCCTGCTATGGAGTTGGGGAACTAGGACATACAGCACTAAATATGCTACTGGAGCAACCATCAAGATCAGAAACAAAGAAGTGGAATTAACAGAAGAGATAGGTTGGCATATCAGAATAGCAGGTATCACAGAAAATAAGAGCATGGATACAGGTAAGCTGCTGCTAAGAAGCAGGTGAATCTGACAAGAAATAGACTGCTGTAAAATAACTGACAGCCAATTTTAATGTAACAATATGTGTACCATCCACCCTTAGGAACCTTACCTTCCCTTAGCTCCAGTAACTTTTTTAATACTCTTTCCCTGGACTGTTATATCTGGGACAATTCTCTTGAAATGGAAAAGGGCTAATATTTTCCCAATCCACAATGCAAGTGCAAAAGAGGTGAAGGGCAACTACAAAATTTGTCTCTCTAGACCAGTGGTTCTCATGAGTTTTTTTCTGGCAGCCACAGTAGTAGTAGTAATGGAGTCATGTGATGCAAGAAAGCAAGCACATAGCTTATGTAGCATCAGCCAAAAAAAAAAAAAAAAAAACCCCACCTCAATTTCATACGTTGAGTCCTTCCTTGAACTTATTCACTATCCCCTTGTGTTTGGGGTTTTCATTAAAAAAAAAAAAAAAAATTAAAGTTGCAGTGGAAGCCACTGGCACAACTTGTGAGAAAAGCCTAGGAAGATTATTTTGGATGTTAGGTCAGAGATCAAGATAAAACATGAGCTAGAAAGATTTCTGGTAGCTCATGTTCAAGGAAATCAACAGGCTGGCTTAGAGGTAGTCATAAATTGATGCTTTTGGCTGTTCTGGTGATATGGCAGGACTTGAGACCACATCAATGATTGTCATTTTTGCATGACCAATATCTGGTTTTTCTAGGAAATTCAAGCATAAAGTAGGGTATCCTAACTTAAATTCTGCTCCAAGGTTGGTTCCTCACGATGATACAATGCCAGTGCTAGAGCCACCAGAGACTTATGGACTTGACTCTGATTCAGGATCAGAAAAGAAGTCTCCAGAAGATGCAGAACTCAGAACGAGTATAGATCCAGACTTTTCAAATTCCGATACTGCAAAGCCACATCTAATCACTCAGGCAGAATTGAATGATTTGGTCAGAGATATGGACCTCTCCAAAACCAAGGCTCAATTACTAGGATCATGGCTTCAGCAATGAAAACTTCTTGAAAAGGGTGCCTATTATCCCATGGATGGTGCTTTGGTTTATTGTAACAGTGTCCATGATTTAATGAAAAAGTTACATCTGGAGCATGTGCTCAAGCAGTGGAGGCTTTTCACTGATTCATCCAAAGCAGTTTTACTCCATAATGGAAATAAGTTTCCATCTATATGCAGTTCACACGAAGGAAAGATACAAGAACCTACAGGTTCTTTTGCAAAAAATATGCTATCAAGAATACAAATGGAATATCTGTGACAACCTAAAAGTGGTAGCTTTGCCAGCTGGGTTGCAAGATGGATACACTAAATACTGCTGATTTTTATGCAAGTGGGCCAGCTGAACGAACGATTGCCACTACAGGATAAAAAAAATAATAAAAAATTTAAAAAAAAATGGCCAGACCATTCAGAAAATACACCAGGCCAGGAAATTGCAGCACATCCTCCTTTGCTGGATAAGTCAAAAATCTATTTACCTCCATTACATGCCAAGCTAGGTTTGATAAAAATATTTGTGAAAGCGATGGATGGAAGAGAAGGATTTTCCTGTTTGAGGCAAAAGTTTCCTTGACTCAGTGAGGTCAATATAAGAGAGGGAATTTTTGTGGATCCTCAAATCAAACTGCTATTCAAAATGAGGAATTCACTAAAAAATTAAATGCTACAGAAATAAGAACCTGGAAGGCATTTGAAACTGTCTTCTGAAACTTTTTTGGCAATAAGAAATCACAAAATTACAGTGAAATTGTAGATGAACTAATTTTAGTATACAGAGTGTTGGGATGCAACATGTTGTTAAAGCTTCATCTCCTACATTTGCATTTAGTTCCCCCCCCCCCAAAAAAAAAACTTGGGGGCAGTCTCCAATGAACATGGTGAAAGGTTTCACAACGACATTTCTCAACTGGAAAAAAAAAAAAAAAAAAAGATAACAGGGAAAATGGAACCCAAACATGTTGGTAAACTACTGTTGGAAATATATGGGAGACACCAATGGACGATTATAAAAAGCAAAAAAAAAAAAAAAACAGAATAAATGTTTTGTTATCAGATAAACATTTCTGTAGATAAAATAAGATCATCAGACCCACTGTTCAATATCTATTACTGTATGTAACATTTTCTTAAAATATATGAAATCTTTTTTTTTACTAAAACTTAGTTTTTGATTTTAATCCTTTCTCCCTTAAAATTGGTGGGTGTTACAGCAATATGGCTGCCATAATTGAATTCAGCAAGGTCAAATCTACATGAACCACCCTTAATTTTAACAGGTAGCAATTTTTTTTTTTTTTTACCATATTTAAAGTTTTACGGCATTAACTTGACTTGTTTTGCATTCATGATATGCTGTCTTTGTACTTTTCTCTCACTGGTCTTTTGCAATTGTGAATGACAAGGAAGGCAGCCTTTATTAATTTATTAAACAGGTTGGGCAGTATTTTAGCTCATCATTTTAGTCTCTATTGGCAATGACGATTTAGAAACAAAAATGTGTAATTTATTTTATTTGAAAATAAACCTTGAATTATATTAGTTTTTAATAAACTAATATAAAATTCTTTTATTAATCTTTACTACTTTCTGAATTGAGAGAGGGGTGTAATCTCTGGCTTCAATGCAAGGTGCTGCATTGCAAATGAAAGCCTGCAGAATAAAGTTTGCTTTTTTTTTGATGGGTAACTGAACAATAACAGTAAACTACTGTAAGGTATTTATCACAGCTATATTATTTAATGAAATTAAGAAAAAAATTGATTTTACAGCAGTTTTACTATTTTTTGCAAAAATCAAAATACGGTGAATCCATCTCATTTTTAGCATTAGTAAAGCACATGATGCAAGAAAGTAAACATATATAGCATCAGCTACAGAAATAAGATTTCTTAAATATAATAGCTTAAATATAATAGTTGATAGCTTAAATAGATTCTGCCTTGAATCTATTTAAGCTATCAACTTCTACAATGACAGATGGAAGTTTGTTCCAGCAATCAACCACCTGCTGGCTAAAGGCAAACTTCCACACATCTATCCTACAACTGTCTTTCCTCAATTTGAATTTATGCCCTCTCAGATGATTAATCTGAGCAAGAGGAAGAATTCCATCAGCATTGAGCATGCTCAAACCATTCAAGGCTTTACACCTCAATCAGATCACCTTGCAGGTGCCTAGTCTCCAGACACTGTAATTTGTAAAACTTAGGCACTTCTTCATAAGAGCAACCCTTTGTTCCATTCACTAATCTTGTTGCCCTTCTCTGTACCCATTACAGCAGCTCTACATCCTTCTTAAAATGAGGCCTCCAGACCTGTACACGGTACTCAAGGTGTGGCCTGACCATTTCCTTATACAAGGGGATAATTACCTCCTTATCACTGTGAGAAAAATTCCTGTATATCATTAACAAGACACTATGAGCTACTCTTGCAGACTGTCTGCACTGCTCAGAAAACTTCATATCTGCCTGCACAATTACCTCAGGTCCTTTTCATTCTTTACCTCAGTATAGTACCACAAAGTTGATACGTTACTCTGGGGGTTACTGCTTCCCATATACAGTACTTTACATTTGTCAATGTTAAACTTCAGCTGTCACTTCTCAGCCCATCTGCCCAACTTTTCTAGATCCTGTTGCAGCAGCATACTGTCATTAACAACCCTGCCGAACTTCATATCATCTGCAAACTTGGACATTAAGCCTGATATACCATCATCAATATCATTAATAAATAAAGAAAACAACAAAGGACCCAAAACTGAATCTTGGGGGAATCCACTAATAACATTAGTTCACGAAGAGCAGTGTCTATTGATCACCACTCTGTCTTCTCTCACTCAACCATCCCTTTATCCACAGCAGCAATTTGCCTCCAATGCTACACTGCTCCAATTTGTGCAGCAGTATTATGAGCAACAGTATCAAAAGCCTTGCTAAGATCCAAATACAGTGGATTTGGTTAATTGGGCCACCGGTTAATCGGGGCAGCCGTTTATTTGGGGCAAATCTTAAAAAGAGAAACCAATCGAGAAAATAGCCAGGGTTCACTTCACTTAATTGGGACAGCATGCTGTTTAATTGGGGCAGGAGCCCGCAGCACTGGAGATTACTCTACGATTGTTTCCGACGGTACCACGTGGTTCAGTCGAAATTCTAGAGGTCACAACCATAAAACAATAAAAACGATTAGCAGTCACCTGTTTATTGAGCTTTTCTGTTAGTTGAAATCTATCATAAACGGACAGTAAACTCGATCTTACTGAATTTGCGATAATACCGACAGCTAGAATTCTGTTGGTTATTATGGTGAAATGTGTTTACACTTCCATGAAATTTTCGATCATATAAAAAAATTAATTTTCAGATCTTCTCTTCATTCCTATTTTTAAAGCTTTATAACTTGTTACTCCGTTCTCACTTGCGCATATTGTGTTACTTGCACTTTGTGTGTGCCGTGTTCTTTGTTATTGATTGCTTATCTTTTTACTGTTTTAAATTTTAACCCCCACCCACAAATGTCAGTGAACAGAAATGTCAACTAGTTTGTACGTACATATTACAGTACGTATTAATTCTTCCGATTTTCACGAATTATTTATTTTTTTAAGGGTAAATTTGTGCTTAATATGTCTTTACTTTTATAGCCTGTGGATAATGTTCCTCCTATTTTCTCTAATAAGAATCGCTGTTTAATAGAATTAAAATTCAATTCACAAATGTGATCACAATGACCGGCAATTACTACACATCATATAGTGAATGGTACTTAACTATGGTGAGTTCGTCGTAACGTGATTTGATTGTACAGTGAACTAATTGTAAGGGGGGGGGGGGGAAGGTTACATTGTATTTTTAACTATTTACGTGAGACTTCGGATAATTGGGGCAGCCGCTTAATCGGGCCAAAATGCACTAGTCCCGATGTGTCCCAAATAACCAGAATGGACTGTATATGATATCAAAATTATTCTTTGCACCCAGTTCCTTTGTGACCACATCATAGTATCCAATCAAACCGGTCAGACTAGCTTCTCCTTAACAAACCCATCTGTGTCCGAGTTATAACTGAAATCTTGTCTAAATGATCCTGCAGTGTTTCTTTAACCAATGCCTCCATTAACTTCCCTGGAACAGAAGTTAAATTAACAGGTTTGTAATTACTTGTGTCGCCCTTTGATCCTCCTTTTTGAATTCAGGTCACATTTTCACATCTCCAGTCCATGGGTATCTCCCATGAGTCCAAGGTAGCTCTCATAATTATGGCTAAGGGGTTGCTTACTTCCTTTGCTGCCACCTTTAATATAATTGGATAGATTCCAATCCATCCATGGTGACTTTCTGATGTTTATCTTCAACAATTTCTCCTCCACTTTGCTCTCAGTTATTACAAAATCATCTAGCTCCACTGCCAGAGTTTAATTCATCTCAGGCATTCCCCTCCCTGAATAACTCCTCATATGTGAATATAGGTGCAAAATACTCATTTAGTTTGTTAGCTACTTGTGCAGGATCAACAGCTGAGCCATCAATATCCAGTGGACCAATCTGATTCATCCCCTTCCTTCTAGAGTTTACATAGGTAAGAACTCTTTGCTGTTTTTCTTTGCTTCCTTTGCCAAAGATATCTCATAATCTGCCTTTGCCTGCATCTCCTTTGTGACTTGGTTACAGACCAGCTTATATCTATCATAGGCTTCCGTGTCACCTTTTAATTTATATGTATCCCATGCATTTTTATTTTCTGCCACATGTCTCAGTTCATCTGACATCCATTTAGGCCTAAACCTTGAACAATATTTTTTACTTGGGATGAAAAGCCTAGTAGCTTCCAAGATTAATTCTTTGAATGATTCCCATTTTGAATTTGCTGTTGGTAACATCATTAGTTGATCCCACTGTAGTCACCTTTACAAAAGCAAAAACCCTTCCCTTTACCTATGATGGTAGTTACCTCTTTGCGTAAATCCCACTTTAGCACACTGTTCCTTTATCTGCAGAGTCTTAATGCATGAAGGATCACTACTGATAATCAGATCAAGAGTACAGGAACTCCCCGACCTACGTAAATTCGACTTTACGTAAGTTTTTGCTGGCCGGTGAAACTAAAAAAAAAAATATGGAAATGTATTTTGCATCTGTAGGGATAAATGGAGGTATTGTTAAAATATCGTAATGTGAACCCAATAACATATTGTTTTTTTTTTTTTTTTTTTTTGTAATTTGTTCCAAGTCCTTGGAAGTTGAAAATTTTGCTATATTACTAAGCTATTTATCTCTCTAAAAGGTCATATTTATAATGGAAATTGCACTACATATCATCATATGTTCCGTTATAAGAATCAATTTTGAATGCCTTTGTGATATTTTTCTAAAGCACGTTTCTGGAGGTCACGACCAAAAAACAATTTGCACTTTCCAGTTTATCAGGCTTTTCTGTTAGCGCAATCTATTATAAACTGCTTTCAAAATCGATCTTCTTGCATTTGTGCTAATCTCGATAACTGGAATTCTGTGGATTTTATGTTACCCTTTAAATCTAACATCTATAGTGGTAATAGTATTTCTGGTGAAATGTGTTCCCCTTCAATGAAATCTTCAATCATATAAAAAACAAATTTTCAGAAACTTCTCTTCATTCCTATTTATGCATTACAATGATGAAGGGAAAGTGACTGACGGAAAATGCAAGTGCTGGCAGTGCCAGGAAACAAAATAAAATTTATTTAGAAATAAAGATGAAAATGATTAAGAAGTAAGAAGCAGGAAAAAGTTTGTCATCTATTGCATGGAATCAGGTCTCGCTGCTTCAACAGCGAATACTATTTTAAGGGACAGTGCACATATAAAAGAAAATGTCAAAGGATCAACACACTTAAGATCAACAGCGATCACAAAACAGTGTTCAGGTGCTATATTGAAGATGGAACAGCTATTAATAATATGAATGGAAAATCAGATTCAGAAGCAAGTGCCCGTGAGTCTAACGGCTATTCAAGCAAAAGCAAGAAATATTCATGAAGATATTAAGGATAAGTACGGCGAACCATAAGCCAAGTTTGTGGCAAGCAACGGGTGGTTTAATAGGATCAAGTATCGCGCTGGTTTCCACAATTTTAAAGTATGTGGTGAAGTTGCCGGTGCTGATTCTGCAACTGCAGAGAAATTGTGTGTGATGTGTTGGAAAAAATTATTGATGAAGCAGCTTATTCAATGCGGCAAATTTTTAACGTTGACAAGACTGCTCTGTATTGGAAAAAAATGCTGGATGTAACATACATCGCCAAAGAGGAAAAGACAATGTCAGGTTTCAAGGCTTCAAAAGACAGCGCCACACTCTTGATTGGGGCTAATGCAGGGGGAGATTACAGATTAATACCACTGCTTGTTGTTGTTATTTGGTTTTTAGGAGCATTAGCAATTAAGGCCATATTGCTCCGGGGATATGCAGTGGTCATTCCCTGACCTGTCCGCATCCTCCGTATTTGGTGGGTCAAGGGCTCGAACCCCGGTCTAACCAAGAAGCGCATGTTATGCACTGCTGCTCCTGCCCACCTGGCACCACTGCTTGTGTACCATTCTCGAAATTCTCTCGTGAATTTAAGGGTATCAATAAAGCCACCTTACCCATGCATTTCCGATCGAACCAGAGAGCATGGATAATAATATCTCTCTTTCAGGATTGGTTTAAATGCTGCTTCATTCCTGAGGTTGAAAAATATTGTAAAGACAACAACGTTCCTTTCAAGATTTTGCTTCTATCAGATAATGCTCCCGGACATCCTACGCATCTAGATGCGTAGGATGTCCAGGAGCATTATCTGATAGAAGCCAAACACGACTTCACTCATCAAACCTATGGATCAGGGTGTTATTTTGAATTTAAAAACATACTATTTATGCACAACGTTTGCTCAGGCATTGTCTGCAGTAGACAGTGAGAAAATATTTTGTCACCGTCTTAAACATTAATAAGGCCTGGGTGGAAATTACTAAAAGTTGTTTAAATGGCGCTTGGAAGAAAATATGCCCACAGCACATCAAAAGCTTCGAAGGGTTTGAAAAAGACGATTCATATGAAGAGGTTACAGATAAGATTGTAAAGGTTGCAGAGCTACTTTAATTGGAGGTTGTTTCCAAAGATGTGGAGGAGTTAATAGAGGAAGAAGAGAAGGAAATATCAAAAGACGAACTTGTAAGGTTGTGCTGCCAACCCCTTCTAAATCTCCACAGCCCTTAAACTCCACAGCAGCATACTTATCAGCTGAAGACATTGATTCTGGCAACGATGATCGAGAGGTAAAACTTACTGATGTTATGCCTGTCTCCCCTCTTTTTTTTATAATTTTTAAATTTTTTAAATTGCACACTTTTGTAATTTTTCCTGTGCATGAGATAAAAAATTAAATAAATACAATAAATAATTATATTCACACGTGTGTCGAACATTTCCTTTTTGATTCAATCAATTTGAGTGCTGCACAAGCACGGGGGAAATTCCGACTTACGTAAAACCTGACTTATGTAGAGTTCCACAGACACAATCCTTACGTTAATTGGGGAGTAGCTGTATTACTCCCTCTCACTGCCTCCCAAAACATACTGTTGTAGAAAACAATCATCCAATAAATCCACAAAAGCCTTGTTAGTGTGTGAGTGACCAACCCACAAATTCCAGTCAATATCTGGGGAATTAAAATCCCCCATTACAAGACACTCTGATTTACTGGCCCACTCTATTTTTCTGTACAGTTTATTATACTCATCGGAGTCATTAGGCCTATAACACACTCCTACTCTCAATTTTGCTTTCCCAGTGCTCAAGACACACCAAACTGACTTGACACTACACTGTCCAGCCATGTTGACTGGCTATATTTCCTTGGATTTTATGTGTTTCTTAACTAATAGCATAACCACTCCTCCCCTCCTATTCTGTCTATCCTTCCTGTACACATTGTACTCCCCAAATTCCATTTCTGCATTCCTTATATTTGTGTGACACCACGTCTCTGATATCCCAACGATATCTGCCTTTGATGTTCTGACCAACACCTCAAATTCATAAAATTTATTTACCAAACTCCTAGCATTGGTGTACACACAAGTATACATGCACCTGTTCCTATTCTTAGCTACCCTAACACAGCTCATGTATTTACTTGTTCTACAATGACTCCCAGCAGTCTCAGAAATCCCCTACACCTTGTTTTCCAGGCTGCTGCTCATTCCAACAGAAGCAGTGCAAGAATCACTTTCACCTACTGCGACGTGTATCTCCCCAAGCTAGCAGTTTTCCAACCAACCCAACACTGCCTCAATAGCATCAGCAAATATTGTTTTTACAAAAAACAAGACGGAGAAACTCTTCGGTACTATGTGTTAGGAATGACAAGTTTTTTTAAAACATTTTATAATCATCATCATTATCTCTCTATACACTAAAGTTTTCCTCCTAGTGATATTTATTCAAGCCAATGGAGAAAAGGGTGGGGCAATTACGTCACTACAAATGCACAGGTAAATAATTACATTGTTGTCCTCCATTGAAAGACAGCTGCCTCCATAATGTTCACCATCCTCGTGCACGTGTTTTTCTCTGTAATACATGACCACGACTGGCATCATTTGATGTTCCATTGTAATGTCAGCTGATGAAGGGACCTGATATAGTTTGTATATTTGTAAATAGTTTAAATATTTTAGTCCTGCTCTTTCTGATGCAACAATATTCCTCATGTTTCATGGAACCCCAGGGAAAAGGCCTTTTCCTATGTGACCTATGTAAATGCAGGTAAATAATTAGTGATGTTTATTCACCTTGAGAATGCCACATAGTGGGGTAGCCAGTGGGAGAAGAGGGATGTGGATCATGTGGTACAAGTGAGCAGGGCAATTATATCACTAAAAATGCACATAAATAATTACATAGGTCATTTCCTGATTAGATATTGATCAGTGCATTTCGACAGGTGTCTTTTACGCAGAAAAGATGACTTACTCCGTATACCTCTACATATTACATAGAAAAGCCTGTGCAGGGGTGGGCGAGCAAATCAAGCAGGGGCGAAGCTCCCTAGTTGTTATTATAATAATTTTTACAAAACTTCAATTTTTTGAACCCTTGCATACAAAAGCCGGTGAACAAATGAAAAAAGTGCTTACAAAATTTTAACTAATCACACTATTTCAGGATGAAGAAATAAAATCATTTAAACATGTGATACATTTTATACAATATGTATAAAATGACTTGTGAATACCTAGAAAAATGGCCCTGAACCTAAATTCAAATTAATGGAATGGATGGTACAATATGTGCATAGAAATATGTATATGCAATTTCAGAGTGAAAGGCTTGTTACTCAGTCAGTTTTCTTTGCTTAAAAATTTCATTTTAAAACTTTCAGAAATGATTTATCATTCTGATGATGATAAGGAATGACAAATTGTTTTTTTTTTTTTTTTAAGTTTGTATTTCAAGGGAGCAGACTTCAGAAATGGAAATATTGAAGGAATATTTCCAGAAATAAATGTTCCATAATCAAGTGACTGGATGTAATTTAATTTCATCATTATAAATTCAACATAAATTTAATGTTGTATAGATTTTTATAAGATGATCCATATATAAAACCACACCTTTCACTACAGCAAAATTTCTCCCTTATAAGCATTTCTTTTTCAGATTTTGGGCAAATATCACCTAAACACAGTAAAGTGCACATTGTCTTTTTTTTTTTTTTTAAATCTAACTATCTATAGTAGTGCAGTATCTTTTGCTGCACTAGCAAAAAAAAAAAAAAAAAAAGTAGACAAGAAAATATAAATTACGTGCCCCCTCCTCACATAGGTAAATATTTGAATGACCTTTGAATTAAACCAATGACTCCCTGGCTAAAAGAAAATTTCCTCCAATCTAGTCTAAACCTCTTCTCCTGTAATTTGAATTTATGGCCCCTAGTTCTGGAATGCACTCTTAATCATTGCCTCTAAGATTTCCCTACCACTTCCTACAAGTCAAACTAACTGGTCTGTAGTTACCGACTTCACTCTTAGAACTGCATTTATATATTATATATTGGCAATACGTTGGCACTTATCAAATTTGAAATCTTAGGCATTAAAATTCATTTTTGTCCTGGCTATGGCTATTAGCATCTAGTCTCCCTAATCTAGGCCACACTGTGCTGCTATATTACATGCAAAGCAATAATGACATACACAGTTGTCTTCAAGGATATAAAGGAGGGTGCACACCAATACACGATGAAAATAATCTGGAATATTAATGCTACAATTAGGATTATACTCGACAATTCTGCTACCTGACTACTAAGATACCCCAATGTTCAAAATAAAATGAAACCATAAAAATAAGAAAGAAACAAAGCAACCCCCAACATACAGCTTAGCAAATGCCTGACTTCTCATGGATGCATGCACTCATGCCACCAAAGGAAGAATGTCACTTTCACAAAAAAAGAAAAGAAAAGAAAAAAAAAAAAAGAAATTAAATCAATAAAGACAAACACTACCTCCTCAAGGACACTAACACTTGTAAATTCCAAAAGGGTCATATTTTAGTTGGCAACTGCAATCCAGCAAAAGGTCAATGGTTGCCCCTATACAATTTGGATAAAAAAATGAAAACAATAAACAGTGGGAGTAATCTACAGGCCAGGTGATTGTGAAGATTGTGATGAGAGCCTCTACATGCAAATGAAATGGGCAAGTTAGCATGAATGTCTTATTATGCGTGATTTTAATTTACCTCTAATTGATTGGGGCAAACGAGAAGGAAACTCGACATGGAGGACAAAATTTTTAAATCAATTAGATGATTGTCATTTATATCAACATGTCAGGGAGAGTACTAGGGAAAAGAATACTCTACATCTGATCATCACCCATAAACTAGATGACATAATATGGCTGACAGCACAGAACCAATAACAGGAAGTGATCACAGAGTTCTACGGTGGATGATGAAGAGAAGGTAGCAGTAGTTAAAGGCAAAGGAATGGGTTATAATTTCCAGAAATGAAATTACAAAGGCTCAAGATGCTACACAGCCTTTATTAACTGGATAGATATCTCACAGAGAGTGAATACAATTGAATTATGGTATACCTTTAAAACAGCAGTTCCCAACTGGTGGTTCACGAAAGTGTTCCAGGGGGTTCGCAATAAAAATTCTGTAATGACATCTGCTTAAATTTACATGGGTATATTATTGTAAACTACAAACATATATAAAATAATAAAGTAAAATAAAATTTAAAAATTGCCAAAGAAAGAAACCACATCTCCCATAATTCCTTATAATTGGTTTACTATCTTACAGTATATCATGTTAAATAAATATGTTTTCCATACTAAATTTTTTTTCATTCTCAAGGATCATTGTTATGTACAGGTACTTTTTTTTTTTTTTTAAGAACCTATAGTACTTAGTGAATTCACCTATAGTGAATGGGTTGAAAAGTTGAAAGAAAATACTTGTTGACATTAAACTTGAACTTCTGTAGATTGTAATTTTCAGGAAATACGTATGAAGGGAGGTGGTTCCAGCAAATAGAAGTTGAATGAATAAAGGAGGAAGATGAAAAGTTGGTTCTGTGAGTCTGAACCTGGACAGCAAAATGATGTTGACTGGTTGTGGCACGTGTTCGGACTGTTTTGAAAGAGAGAACAGGAATTATAGAAGCCAATTCAGAAGAACGGCCATGCAAATACAGGTAGTTCCCGACTTTACAAGTTAATTCATTCCTAGTGTGCACTTGTAAAGTGGGAATTTATTTCCCATAGACAATGTTCAATGAAATTAGTTAGCTAATTAGTTTTTTGTTTCAACAATGATTGATTATTCCAAAGAAATGAAAATGTAGCCTGTAAAATCAAGCAAATATTACAAATGTTAAAGAGTGTTTATTCTGCTCCATTATCATCGACTAAATGCACACTCGTTGATCACTCATTACTGGCTCATTGCACAAGGAGTCGTCTTCTTCTTCAGAAATGCTTCAAGAGGCGTTTGTTTCCAAGATAAACTTCTGTTTTCTTTATAAATTTCAATAGCATGCATCAGCATTTTTTAACGGAACGCATGATTTGCGTGGAGTAACAAGTTTATGAAGCTTAATAAAAAAAAAAAAAAAAAAGGAATGAAGAGAAGATTTTGAAAATTTATTTGTTTTTTTATACAATTGAAGATTTCAGTAAAGGGAAAACACGTTTCACCAATGTAAAAAACCGCACAATTCCAGCTATCGGTATTTTCTCAAATGCAATAACATGAAATTTATTACTTGTTTATAATTTCTTGCAGTAACAGAAAAGCCCAATAAACCGGTAAGTGCAAATTGGTTTTATTGTTTTATGGTCGTGACCTCCAGAAATGTGCTTTAGAAAAATATCGCAAAGCCCGTTCAAAATTGGTTCATATAACAGAACATATGATAACGATGAAAGTGTTATGCATTTTAATGATTTTAATTGGTAACTAATACAATTTACACTATAAAAACGACCTTTTAGGGAGTTATATAGCGAAAATTTCAACTTCCGAGGTCTTGGAACAAATAACTAAAGAGCAATGTGTTATCGGGTTCACATTAAGATATTTTCATGACACGATGGTGTCTTTGGAATGGATTAATATCGTAAAGTGGGGTACACTGTATTGTATAGCTACGTGCGTGATTTGAAATGCGTTATTTATGAATGTTTAACATTCATATTTTGAAATTAATCTCCATATTTTTGATTTTGCTGATACTTGAAGAAAAAAAAAAAAAAAAAACACCTCTTAACCCCGAGAACCCGAAAAGCGAGAACTGCCTGTATCTATACACAAGGCATGCAACAGAAAGTCTATGAGACAGGGAGCGGAGAGACTCTGTTAGAGATAAGACATCAATTAGCCTAACTGCCCTCTTTTGAATGGAATCTAGAAGCCTGAGAGAGGTTTTGGGGGCACTGCCCCGATGTGGGAACAATATTCCATGGTAGGGAGGATTTGCAATTTGTATAGAGTCAACAACTGTTTGGAAGAAAAGTAATGCCGAAAGTGAAAGAGAAAACCCAGTTTATTAGATGCAGAGGAAGCATTATTTGTAATGTGCTTGTGCCAAGAGAGATTATTAGTCAGGGTAATCCCCAAGATCTTGCCTAGAAATCAGAGCATCATCGAAGATAAGCATAGGAGCAAAAGAATCCTTTGTGCGAGATATAAGACAGGACTGAGTTTTAAAAGGATTGAAATTAAGTTATCTTTGCCCCACTGGAGATCAGCATTTAAGGATTTGGCAGTGGATGCTCAAGAAGTTCAAGCTGTTTAAACCGGGCAAGGTTTCTCAAACCGGAAGGGGGAATGCAATGTGCTATTATCAGCAAAACTATGGATAGGATTTCCGGTCAATGGAAGGTCATTAATATTCAAGAAGAAAAGAGTGGGGGAAAGAACTGAACCTTGGGGAACACCAGCATTAGTGGACAAGTAAGAAGACAGAGAGCTGTCTACCATTACCTGCAGTGAGCAGTTAGAGAGAAAACTGGATATCCCGTTACAAAGGACAGCTGGCAAATCATAGGATGGAAGCTTATTTAGAAGACCTTTATGCCAAACAAGACCAAAAGTCTTTGAAATGTCAAGGGAAATGGCTTGAGTTTCACCAAACTTTTCCATTCAATTTGTCTATAGATGGGTAACATAAACCAGAATATCACCAGTGGAACAACAGTGACGGAATCCATACTGGCAATTTCCAGATAGTTTTAAGAGTTGGCGGTTAATTGATTTCTCCATTACTTTGGAAAGAGTAGAAGTAATCACAATGGGACGATAATTGGATGGAAGGGATTTGTCACCCTTTTTAGGAACTGGCTGGATATGAGCAAATTTCCAACCAGAAGAAAAAACAATTTGGAATAAGAAAGAGAAAAAAGACGACACAAAACAGGAGCAAGCTCAGGAGCGCAGGTTTAGAGAACAAGTCGAGAAATACCATCAGGACCTGGAGTTTTCTTAGCATCAGATTCATCAAAATCCTGACATCCTTTTGATGGAAGCCCACAAGAAGCGTTAAATGGAAAGTGCTGGGAATGGTTTTAAGTGATTTACCAAGATAATCAATACATGAGTTGGAAGAAAAATAGGATGCTAGAAGGTCAGCTTTATCTTTGGCTGATGTGGCAAAAGAACCATCTGGTTTTGTCAGAAGTGGGAACAGAGGTGGGAAAAAATACTGGCCAATAGCTTTGGCAAGAGACCGAAATGCTCAGCTACCATTTGGACTAAAACAAGTTTTCTGCTCTTAGCCTGTTCGAAATCTAGTTTGGACTGATTAATAGCTGCTTTACAAAGTATAAATAATACTTAATAATAATTCGGAAATATTATACAATTTCAGAGAATATAGGTTTAGTGGTTCGCGATAAAAAAATATTACATTGAAAGGGGTTCGCGAATCAAAAATGGTTGGGAACCGTTGCTTTAAAACATTAATCATAGACGTCTTGAATGCATATATACCATTAAAAAAAATACTCCACGAGGAGGATTCCAAGTTGGATGAATAATGAAGTTTCCAAGATTACTTGGAAACTTCATTATTCTTCATTAAACTTCATTGAGCAGAAAAAGACAGGCTGTTGTTGTTGTTGTTATTTGGTTTTTAGGAGCATTGGCAACTAAGGCCATATTGCTCTGGGGATATACAGTGGTCATTCCTTGACCTTTCCTCATCCTCCGTATTTGGTGGTCACGGGCTTGAGCCCCGGTCTAATCAAGAAGCGTGTGCTACGCACTGCCGCTCCTACCCAACTGGCTACGGAGGCGCCTAAAAAGACAGCATGGAAAAGTTACAGAGCAATAAAAAGTACTGAAGCCTATAACAGTTACAAATTGATCTGTAATAATACCACAGAAACGGTTAGGCTGGCAAAGGCAAATTATCAGAAATTTCTGACAAAGAGTGGGGATAAGTTTGTTTGTTTGTTTGTTTAGTTGGGGATTTTTTTGGCGCATGGGCGTCTATGGCCATAGTGCGCCATACATAGGTTAGTATTTATGCATCGAGAGTCAGGAAACTGATTTTTGACTAGCTATATGAGGTGGTATGTATTGATCGCTTTGAGAAAGGTAAAAATCTTTGAGACATTGGTTTTATTGCCCAAAAGTGAAATAAGCGTTAGTGGGTCTTCAGTTGTGGCTGGAGTGAAGATATTCTGGCGTTCTATTGCAAATTTTGTGCATTCCACAAGGATATGTTTCACTGAAAGGACTGTTTTACAGTGATCACACTGAGGGTGATTCTCTCCTCTTAAAAGATAACCACGAGTAATATTAGTGTGACCTATTCGGAGACGAGCTAGTATTACCTCCTGCTGTCGAATTACACTGAGGCTTGAAGGCCATTGCCCGAGATTTGGCTTGATACTTCGAAGCTTATTTTCAAGTTGGTTTTGCCATGTTGATTGCCACTGGTACATGCATTTTTCCTGTATTATTCGTCTATAATCTTGATATGGAACTCTCCACTGTACATCAGGTGGTATGTCGGCCGCTTTTGCGGCATTGTCCGCTAATTCATTTTCTGGAATTCCCATATGTCCTGGGACCCAACAGAAGTGTATGGTTTTTCCAAGCTCAGATAAGGTATATAAAGAGTTTGTTATTTCTTTAACGACTGGGTGGGTGATGTTCATGGTGTTTTCCAGGGCTTGAAGTGCACTTAGAGAATCAGAGAATATTATACTGCTTTCAATATTGGAGGACTCGATATGCTTCAGTGCAACCTGAATTGCCATTAGTTCAGCAGAAAAGATACTGAACTCATGTGGCAGTTTGTATGCTAATGTTATGTTCGGGAAAACTGCGGCGATTCCAACATGGGCGTCATTCTTTGACACATCTGTATGAACTACAATGAAGTTTGGAAACTGCTCCACCGCTGCAAGGTACAATTGCAAGAAATTTTCTTTATGTAGTGCAGATTTATCCCATTTATGAAGGTATTTATCACATAAAGGTGGAGTAATTCTCCACGGTGGAAGGAGTAGTTGAGGGGTATTTGCGATATTATCAAAACTCAGATTAAGTTCTTCTAGAAGATGTCTTATTCTTATACCTAATGGTCTGTTAGCAGTAAGGCGGTTATGGTATAACCTGCTGTATTGGGGAGTGAAAAGTAATTCCCAATTTGGGTGTTCAGGCATAGATCTTATTTTATATGCATAGCGTAATATAAGTTGTTGCCTTCTGATAGAGAGAGGGGGTTCGTGAGCTTCGGCATATAGACTATGTATTGGAGACGTGCGATATGCTCCTAGAGCAATGCGTATTGCACTATGATGGAGAGGATCAAGCCAGCGAAGGACACTAGGCTTTGCTGAGCTACATACTGGGGCCCCATAATCAAGTTTTGATCTTATTAAAGATCTGTATAGCCGTAATAAGGTAAGGCGATCAGCTCCCCACTTTGTTGCTGAGAGAACCCGGATGATATTTAATTTTTGTTGGCAGGATATTCTTAGTCTTTTAATATGTTCCAGGAAGGTAAGTTTATGATCTAAGGTGATTCCTAAGAATCGTATGCTGGGTTGAACTGCTATTGGTTTTCCGTTCAGTTGGAGTTCCGGGTGTAGGTGCAATTTACGTTGTCGGCAAAAATGGATACACAATTTTTTGAGAACAAAGCTGAAAACCATTGTTTTGTGCCCATGTACTGATATTATTTATTTCCCCTTGTAACTGTCTCTCGATTGTATTCATGTTTTTCGCATGGCAAGAAATACTAAGGTCATCTACGAACAGTGCCTTATCGATAGTGTTTGGAAGTTGTTCAGCAATGGTGTTTATTGCAATTATAAAGAGTGTAGCACTAAGTACAGAGCCCTGGGGAACTCCTTCTTCTTGAAAAAATAGTTCCGACAGTGAAGTTTTAAATTGAACCTGGAAAGTTCGCTTGTCTAGGAAGTTGCGTATGAAAATCGGGAGATGGCCCTGAAGTCCATGGCGGTGTAATTCGCGGAGTATTCCATACTTCCACGTGGAATCATAGGCCTTGCTGATGTCAAAGCAAACCATTACATAGTGTTCCGATCTAAGGAATGCATTCCGAATGGAATTCTCTAGTTTTACTAGTACATCTAGTGTTGATCTGTTCTGTCGAATGCCGAATTGCGCAGAATGTAAGAGATTGAAATTTTCCAGGTACAATATCAGTCGACGGTTCACCATCTTTTCCAGAATTTTGCAAAGGCAACTGGTCAAGGCAATGGGTCTATAGCTAGTAGGGTTTGTTGGATCTTTTCCTGGTTTAAGGAATGCAAGGACTGTAGCGTGGTGCCATTGTTCAGGGAATGTGTCTTCCCGGTAGAGCCTATTGAACAGATCAAGAAGTGACTGCAGTGATTCAGCACTTAGTTCCTGTATCATCGAATAATGGATATTATCTGGTCCTACAGCGCTACGCCTAGATGTTGACAAGGCTCTATGTAGTTCGTGGATAGTGAATGGTAAGTTATATTGTTCTTCTGCTTTTGAAGAAAAGTTTAACTTTTGTTTTTCTGAATTTGCTTTGAATCTTCTGAAGGCTGGTATGTAACTTTCTGTTGCTGATGTTTTGGCAAAAGTTTCTCCTAGTATATTGGCAATTTGGGTAGGGTCAGAAATGTTCTGCCCTCTCCATTCCATGATAGGCTGAGGTGTCGTTTGATATTTACCACTCATTTTCCTGATTGTTTTCCAAATTTTATGTGTGGGAGTTGCTTGATTGATGGTTGAAGTGAAGCGAATCCAAGCGGTCTTTTTATTACTGCGTCTAACATACCTGGCTCTTGCTCTAACGCGTTTAAACTGAATGAGATTAGCTGTGGTTGGATAGCGCCTAAAAGTATTCCAAGCTTTATTTTGGTCTCTTTTTGCTGCACGGCATTCGTCATTCCACCATATTTTTGGGTGTACAGGTAATTTTGGGGAGGATTTTGGTATAGCTTGTCCTGCTGTGTGTAGTATAGTTTCTGTGACATACTCAACCGCTTCCCTGGTTGGGGATTTTTGTATAATTTCAGGGTCCAGTTTAGCTGATTTTTTATACATCTCCCAGTCTACTTTATCAATTAGCCACCGAGGAATTCTAGTAAGATGATAAGAGGGTTTATTTAGTAATTCAATTGTAATGGGAAAGTGATCACTATGCAGTGGATCATTGTTTGCCGTCCACTTTAGAGTAGGATACAAAGTTGCAGAACAGATAGACAGGTCTATTGCAGTATATGTTCCAGAAGGAAGGTGAACATAAGTAGGTGACCCGTCATTTAGAAGGAGAAGGTTGTTATCATCTAAAACCTTTTCAATTAGCTTTCCTCTTTGGTCAATATTGTTGTTACCCCATAGTGTGTGATGACCATTTAAGTCTCCCAGAATGAGGAAAGGTGTGGGGAGTTGAGCTATGAGGTTGTTTAGATCATTTTGTTGGATGGAAAGGCTTGGTGGAATATATAGGGAGCAGATTGTAATATGGATGTCAGCAGCTACACGGACCGCTATTGCCTCGAGGGGAGAGTTCAGTAAGACCTGTTTGACGGGAACATGTGGGTTCGTTATAACAGCTACGCCACCATGTGCAGTATTTTGAACGGTTCTATCTTTTCTAAAGATATTGTAATGAGACAGTTTTGGTGTCTTGAGGTTTGAAATATGTCTCTTGGAGGCAGAGACATATGGTGTATATTTAGAGGTAAGGTCGTACAGGTCATTAATATTGGCACGGAAACCACGACAATTCCACTGAATTATTGTGTTCATTGTTTTGTTTATCTCTAGTTAGACTTTCCGAGCGTTTTCTTGGTGCTGAGGTTCTCCGTTTTTCACTCTTGTTTTTATCTTTCTTTCGAAAGTAGGGCCTTTCTGTTTCCATTTCTTCTTCTACAAAAATGTGTAGGACGGGGTCATCTGTGGGTATTACCTTAGTATCCATTTCCTGTTGGTGAGCAGAAGTTACGATTTGTTTTTCTTTGTGCCCTTCATCGGGGGGGGGGGATTTTCGATTGGTATAGAAACAGGCGTATTGACTGCCTGAGTTTGAGTTGCATTGAACAGTGTTTTTACATAGTCCGAGAAAGACTCTTTTGGGGGTACTGTTAGTTCAGTTTGCGATGCGGTTGATTGGAATTTTTTGGTGATTTGGGCATAAGTAGACCTATTTGCAAGGTTTGGTGGTGAGATATTTCGCTTAGCTTCTTGATAGGACACGTTATGATTGGTTTTATAAATCTGAATAAGTTTCTCAGTTTTCCAGCGTTCACATGTTCTAGCGTAAGCGGGATGATCTTTTTTGCAGTTTGGGCATATCGGTTGGGGTGCAGTACAGGCTTCGCAGTTGTGATCAACTGACCCGCACTTTGCACAAGCAGGAGTTCCCCGGCAAGCTGTCTGGGAATGTCCGTACTTCTGGCATCGGAAACACCGTAGGGGATTTGGAATATAAGGTCTGACATTACAGACCAGATATCCAGCCTTAATGGATGCTGGGCGATGTGGTGTATTAAAGGTCAAAATGAGATTACGTGTAGGAGTCAGAACTCCTTCTTTTCTGGTGGAAATTCTCTTGACCTGTATAGCGCCTTCTTTAAGTTCTTCAAGCATCTCCTCTTCGGATACATCTATTAAATCCCAATCAGAGATCACTCCTTTAGAGGTGTTCAGTGATCTGTGGGGTGTCACAGTAACTGGTATTCCAGCAAAGAGATTAATATTCAAAAGCCGCTCTGAGTGTTTACTATTAGAGGTCTCGATCAGAATATCTCCTGACCTAAGTCTTTTTACAGACTTAGGAGTTTCAGCTCTGCTTTCTAATTCCTTCTGTACCCTAAAAGGCGAGATTTTGCCAATTGCATTTTCACCAGTTGAGTGCATGATCAGGCAAGCTGGAGTAGGATAGATGTCAGAGTCAGTTTTCTGCCGTTTTGAAGTTCCTGCAATAGAACTATCTTTCTTTTTTGTTGACTGGGGTGCATCTGGCAGCCCAGATAAGTCCAAGTTTGATTTACTCATGACGTGCTCTTTTTGGCTCTGGGAGATTACCTTTTTCTCCCAGGTTACCAGCCCCGCCACGTGGAGGCAAGAGCGGTGCCGCCTAGTGACCCAAGCGAAGAGAAGGTTAGTATTAACTAAAAATAAAAAAAGGGGGTTAACAAAAGGTGCTTTCCTTTCTGGGTTATATAAATTGAAAGATCTATTTAATTACAATGCTCAAGAGTTAACGGACTTACGAAACTCAGGAGAAACGTATTTACAATAAAGCGTATCAGATAATCACTATGAAAAGGCGCTGTGGTCACTAATATCGTTTGGCACTCGGGGCCTGTGGGGATAAGGAATCCTTCGCAATGGACGTGGGATGGTATTAGCTAGCCCAGCTAATACTATATGTTGCAGATGAACTTAACAGTTACTTTGCATCAATATTTACAGAAGAAAAGCCCTTTATGTCAATGAGAAATTATGGGAGTGAAGCTGAAAAATATGTAATTAAAGATATTGAAATTTAGTGGGAAATTACAGACCGGTCAGACTAACTTCAATAGTAGTGAAAATCATGGAGGCAATGATCAAGGGTGGAATTCATGATCATTTGGATAGAAATGGAATTCTGAAGGATATGCAGCATAGTTTTGTAAAGGGAAAATCATGTTTAACAAATCTGGTTAGCTGTTTTGACATGGTCACTCGTGAGCTTCAGAGAATAATTTTGACACTGTTTATTTGTATTTCAGCAAAGCATTTGACTCAGTCCCACACGAGTGGTTACTTTATAAGCTGTAACAGGTTGGAGTCACAGGGATTGTTTCTTTGTTTGGGGATTTATTAGGTGCATTGGCAAAGGGTTGGGATAAATGGTTATTCCTCAGATTGGGTTAATGCAAGAAGTGGGGTTCTCCAAGGATCAGTATTGGTTTTTGATTTTCTTAAATGATATCAATGAAGGAATAGAGGGGGTGATGTCTAAATTTGCAGAGTAGTTAATGATCACTGCCAAGCAGAGTTTCTTCAGTGACCTAGATAAACTTTACAGATGATCAGAAAAGTGGCAGCTATGCTTTAATCCAGCAAAGTACAAGGTCTTTACAGGCACCTCCATATCCAGGTGGGAAGGAGCAGCAGTGCGTAGCACATGCTTCTTGATTAGACTGGGGTTCGAGCCCGTCACCACCAAATACGGAGGATGCGGAAAGGTCAGAGAATGACCACCACATATCCCGGAACAATGTGGCCTTAGTTGCTAATGCTCCTAAAAACCAAACAACAAACAAACACACGTCTTACACTAGGAACAGTAAACCCAAAATAAGTCAAGTAGTGGAAGAAAGGCATTTGGGAATTACGATATATTCAGACATGAAGTTCTCTGAGCATTGTAGATAGGTTGCAAGGAAGGCTCATGGTGTCCTATCGATGACTTATTGAACATTTGCTGGTAGAGATAAGTACGCCATAATTTAATGAAATTCATAATTTAATGAATTAACAACAGCCTTGTATAATGATACAAGGCTATTGTTAGACCACATCTAAAAAAAAGACAGAGCTTCTTGAAAAGGTCCAGTGATGGGTAACTGGCCTGGTGAGATTGGCAAAAGGACGTCCTTATGAGGAAAGACTTCAAATATGTAGACTGCACTGCCTGGAAACTAGACACCTTAGAGGCGACTTGAGAGGCAATAGTAAAATGAATAAGGATGAAATTTTCCCAGTCATAAATGATTCTAGAACCAGGGACCATAAATTCAAGTTACAGGGAGGGATGTTTAGACTGGATTGCAGGAAGTTTTATTTTAGCCAGCAAGTTATAAATCACTGGAATACGTTACCTGCATGGTTGGTAGAGGCCGACAGCTTGGGGAAATTCAAAGGTCAGCTGGACAGTTACCTATGTCAGGAGGGAACTCCATGGGTTGTATATTTCCTTTTGTCTTATTATTATTTTTAAAAATTTTTGGCTTGTGCAGCATAAGCCTTAGGCTTCCTTGCACCATATGGCCATTACTGATATTAATAAACTACACTCAAATAATGTAACATGACTGGCCACGGCATATGTTTAATTTGTTTATTTTTCATTTTGTATTTAGATTGGGATATCTATTGACCTATGGCTGAGTAGCAATCAATGACTGATATACCTTCCCTTCAGAGTTCACAAGTCCTCACATTCCCTGAGGAAGAATTAGCATTTAGTAGAGGCATATGATGCAAGAAAGCAAGCTTATATAGCATCAGCCAAAAAAAAAAAAAAAAAAACCCCCTCCCATATCACCCATCCATCCATTCCAAATGCTTGTCTAGTTCTGCCTTGAACTTATTTAAGTTTTCGATCTCCACTATGATAGATGGAAGTTTGTTCCAACTATCAACCACCTGCTGGCTAAAGGCAAATTTTCTCACATCTATTCTGCAATTGTCTTTCTTCACTTTGAATTTATGTCAAATTGAGGAAATATAATTGTAGTGTAGGAAGTAGTGATTGTGGGTTCCAGTGGTTTTCAACCTTTTTTTAATAATGGCACCCCTACTCAATTTTCTGCCTGTTAGATCTGATTCTCTCTCTGTATATGTCCGTGTGTGTGTGCGTGTGTGTGTGTACAGGGTGATTCACTACCAGTGCGACAAACTTGCAGGAGGTGTAGGGGGCACAAAGATGAATCGGAATCACAGCATTGCAGGGTCCGAAATGCCCTCGTCATGCGGTAGAGGACGTTGAATGGGAGGTCGCGTGAACAGCGATCCCACTGGAAGTCAGCATTTGCGAACCGGTTCCCGAGGCAGTAGGATGGACGAGTATTCAAACGTTGAACTGGCCGACATGCACCTCGTGTATGGAGCTGCAGACTGTAACGGGTGCGCCGCTCTGTGCTTGTACCAGGAACGTTTCCCACACAGGTGTGCTCCTCATCATACGATTTTCACACGTGTGCACAGAAGGTTACATGAGACTGGTTGTTTCATGAGAGGTAGCATGAATCGAGAGCGAACAACGAGGACGCCAGACAATGAGGAGAATGTTCTACGTCTTGCAGAAGGCAATCCCAGTACGAGTACTCGAGCGATTGGGTATTTCCCAATCCACTGTATAGAGGATACTGTCAACAAACCAAATGAGTTCATAACATCTGCAACGTGTCCAATCACTGGAGCCTGCAGATTATCCACTCCGGAGGACTTTTGCTACTTGGTTTCTACAAAAGAAACGGTTCGCAAATGCTGACTTCCAGCGGGATCGCTGTTCACGCGACCTCCCGTTCAACGTCCTCTACTGCATGACGAAGGCATTTCGGACCCTGCAATGCTATGTGATTCCGATTCGTCTTTGTGCCTCCTACACCTCCTGCAAGTTTGTCGCACTGGTAGTGAATCACCCTGTATATATATATAGTTATTACAGTAAAAGTATAATATGTACTATTATAGATACTGAATATGTATAAACATAATGGTATACTGCAGGCCATTAGGCCAAAATAACTTATAAAGGCTATGATAGCCTGTATAGGTCTAAAATGGCATTCCTTGGAAATAAACATATAATTAGTAATAATATATAAATATGCAATACAATAATGATTATGTAGCTAATTATTGATAAACAGATGCATTGAAAGGGACTTTTTCAAGAGCTAACCCAGTGCTTCTCAAAGTGGGCGATATTGCCCCCTGGGAGCATTTGAATTATCCAAGGGGGTGTTAGGCGTGAAAGGGGATGATAGGCATGGCAGTGTACGACAGGGGGCGTACACCGTCATGTTTGATGGTGTACATGTTTGCCAAATTTCAAAAGCACCCAACATTATCGAGCATGTTTTCTTGTGCGTCACAACAAAACAACGATGGCTTGTGGGCCTCGTACAATATTTCACTGTTGATTGCAAAAGCTGGTAAGTCTCACACAATTGGTGAAGAATTAATTTTGCCTGCAATTGCTGAACTTATCAGTACTGTTTTACATAAATCACTGCACAATATAATAAAATCTATTCCACTTAGCAAGGATACAGTTCAGAGACGAATAGACGAAATGGCCAAAGACAAAGAAAATATCCTATGCAATATTTTACGAACAGAATTTGCCTTACAAATAGACGAATCAACTCAGTCAGGTAACGAATCTTTACTACTAGCATACGTAAATTTTATAAAAGATGAAAAGTTTAACAAAGAATTATTATTTGTAAGATATCTAGAAACGTATACCAAAGGTGAGTCTATATTTCAGGTTACTGAAAAGTTTTTTAAAGACAGGGAAATTCCACTTACAAATGTACTTGCTTGTGCAACGGATGGAGCACTATCAATGATTGGCCGTTACAAGGGTTTTATGGCTTATTTAAAAAATGCTGTGCTAAATATTATTACTGTTCATTGTGTCATTCATCATCACCATTTAGTTGAGAAAAAACTTGGTGATCAACTGCACAATTCTCTACAAACTGTTATTACTGCTATAAACAAAATTAAAGCACATTCTTTGAATAATTGTATATTTCGAAAGCTTTGTGATCAAAACAGTGAGGATTATGAACGATTGCTACTTCACTCCGAGGTTTGGTGGCTGTCAAAAGGCAACTGTCTCAACAGATTTTATGAACTCTTTGATACTGTTGTCGAGTTTTTTGAAGATAGGTTTGTTTGTTTTGTTATTTAGGAGCATTAGCAACTAAGGCCATATTGCTCCGGAGATATGCGGTGGTCATTCCCCGACCTTTCCGCATCCTCCATATTTGGTGGTCATGGGCTCGAACCCCTTTTAAAGATAGGAACAACGACCTTACCAATGACCTCAAGAAAATGAAAACTGATATTGCTTATCTTGCAGATTTATTTACTAGATGCAACTCAATGAACTTACATTTACAAGGACAAGATGTAACTCTTATTAAGGCGAAAACTCAAATTTCGGCATTTATATCAAAATTAAAGCTTTTTATGTGCAACGTAGGATGACGTGAATTGTATCAATTTCCAAATCTGGTGAAAATAGAGAAAAAAGAAAAAACAGCTGATGAAACTCTACTAACCTTTTGTAATCATCTAGAAATGTTGCACAGGGAAAGGTTCGAAGATCTCCTTAATTTGAAAATTCCAGATTGGGTTATAAATCCTTTTTTAAATAATGATGATGGTGAATGTTTTGTAGAAGAAGAATTGACCAGGTTACGAAGCTGAAGCCAAAATTTCAAAATTCATATCAGGAATTTTGGTTGCAAAAGAAAATCCCTGACCATTATCCTGCATTGTGGGGAATTGTAAAAAAATTACTTATTTCTTTTCCAACATCATATCTAGTCGAAACCGGTTTCAGTGCTGTATCTCAATTGCTGACACAACAAAGAAATTGTCTGGATGTTGTTAAACATGGCGATTTACGACTTCTACTTACAGATATTAAACCTAATATTGATAAGCTAATAAATCTTCTCCAAGCTCATCCATCGCATAAATATTAAAATATAATTAACTATTTCCATTAATATCATGACTTATTTATGTAATTAACTTTAATTTTTATGACTTAATTTAAGTGACTATAACTGACTTTATTTATGTAGTCATAATTTTTTTTACGAAGAAGGAATAAAGTGTAGTAAATAGTTTTCTTTATAATTCACACACACATGTGCAGGACTGCATTTACGTTTTTGGAGGCAAACAGACAAATCATTTCGGTTCTTTAGCTTAACTTTATATTGGTGGGCTAAAAAAAGGCCCTGGCGAGGGTTTTTTTTAGGGGGGGGGGCGGTGATCCAAAAAAGTTTGAGTAGCACTGGGCTAACCCTTTCAATATATCCCACCAATAATTAACAGAGCTATCTGTTTCTGATTGCTATTTGCCTGTTCAACTAAGTCCAATTCTTAAACTTAAACAAAGATTTATATTTATACAAAATAAAGCTATTGCTGACATAAGGAGAAAGGAAGTAGGGATAAGTATAGTTATAGTACCTCAATTTCCCTCGAATTGCTCTAATAGATCTTGAGGTATGTAAAATTAGGGTTAGATAGTAAAAGATGAAAGTAAAGAAAGCAGCTTTATATATCCTAAGTACATGCCTGACCCTTTAGTAAGGGATCCTGGTATGTCTATAATAGGACTCCAGCAGGTGTTTAATAGATAGAGATAATGATAAAATAAAGAATAATATGGAAATAAAGGAATGGCTAATTCCAAATACCTAAATATTAACTGATTTTATAATGAATTATAGACAATCTTTACAGATCATTTAAATTATTCCATTACTTCTAAATAGCATATGTTCTATGCTGAACAGATAATCCCCAGTTAATTTTACATTTATCACTACTTTTTATATACATGCAGACATATATATGTTATATGATATTTATTACAATAATATAATTATAAAAATTACATTTTATAATACAAATTATATATACAGTATATAATTTTATTCTTTATATAGAGGTACTAAGTAAACAATTATAGATCACCACAAAATTAAAAAGATACTGCACACCTTTTTATAATGAAATAAACATATAAATTAAAAAATAAGTTAAGTAATTTAAACCCAAATTACGTGGCACCCATGGAATGTTGCCGCGGCCCGCCAGTTGAAAACCACTGGTGGGTTCTCTATCTTCTACTGGAAATTTAAAGCCAGATTCATATTAATAGTAGTGATTGTGGGTTACCTATCTTTATTTATTTAATATAATTATATATATAGGTATTAAATGTAATTTTTTTAAAAACACACTTTTTACTCTTGTTTTTTTTTTTTTTAAACACTTTTTACTCCTTTTTTTACGCTTTATTATATTTTCGGTTTCATTTTAGGTTCGTTTCTCAGCATGTTTCGAATTACTTGAAAACTCCAGGTATCATTCACTTTCTTATTATACTTTTGGTTTTGTTTTAGGTTTGTTTCTCTGCATGTTTTTGACTTACATATTTTTACGCTTGCCTTTTCCTTACATTAACAAGCATTTGGTATTAGCTCCCTTTTATACTAATGCTTACAAAGGTTGGGCTTCACAACCCCAGCTAGCTTTGTGTTATTCAATAACTTTTTCTTTGCTTTTTATCTTTCTGCTATCTATTTCTACCGTTCTTGCCTTTCATAAAACTATAAGTGTATACGAGGGTAATACGAACGTTCCCACTATCCTACTTCTTTTATTTTTTTTAATTAACTCCTTTTCCCCTTCCCTATCCTCAATTTAATACCTCACCCTATATCATGTGATTGTTCTAAATTATCGAATTATCAAATTATTGAACTTCAATCTCTACAAAATTACAGCTTTTAAATCCTACACAAAACACTACATATTTATATTAACCATATTGTATTCTAACTTGATCCTTATTTTTACCTTAATAAATGACTCTACATTGGGACTACCTTGTCCATACTGCCTTAGAATGTGCTAATTACATTTTTGTTGTTTTTTGGCCTTTCACCTTTCTTCTACTACTATGGACAAGTATAATAATGCAGCTCCTGACACATGGTCAGGTGTAATCCCCTGATCATGTATCAATATTTGCTTCAGCTGACATCAGATTCTGCACATTTGCCTTACCTATATTCGACCTTTATCTAAATGTTTCCCCCCATATCTGATGACAGCTGTACCACTTTTTATTTCATTATTTTTATTTGTGTTTTACTGTACTAATTTTACTTTACAGTTCACCCACCTTCTATTGGCTTTGTAATTCAGCCCATAATTTTCTTAATTCATCATAACTTTTAGGATATTAACATTATTTCACCTTTCACATATCTACTAAACTGTCTTTTCTACTATCCTCACCCTTCTAGTTACTGGCATTCTTCGTAATTTTCACATCCATTTATGCATACTTTATTCAATATATTAACCCCTTCATGGATTATCCTGAGATATCTCATTTTTAGTTTAAAAAGTTATTTGGAACTATACAAAATATCTCAGGATACAATAATACCTCCAAATTTAGGACTGAAATGTATTTTCTTGGGAATTTATTTTCAATCTAAACCAATATTATTTCTTATTTTCCATAATGCCTTACAGAAATCAGACATAATTTAATTATGGAAGCGACTCTTTTTTTTTTATTTGTGCTACTAGGAGCGAATGTTGTTGTTTGGTTTTTAGGAGCATTAGCAACTAAGGCCATATTGCTCCGGGATATGCGGTTGTCATTTCCTGACCTTTCCGCATCCTCCGTATTTGGTGGCGACGGGCTCGAACCCCAGTCTAAGCATGTGCTACGCACTGCTGCTCTTTCCCACCTGGCTACGGAGGCGCCGGGGCGAATGTTGCAGTATTTCTTATTTTTATGATTTCATTTTATTTTTAATATTATCATTATGGCCCACACCTTGTCAAGTATAACTCTCATTGTAGCATTAATGTGCTGTTTTCGTTTCACAGTATATTCGTTTTACAGTATGCAAAGCATTCCCTTTGTTACACTTACTAGAAAAAGTGTTCCCAAAGGTTAAGATGGTCACTGATGATTATAAGTTTGAGCTCTGTTTGAGAGTTTATTAGTTACACACTTACAGAAGTTTACACAGTTTAAAAGTTTGTACTATTCCACTTCCTTTTATTTTGGTTGGATAGCTTGGTTAACAGAAGCTTAAATAACAGATAATTACTGTAATAGCATTTTTATTGATGTTAATAAGTAAATTAATTTAGTTTACTTTAATTGCTACATTAAAAACTTATGAAATGGATAGGTAAGAGACCTACCTTTTTATTGTATTTGAAATTCTGAATTAAATCATAATAGACCTTCCGCCAAAGAAGTTCTTCTGCTTTCCTACCATATTCTGCAGGATCCGAAAACATCAATCTTTCACAGTAGTCTTTAAGTCTGTCAAAATTTTTATCCAAAATTAGTCAAAATCTTATTCATTCATCTCTTCTAGTTTGGGGGGGGAAAAAAGTAATTTTTTTTTAAAGTGCATTCTCAGTCTTCTCACTCAGAGCCCCTTCTTGAAATGTTTCTTACCCTGTAATCTATCACTTTTCTGATGATACTGCTGTCTAAGAGTGAAAACCTGACAGTACAAAATGGTAAGGCTACAATAAAAAATACTTTCAAGGCTTAGACCTAAAAGGATGTTAGATGAACTTATAAGACTTGTGGCAGAGAAGAAAAATGCTTGGGATGCATATTAAATTATCAGGTGACACAGAAGCCTAGGGCAGATATAAACTAGTCTATAATCAAGTCACAAAGGAGGCTAGACAAGCTAAGGTAGATTACAAGAAATCTTTGGCAAAGGATGCTAAGAAAAACAGCATCGACTTCTTTAGTTATATAAACTCTAGAAGGAAGGGGATGAATCAGATTTGTCCACTTGATACCGATGGTTCGACTATTGATGATCCTGCTCAGATAGCAGATGATCTGAATGAATATTTTGCATCTACATTCATACATGAGGAGTTATTAAGGGAGGAGAATGCCAGAAGTTTATCAAACTATAACAGGATGCTTAATAATTTTGTAATAACTGAGAGCAAAGTGGAGGAGAAATTGTTGAAGTTAAACATTAGAAAAGCACCTGGGGCGGATGGGATCTATTCAGTTATATTAAAGGAGGCAGCAAAGGAAGTAAGCAAACCCTTAGCCATAATTATGAGAGCATCCTTGGACTCAGGGAAAGTCCCCACAGACTGGAGATGTGTAAATGTATCCCCAATTCACAAAGGGGGAATCTAAGGATGACAAGTAATTACAGACCACCAATTAGTTTAACTTCCGTTCTGGAGGAAATAATGGAGTCACTGGTTAGGTGCAGGGAAGGGCCTGCTGTAGCCGAGTGGTTAGGAGAACCAGTAGCACACGCTCTTTGAGTGGACTGGGGTACAAGCCTGTGACTGCTAAATACGATTAACATTTGTACTGATTGATTTATTGTAAATTCCACTGACCTGGTTGTCATGTTGGAGTATAAACAAGAACATTACGCAAAGTCTCTGCCAAAGAATGCAAAGAGCAGCAGCAAAGACTTCTTATACTAACAGTAGAAGGAAGGGATCGATCAATATTAGGAAAATTGATGTCAATGATTTGACTGTTGATGACCCTGGTCAGGTTTCTGACAAAATGAATAGGTATTTCGCATCTACATTCAAACATGAAGAATTCTTTAGGGAAAGAGATGCCAGAAGTTTATCAAACTCTAAAGGGAAGCTAAATTATTTTGTGATATCTGAAAGGAAAGTGGAAGAGAAATTTTTGAAGCTAAACATAAAAAAGGGGATTGGGGTGGATGGGATTTATCCAATTATATTAAGGGAGGCAGCAAAGGAGACAAGCAAACCCTTAGCCATAATTATGAGAGCATCCTTGGATTCAGGGTGAGTCTCCATGGACTGGAGATGTGCTATCTCAAATTCACAAAGGGGATCAAAAGGTTACATGAGTAATTACAGATTTCTAAGAATAACATTTGTTCCAGGGAAAATAACAGTTACTGGTTAAAGAAGTAGTGCAGGACCATCTAGACAGAAACTCAATTTATGCAGTCACAGCATGGATTTGTTAAGGGGTAGTCTTGACTGACCAGATTGGATAACGTGATGCAGTAACAAAGGAACAGGATGCAAAAAAAAATAAATAAATAAAAATAATTTTGATATCACATACTCGGATTTCTGAAGGCTTTTAATACTGTTGGACATAAAAGATTGCTGTACAAATTGGAACAATGTAGTATTAAGGGCAGGTTACTGCTATGGATAAAGGGATGGTTAAGTGGGGGAAGAGAGAGAGAGAGGGAGAGGGGGGGGAGGTTATCCAATGTTATATTAGTGGAGTTCCTCAGGGTTTAGTGCTGGACCCACTGTTGTCTTCAATATTTATTAATAAAGAAGATATATCAGGCTTAATGTCCACGTTTAAAGATGATACAAAGGCTGGCAGAGTGGTTAATGACAGTAATCAAGGTAAGCTACTGAAACAAGATCTAGAAAAATTAGGCCGATGGGCTTAGAAATGGCAGTTGAAGTTTAACATTGACTGAAAAATGCAGGGTACTGCATATGGGAGGCATATGCAGTACCTCAGATTAACACACTGACTATGTGGTACTATACTCAGCGTAGTGGAAAATGAAAAAGACCCGGGATAATTGTGTAGTCAGATATGAAAAATGTTCTTGTTTATACTCCAGCACGGCCACTAGCTCAGAGGAGTTTACAATAAATCATCAATACAAACATTAATTGTATTTAGTAGTTGCAGGCATGAACCCTGGTTCACTCAAAGAGCACGTGCTATTGCATTCTCGCTCCTGACCACTCGGCTACGTCAGGCCTGATGTTCTCTAAGCACTGCAGACAGCATGCCAGTACAGCTCTTGCAGTTTTGTCAATGATATACAAGAACTTTGCTAGCAGGGATAAGGCGATTCTTGTACAAGGAGATAATCACCTTATCCCTGCTAGAAAAGTCATAGTGATTATCTCCTTGTACAAGGAGATAATCACCGCATCTTAAGTAACGTATACAGGTTTTGAGGACTCATTTTAGGAAGGATGTAAATCTGCTGAAATGGGTGCAGAGAAGGGCAATGAGATTGGTGAAGGGAACAAAACTATGCACTTAACATGTTCTGCAAACCACAGTGTCTGGAGCCTAGGCACCCAAGATTTGATTGAGGTGTTTAAGGCCTTGAATAGATTGAGTAAGCTCAATGTTGATGGCATTCTTCCTCTTGCTGAGACTAAACACATATGAGACGGCAAAAATTCAAACTGAGGAAGGATGGTTGCAGGATAGATGAGTGGAAGTTTGCCTTCGGTCAGTGGGTGGTTGATTGCTGGAACAAACTTCCATTTGTTGTGGAAATGGGTAGTATAAATAAATCCTTGGAGTGGATGGATGGGTAAGGTGGGTGGGTTTTTTTTTGGCTGATGCTCTATAAGCTTTCTTTCTTTCATCACTTTCTAATACTAATACTAAAGCATATTAATAAGATATGACAAGGTGTTCAAAATTTGCAAATCACAAAAGTTAAATGCAAATAACCAGAATAGAAACAAAGGGAATATTCCATGAATTATTTATGCATTTGTTAATTCAGCCCTATAGCTTTTATAAAATATATATGTACATTGGAATAAGAAAAGCTTGATTTTATTTTATAACCTAGAATGTTGACAATTTCTTATAGTAAGTGACATTTTGGTTGCACATGAATAGAGAGCTATATGTCATTGATGGCAGTTTTATACTTTCAATTTTTAGAATGTCGCTTTCTAAATAAAGATTTATAAAATTATGCTCTTTTATTAAAAATCGGCCACAAAGACTGTAAAAATTATTTTTGCAGCATGTGGTCAAAAAACGTTTATCGAGAGATAAAATGTTAAAATAGTACATAAGTGCTTCCAGAGAGAAACTTTGCACATCAACAAATAATATACATGTCATGAAGCATTTTTTGGGGTTGAAACTTTTGACTGTAATCGAGGATGTGTACATTAATTGTGATAGGATATAGAACATAGCGTTACCTTTATGGCCCATGGAAAACCATTCATTCTATGGATAAAAGTTTTTCATGTTCCCGGAGAAAGAAAAAAATTTGCACAGTTATGCTAGGATGATTTTTGGACTATAAAGACATAATTCATTATATATTTTTATATCAGGAGATCAAACTATTAATAAGACTATGCATGTAGAAATTATTAAGTGCTTTACTTGCAATTATATAACTGACAGAAAATTGTGCAAACAGTCAAGGTCGTTATTTTGAAAATTTTTGAATTTTCAAAATATTTTGAAAATTTTGTAAATACAGCAATACCTTGCTTAGCAAGGCTTCAAACAGCACGGGTTTCACTATAACATGGTTTTCAATTAAGTTTAAGTCAAAAATTTACTGTACATATATGCTGCAGTGCCAACTCTATTGTCTCACATGCACATGTGCCAATAGCTTCCCTCAGGCAGTCACTAGCAAAGTGCAACACTGTTCAGTATTCTTAATTCCATCCTGACAAGATAGCTTTTCATTTCACAATTTATTTTTTACTCCTTTAAATATGATCTAAAATATATTTGCATATTGGCTATAAACCACTGCCAAACAACATGCATTCTATTTGGCAGCATGTTTTGACCCATTTGGCAAATTATTTCACTGGTTTTGAATTACGAATTCAGACATTGTGAAGATCAGAAGAGACTTGGGATTTTAAACTTTTTGACACAGCCAATGTATGTGACTGCATTGACTCGCATGCAAATGAAGAGGAAAACAATTCTGAAGTGGATAACACTGAAGTGGCACCGAAAAAATTTTCAACAGAAGAATTGGAGAAAGTTTTTTTTTTGGGGGGGGGGGGGGGTTGACACGGCCTGCAAGGCAATTATGAATGGAGATCCGGATGTTGAACGTAGCATCAAGATGCGGCAAATTTTACAAGACTCTGCATACAAGTTTACTCTACATATATTTACCTTAAGGTGCAGTCAAAAACTTGCACGCTGAGAAAAAGAAGAGATGGCTTTATTATTGAAATACCTAAATAAACAATACAGCTTTTTTCTCATCTCTAATGACATTACTTTTCATTAATAAAATTTTTGCAATATTTTTAATTTCAAATCCTTTTAACTGGCTATCAACCATAAATTGTTTATTGATTTATTATAATTTTTTTATAGACTGTTTCTCTGGTACGCATTCAATTAAAACCATTATAATTCACATAACATGGAACAGTTTCGGTACCAATTATCAGTGCTATGCGAGGTATTGCTGTATTCCATTTGTTTAAATAAAATTAATGCTGGAATTTATTGACCGTATCTTGTATTTTTCTAATTTTCATCTAAGAAAAACTGTGACCTGCTGCTTATGCTTATATATTTGGGGCCAGATTTACAAATAAGCTAAACAAGCTACAGCTTAGGGTCTCACATTAGAAAGGGCCTCGCTCCAACTTAAAAAATAAATCCTTTTTTAATATTGTCACAGGAGAACAGTAAGAGAGAAGAGCCTCATATATGTTATAGCTCAGGGCCACAACAAGTTTAAATCCAGCCCTGTACATATCTGTAATTTTTGCAATCACAAATTCTGAGTACCACATAACATTTATCACTAAGTCATTCTACATTAACAACTGGTTATGTAGTTGGTGCTATCTGATATCTATCAATCCTCTAATGAAACAACAGCACCTAACAGTAGCTGACATTGGCCCTGGATGAGAAAACTATGACCAAATTATTTTTAATTTAGTCATAGTTTTCTCTTTTGGTCCACTTGTAAATATGACTTTGTGATTTTTTTTCTTTTCTTTCTTAACAAACAGTTTTTAGGCAACAAATAGTTTTAAGTCTCTTCATTCATGCAGATACATTTATTTTGGTAATTATCTAAATATTTAGAAAGTGATATGTTAATGTAAGTTGCCCATTGCCATTGCAAATACTGCAACATCATTGAGTTTTTTTTAAGTAGCAGGAATTTGTAAATCAGGATATGAGATAAGTCTGCTTCTTGAATATTTTCTTTAGTGTGATTCTGTAGGTGTATAATTAATACTATTGTTTTATAAATTTTACATAATATATATGAAGATGCTCCGGAATGATCTTCTACACCATGATGAACGCCATGGCGAGATTCAAACTTCCTTACATTTCGAGGATACAGGTCTAAAATGGTGTTCGCAGGCCGGCCGCTAGTATGTAAACCGGACTGAACCTATTAGTAACTCTCTAGGAGACTTCTGAATCAGCTAGTGTATAATCTTGCTGCCTCTATCTGCCAGATAGTGACTGGAGGGAGTCTGAGTAGTGTGCATGTGGGGGGCATTGTCGAGGCCATGTTATGTCAAGGATGTGGGTATATTCTTATCATGTGTATGGCATATCTAAAAATTTAATTACATCATACAGCACGTAGCCCCCTTTTTTTCTTACTATTGAATACACCATGAATTGTCAAACTAAAGGAGCAAACTTATCTGCAAAAAGATCTAAACTCCCCAAACACTTCCTAGTTCATTTCACAAACATACGTGGTCTCGATTCTAATCTCAATGATGTCCATTTCCACTTACAGTCTGCAAACCCTATGCATTTTTCTGAAAGAATCTCAGTTATCGGTTGATTCAACCACTGCTCATCTCAGTTGCCCAAATTATTCGCTGCACGATTCCTTTCGCCTCGAAGGTGGTACTTGTGCATATGTCGTTCCGATATTCCCCGTTAGAGACTTGGTAATTTGGAATATCCTCTTTTCGATCTTCAATGGCTTAAAATCTCTCTACCTCATTCTGTCAAATTCATCTGTTATCTCTACCATTCTCTAAACTCCACTAATCACTCAGAACTCTGACTTTTTCTCTTTGCAACTTGACTTTTTCTAGTCCAATTTTCTAACAGCGAGGTAATTTTCCTTGGTGATTTTAATGTTCACAACCTCAGCTGGCTTCCATTTTCTAGTCACACCAACTAAGCTGGTCGAGATGCTGAGGCTTTTGCAATTACTAATGACCTTGCACAGATTGTTCATTTACCTACCAGAATACCGGCGCCTCCGTAGCCAGGTGGGAAGGAGCAGCAGTGAGTAGCACACGCTTCTTGATTAGACCGGGGTTCGAGCCCGTCACCACCAAATACGGAGGATGCGGAAAGGTCAGGAATGACCACCGCATGTTCACGGAGCAATATGGCCTTAGTTGCTAATGCTCCTAAAAACCAAATAACAAACAAACAAACAAACCAGAATACCAGACAATCCTAACCATATAGCCAACACACTCGATCTTTTTTTCACAAACAACCCTTCTAAGTACATGGTTGAAGTGAGTGGTCCTTCAGGCAACTCAGAGCCTTTATCTCATGGTTATTCCCAACCTCGTGTTGTTTGGCATTACAAGAATGCCACTGCGCAGAGACAAGTGGTACCCAAATAATGCATTTAGCCAAAAAATGTTTATTCTTCCACAATGTCATTACTATCGAACAGAACAAATAAAATTTTTACACACTTTTACATTTTTTGCATCACGTTCTAACTCATGAATAATTTCGACCTTTTCGCGAATTGAGAGACACTTTCTTTTGTTAGTAGACATGTTTCCAAAGGAAGGGTTCGTTTCTAACTGATTTTATTTTAAATGACAGTAAAGTGATCCGCATACAAAGTTCATAGAAGTCCCGTTGACAAAATTCTTAGAAATGCTTAGTCGTCATAAAAGCTAATCGCTCTTTTCATTTTTGTCTATTCCAAGAATTGGGTTAAAAAAAGGCTACCTGAGCAATTAGGAATGTTTGCACAGTTACTAAAATTTGATCGGTGTATCCATGTAGTATGCCTGTTATAACAGTGAGTGATTATATGGGAATACGCGTAAATTAAAATTATGGCTTTTTGCTCGTTACAGCCGTGATCTCGTTATTTCCGCGCTTGTTATAACCAAGTTCGACTGTATACATAATATACAAACACAAGTGCATTCTAGTCAAAAGATAAATAAATATATATATAAATAAAATAACATAATATTTATATTATTTCTTTCCCCACAGGGTAACCATTCAAATCTGCTTTGAATTTAGCCAAACTGCCTGCTTCTCCCATGTTGGGACGCAACTCATTTCACTGTTCAGCAACCTGCACGGGTGAACTTCATGAGATCCAGTCTTACGTTATTCCATGAGATTTTATATTTGTGCCCTCTGGTTCTTAACTTGCCTATGTGTGAGAACAGAACTTTTTTATTCATTTTACTCAACCTGTTCAGTGCTTTAGAAACCTTAATCAGATCTAGATGTCTAGTTGTCAAACTATGCAGCCAACACTTTCTAAGCTAGCTGCTCTTCTTTAAACCCTCTCCAAAAGTTATTGTCTTTGCCAGGTGCGGACTCCACAACTGAATACAATATTCCAAATGCAGTATAATCATCAAATTGTATAGAGGGATAATCACGTCCTTCACCCTGCACATTACTAGCTGTTTACCACCTGTTTATACTGCTTGGAAAATTTCATGTCAGATCAAATCCTACCATTTGTCTTTTCATGTTGAATTACTTTTAACTTCTCATTCCCAAGGGTATAACCTTACATTTAGTAACATTAAACTTTAGTTGCTTTTTTGGACCACATATGCAACTGATCCATGTCTTTCTGAAGCATCACAGCCTGGTTCAAACTTTTAATCACTCTTCCTTCCCACCTTCAAATCATCAGCAAACTTTGAGAGCTTACCCACAATACCCTCATATTATTTATGGTATCGATGAGGATATCCAAGAAATAGGAGGGGACTTAACACTGAACTTCCCAAGGGAACCCACTTAACATACCACCGCTCCACCCCAAAGATTGACCATTTATGACAACTTTCTATTTTCAGTCTTTTAGCCAATCTGAATCCAGTGTAGGATCTTACCATTAGTTCCAATTTCATCCAGTTTATATGGCAACTTTCTAGGAGGATGATATCAAAAGCATTACCGAAGTCCAGGTATATAATGCCAAAATTGTTAACTGCAACCAAATGTTTAATTATTACATCATATTAATTTACTCGACTGGCTAGGCATGATCTCCCATTAATGAACCCATTGTGGAAACTATTCAAGATACCATTTTTGTCAAGATGGTCCTGAATCACATCCTTAACCAAGATTTCATGATCTCTTCCACCACAGAAATCAAACAAACAATTATATAGTTACCGAACTCCTCTTTAGTACCACCTTCGTAGATTTGGAAGACATTAACATTACACCAGTCCAAGGGGGACCTTTCAAGAGTCTAACGATGATCTCATTAACATTCCTATTGGTTTCATGCACTCGCACGAAGGATTTTTAAGCATATTTGAATATATTAGTATTAAAAGCGGCAATGATGTAAGAAAGTAAGCTTATACAGAATCTGCAAAAAAAAAAAAAAAAAACCCCAGTTAACCTATACGCCCCCACCCCAACAGTTTGTTGAATTTATTCAAACTATCCACTTCCACAACAGATGAAAGCCTGTTCCAGCAATCAACCACCCATTGGCTGAAGGCAAATTTCTGCATATCTATTCTGCAAACATCCCTCCTCAATTTGAATTTATGCCTCCTCATATGCATAGTCTGAGCAAGAGGAAGAATCCCATCAGCATTGAGTTTGCTCAAGCCATTTAAAGCCTCAAACACCTCAATAGATCACCTTGCAGGTGTCTAGCTTCCAGATGCTGCAATTTGCTGAACTGAAGTCTTTCTTGGTAAGAGCACTACAGTAAGTTCCCGACTTACATAAGCCTGAATTACATAATTTCAGACTAACATAATTTTTTTTTTATGATTGTAAACTTTAAAACAGGGAGAGAAAAAAAAAGCAATCAATAATGATGAACATGGCATGCACAAATTGTAAAAGTGTGATACCAAGTGAGCAACAGGTTTACAAAGCTTAAAAAAATAGGAATGAAGAGAAAATTTTGAAAATTTCGGTGACAGGGACATATCGGTATTATCGCAAATGCAATAAGATTGAGTTTAATAGCTGTTTATAATGAATTGCACTAACAGAAAAGCCCAATAAACTGGAAAGTGTAAATTGTTTTTATTATTTTATAATCGTGACTTTTGGAAATATGCTTTAGTAAAATGTGAGCTTGTGTGAGGTAATAATAGTGTTTCTGCCTTAACATTGCGAAGTTCTTTACAGATAATTTCATTTTGACCATTATCACGGTACCGACTAAGAATGACAGTGGTACTAGTAAATCTACCAAAAAAAGGAAAGCAATTGATTTGGATCATAAAATTAAAATAATAAGGATGTATGAAAATGGTCAAACTTAACAAGTATCGCACAGAATTAAATTTGTCAGTGTCAACAGTGAAAACAATAATAAAGGACAAAGAGAGAATATGAGAAGGAATCAGCACCAATGAAGTCAACTGTAATAAGCAATGCTACGAAATACATATCAGTTTTTACAGTACAATAACATGCATTCACTTCCCCCTTTTATGCTTTCTTTTCTTATGTGCCACACTGGCCAGTTCACCGCTGTCCCCAGATAAAGTTTTTAATTGAACTAATTAAAAATATATAACTATTTTTCTTCATTCTTCTGAGGATATTATGTGGTTTTTTGTAATTTTGGCATATCAGGGATATAGTAGCAATATTTTGTTAGTCATTCCCAAGTTATGTAAAACTCGACTTACGTAAGAAGTCCTGAAATACCTCTTACGTATGTTGGAGACTTGCTGTACTTTGTTCCTCTCATCAATCTCATCGCTCTTCTCTGTACCATTCCAGCACCTCAACATCCTTCCTAAAATGAGGCCTCTAGACCAATAAGCAGTATGCAAAATGTGTCTGACCATTGCCTTATACAATGGGATATTCACTTCCTTATCCTTTCTAGCAAAATTCCAGTATATCATTGACAAAAGGCCCATGAGCTGTCCTGGCAGTCTGTCTGCACTGCTCAAAGAACTTCATATCAGACCACACAATCACCTTCAGGTCCTGCTTTTCATTTTCCAAAACCCTGAGTGTAGCAATACACAGTTGATACTTTACTCTGAGATTACTGATAACAATATGCAATACCTTTCATTTGTCATTGTTAAACTTCAATTGCCATTTCGCGGCCCATCTGACTAATTTTTCTAGCTCCTGTTTTGGCAGCAGCATATCTTCATTACTGTCATTAACCACCTGCAACCTTTGTATTATCTGCAAACTTAGACATTAAGCCCGACATACCTTCATCATATTATTAACAAATACTGAAAACAATAATGGGCTTAGCAGGAAATCCTGTGGGACTCCACTAATAACACTACTCCACAAAGAGTAGTGTCCACTGATAACCACTCTGTCTTCTCCCACTGAACCATCCCTTTATCAATAGCCGTAACTTTCCTTTAATGCCACACTGCTCCAATTTGTACAATTTGTATCAAAAGCTTTCCCGAAATCCAAGTGTTAAAATCCAAATATTAAAATTATTTTTTTTTTGCATTCAGTTCCTTTGTCACTGCATCATAGTATCCAATCAAATTAGTCAGACAAGATCTCCCCTTAACAAACCCATGATGTGAATGAGTATAACTGCACACCTGTGTAGATGGTCCTGCTTTACTCTTCAACCAGTGACTCCATCATTTTTCCTGGAACAGAAGTTAAGTTAACAGTTAACAAGTCTGTAATTACTCATGTCACCCTATGATCCCCCTTTATGAATTGGGGATACATTTGCACATTCCAATCCACAGAGAAATCCCCCGAATCCAAAGATGTTCTCCTAATTATAGCTATGGGTTTGCTTACCTCCTTTGCTACTTCCTTTAATATAATTGGACAGATCCCATCCATCCAGGCACCTTGTTTATATTTAGCTTGAACAATTTGTCTTCCATTTTCCTCTCAGTTACAGTTTGATAAACTTCTCTCCCTAAAAAATTCCTCATGTGTGAATGTAGATGGAAAATACTCATTCACTTTGTCAGCAACCTGAGCAGGATCATTAACAGTCAAACCATTGATACCAAATAGACAGTGCTGGATTAAGGCACGACTAGCAGGGCCCTTACAGGGGTTGCCAAATTTTACAAATAATGAAAAAAAAAAAAAAAAAAATATATATATATATATATCTATCATTAGTAAAGGGGGCGCCGATAAATCTTTCTGTCCGGGATGCTAAAATACCTTGGTCCGGCACTGCAAGTGGACCAATTAGATCCATCCCCTCCTTTTAGTGTTTGCATACGTAAAAAAAGTCTTTGCTGTTTTTCTATGCATCCTTTGCCAGAGATTTTTCATAACCTGCCTTCGCTTACCTAACCTCCTTTGGGACTTTATTGCATATTAGTTTATATCTACCAGAGGCTTCTGTGTCATCTGATAATTTATATGCATCCCATGTATTTTTATTTTCTGCCACCACTCTCATTAGTTCATCTGACATTCATTTAGATACAAACCTTGAACAGTATTTCTTAGCTGGTAAGAAAAGTCCAGTAGCTTCTATGATTAATTCCTTGAATGCAACCCATTTAGAATTTGCTGATAATAACATCATCAGTTGGTCCTACTGTATAGAATTTAAAACTGTCTGAATTATGAAAGTAAAAACACTTTCTTTACCCTTGATGGTAGTTACACCTTTAAGTAAATTCCACATCGATATGCTGTGATCACTACTACCTATTGATTCTTTTATCTTCAGATTCTTAATGTATGAATAATCACTGCTGATGATCAGATCAAGAGTATTACTCCTTGTTGTCTTTTTAACATGATGCAGTAGAAAACAGTCATTCAATAAATCCACACAAGTAGTTGCTAGTGTGCGAATGACCAATCCAAAAGTTCTAGTCAATATCTGGAAAGTTAAACTCCCCCATTATAAGACATTCAAATTCACTGGCCCAATCTATTTATTTCTAGTTTTTTGTTGTACTCATCGGAGTCATTAGGCCTACAACATACTCCTACTCATTTTTTTTTTATTTCCCAGTGCTTATGTTACACCAAACTGGCCACTCATGTCAACTGGGTGCATTGCTTTAGATTTTATGTGCTTAACTAACGGCATAACACCTCCCCCTTCTACCCTGTCTGTCCTTTCTATACACATGGTACCCCCTATATTCAAATTCTGCACCTCTTATACCAGAGTGGCTGCAAAAATTCAAGTTGTAGAAGTGTTAGAATAGCATCAAAAAGAGACTTACTTCAAAGGGGATCCATCCAAACAGTCAGTAAGAGCCATAATTTCCCAAATTTTAATTGTCTCCAAATTTTTTGATCGCACCTCGTATATACAGTGTTTCAATTAGAAGGCACCAGGGTCTACCTCACTTATTTTTATGCTCAGGCTATGTCATCTGGACCATTTTTTCATATTTGGGCTGAAATTTTTTGAATTTGATGTTAAAATTGGATTAAGTATTACTATTTAGATTTTATGATTTTTCCTAAATTAAAATTCTGCCTAATCAACTGCTTTTATCTCAACTAGAAAGTTATCCCACATCCTCGGCTTAATCTAAATCTGTAATTGGCAAATTTCTGAACGTAAAACTGATTTTATTTGAAGACAAAAAAATATTAAAAACACAATGGCTGTTGTGTCAGCACACTTGGCACAAATGCCCCCAACAGCTAAGTGTGCATACTAAATAGCAAATATCACAGGAGTATACCTGCTATTTTCACCCCTTCAAATAAAATTAGATTAAATTAAATTTCAGATGTTGACAATGTTTTTATGCTAAACCGAAAGTTGAAACAACTTTCTCATAAAAAAAAGAAAACATTATCGGGCAAAAAATTTTAATTAGAAATATAAATGGTAATACTTAGTCCAATTTTAATATTAAATTCAAAAATTTCAGACAAAATATGACAAAAATGGTCTAGATTACTATTTTATATATACAAGATATTATTTATTTATTTCAAACAATACAGCTTAAGATAGAGGTAAATAACCATAACCTACAAATTACCCTAACAGTCTCTATACAGGGTGTTTCAGTTAAACGTTTCAGAACTTCTAAGAGGGGTAGGGTACATCCTGACAACTCGAAATCATATAGCAATGTGGGGTCGGAAATGCTTTCCTGAAGCGGTGTTGTACACAAAAGCACCATAAAGAAAAGAGACCGTAAGTGAGAAATCGTTTTAATAATACATGAAAAGAAGCAAAAGGTACATGGATTAAAGTAAGTGTTCGAAGTTTCTTCCATGGGCTACAATGCACGCCTCACATCTCCGACGCATGGACATCCGAACATTCTGGAATACTCCAGGCGAATATCGAATTTCTTGAACAAGAACGCCAAGTTAGTAGGATGGATGATTACACGAACGCAGAGTTAGCCGATATGCATTTGGCGTACGGGGCTGCAAATTGTAGTGGGCCAGCCGCACAGCGTTTGTACGCGGAACGATATCCGACGAGGCGTATTCCCAGTCATAATTTCTTTGCAAGACTGCACCAGAGGTTAGCTGAGAGAGGTTCATTTGAAAGAGCTGACAGGGACAGGGTAAGAACAGCATGGACTCCAGCCGTCGAACAGAATGTGCTGCAGCATGTACAGGGGAATCCAAGAACGAGTACACGAAGTCTAGCAAACGCAGTCGGGGTTTCCCATTGCAGCGTCTGGAGGATTCTCCGAGAACAAGACATGCATCCGTTTCACGTGCAGCGTGTCCAGACACAGCAACCGGAGGATTATTCACCTCGTATTGCTTTCGCACAGTGGTACCTTGGAAAATGTGCTACAAATCCCCTTTTTCCTGCTGAAGTGTTGTTTTCCGATGAGGCATCCTTCACAAGGGAAGGAATTTTCAACACGCATATCTGGGCGGTCGAGAATCAGCATGCAATACGATGTTGTGCAGCACAGATTCGATTTTCGGTCAATGTATGGACCGGTATTATGGGAGATCACCTCATCGGACCTTACCTGTTACCGTGTCGTCTAACCGGACCTATCTACTTGATCTTTCTGCAGCAAGTATTGCCACAACTTTTGAGAGATGAACAGATTTCGCATCGACGCAACAGACAATGTGGTTCCAACACGATGGAGCCCCTGCCCATTATAGCGGAGATGTTCGTAACTACCTGGATGTCACATTTGGTCAACAGTGGATCGGACGTGGTGGTCCCGTGCGTTGGCCTGCTCGGTCATCCGACCTATCATGTCTTGATTTTTATTTCTGGGGTCATATGAAATCGCAAGTTTATGACACCCCTGTTGACAATGCTGAGGAGCTGGTTGCAAGAATCGCAGTAGCTGCCGAAGAAATTCGAAATTCGCCTGGAATATTCCAGAATGTTCGGATGTCCATGCGTCGGAGATGTGAGGCGTGCATTGTAGCCCGTGGAAGAAACTTCGAACACTTACTTTAATCCATGTACCTTTTGCTTCTTTTCATGTATTATTAAAACGATTTCTCACTTACGGTCTCTTTTCTTTATGGTGCTTCTGTGTACAACACCGCTTCAGGAAAGCATTTCCGACCCCACATTGCTATATGATTTCGAGTTGTCAGGATGTACCCTACCCCTATTAGAAGTTCTGAAACGTTTAACTGAAACACCCTGTATATAGTGAAGTCTTACCAAATTCAATAATTACAAAATACCAAATCAAAAGCACCATAATGTCATTACTGAATTCTGATGGCGTTAATTTGTTCTGACTTGTATTTTATCAGTTTTTTAAAATATTTGGATATTAGTGACAATATTGTTTATATATATATATATATATGTAGCTATAATAATGGGAAAATGATGTACTCTTACACTTTGCATCTATAATAGTACAATAATTTGCATCTATTATTATTGTACTAACATATTATACAGTGTTACTATGATTGAAGTGTAATATTCAGGTATAAATTTAAGTGAAATTATGCTTTGAACCAGAGCAGCAAGCACATGCTTAGATGTAATGAGGAATGCCCTGGATTTGGGGGGGGGGGGGGCTCTGTTGCCAAAATTGGGCAGTTCTATGAATTTGACTTGTTGCATGCATGTGTGTGTGTTGTGCGCGAGGTACACATGGCAGACAATACTGACACTGATTTTGCCCTGATATTATTTCCCCTCAACATTTAAAGGGCTGTAGCATACTTTACAAAAAAAAATTATTACTTTTTGGGACACCTGTTGACATGGAACAGATGTATATTTGCAACAAAAATTAAAAAAAGGGTAAAGACAGAATAACTGATCTTTCAGCTTCCTATTTTATGTATATCTTAGTGCACTTGAATCATTTATACACAGCTAATTATAGATTAGCAAATTTGCAATATCAGCACGGTTTAAGTTACATCTCATATTGTGAATACCTTCACAATGAGTTGCCATGACATTGCACTACTTCGAATAAGTAATGCTTCACCCGAAGGAGAAGGCTGTTGTTACTTATTCTCAGTGGATACCACCACCCAGATGGCACCGTTTCAGGGCTATTTGGCCCTTCTTCGGTGGGTGGGTGGGTAGGTACCCAAGTGATGTAATGATGACAAAACAGTCGTGAAGTATATCTCCACAATATGAGAGATGCCTGATGGTGTATGATATAAGTTAGGACTCCAATGCATTAAGGGCTTATGCCTCAAGCTGCGAAAGAGTTAGACTAAGATATACATAGTCTAACTCTTTCACAGCTTGAGGCATAAGCCCTTAATGCATTAGAGTCCTTCCTATTTTATTAATTTTACATATTTTAGTTAATAAAAATTTTGCATTTGGAGGTGTGGTTCCTCTGAAGTGAAAACTAGTACAGAGCTGCCAACGTTTGACTTTTGAAAAGCTGGAGATTAGGTGTACACAGTAGGCAGGAGGTTTTTTAAAGTCAACACTGCACTAGAAATTAAATTTCACTTAAAACATACAGTAGAACCCAGATAAGAAGTTTTCCAAGGGACTGGAGGGTTAGAATTTTTACGAGGGAAAATGACCTAAGGCTATGAAATATTAACTACACAAATAAAAAGGTACACACAAACGTGAATAATCAAGTGAATTGTGGGAAAACTATTAAGAATAAAAATTGTCATTTAATGCAAAACAATATTTATTAGTCATGATTTAATAAGATTTCAAAATCATAACAAGGATGCAACGAGAAGAAAGGTAATGAGAATGATAAAAATCAATTCAATAATTACAAGTAGTACAAAAAAATAACTAAAAAAAGTTTATAATTTTTTCCAAGTCGCTATCCAGAAAAGACTGCTTCAAATATTTTGGAGAGAGCTTCATACAGAATAAATCAGTTTCCCTAACACATTTCAACACTGACTCAGGAACATCGGGCACACTATGAATGAATTGCTGCAGTGAAGAGAAGCCAATCATTGCATCTTGGAATGTTAGTAAAGCAGGCTCATCTTCTTGTTCAGACTCACTATCAATAATGTTTTGATCTTCATTGGAAATATCTTCAATACTTTGCAATTCACATGCGATAATGTCTACATCAACATAATCTTAAAAATTTACTGTAAATCTCAAACTACTCTGCAGGAAATCCCATTTATCAAAAGGAATCCCTTCCTGTTCAACACTTTCAACACTATCAGCATTTTCTTCTATCATCATAGAACCCAGCCTTTTTAATGGAATTAATTATAACAGTACGGCTCAGTGTATCCAATGATGCTTCTAAATAACGCATTGCATCTAATAAAGAAATTTTGAACTTTTCAGTTTTACAAGGGTAAGCAATTTATGTACAAGGTACTTATAAAAAATGTATCTTTAAAACTTTGATCACTCCCTGATCCACTGGTTGCACAATTGACATGGAATTCCCAGGGAAGAACTCCACACAGGCATTGTTTTTTGGATGAGCAGGGCAGTTATTGACAAATAAAAAGAATTTTTCTATTCTCTCCTGCCATCTTTGAATCTAGAGCTCTTAAATACTCACCAAAAAGAGTACAGGCCATCCATGCTGTTTTATTGTTCCTGTACTTACATGGAAGTGTTTTCACATTCTTGAAACAGCATGATTTCTTGGGTTTTCCTATCACAAGCAATGGTAGTTTCTCTGAGCCATTCATATTAGCTCACACAAGCACTGTAATTCTCTCCTTACTCATTTTACAACCATGGTAATTCTGTCCTTTGAATGCATAAGTCTTATTAGGAAGTAGGTTATAAAAGAGTCCTAATTTGTCAACATTAAAATGGTCGCACTTTCTATATTGTTTGATCAAGACATGTAGTTTTCTTTTTTTCCACTCATCAACTTGCAACATATTCACACTAGAAGATTCTCTGCAAATTACTTTGCAAACTAAACCATATTTCTTCTTAAATCTATCAGTCCACCCATTGGAAGGAATGAAATCCAAGCCTATCAGCAATTTTCATGCCCTTCTCTCTCAACAAATTGCCATTAACTAGAACATCTGGAGCAGATATCTGCTTGGACCAAACCACTAATGCCTTCTCCATATCTCCATATTTTCCAGTTCTTCTCCTTTCAACTTTACATGAAACTTTAAGGGAATTTGAGTTCAACACTTCTTTTTGTGACATAATTCCATTTACTGTAGAAACTGCCATATTAAGTTTTTTTGCCACCTCGACTCGTGTGCAAGAGGGATTTGATTACACTGTTTTTATGACATCAAGTTTTTCTTTTAATGTCAAAGCCTTTCTTTTTATTCCGTTGGAGTTCATCTTTCCAAATTAGAAAATTATAACATAGTATAATTAATAATTGTAGCGTTAAAAATAAAACTGTCAAGGAGGGGTGAAGAATCAGAGCCAATACAGTAGATAGACAAAAATATGGTTATTCATTAAGGAATTACCAAAAATACTAATGGTAATCTACAGAAATGAAGTACAGTATTATAAGTTCATCTTTCAACATACCTTAAAAGGTCAATTGCAATAAGACACAGCAATGATCCACTAAGTAATTCAGAACCACGAGAACTTAACGGCAAACTCTTCACTATGCTTCACATGGTCAACACGTGAAGAAATAAATATAGAAATAAAGAATTTCTATATTTAAAAAATGTATTAAGTGGGAAAATGTCATTATTATTATACACTGTGTATTCTTTATCACAAACTTGTTATGCGGGAAAATAATACATTACAATATAGAGATTTGAAATTGGGACTTAAGAAACCAAACCTAGTATAGGGGAAAACTTCTTATGCGGAATTTCTTATCTAAGTTCTACTGTATATATTCTATATTAAAGTACAGCCATAGGATTGTTTACCAGTACATTGTATACCAGCTTTTAAACATTAGCCTGCCTAATATTTTTCTGTTTGGATTGCCTGATCACTGCTTCAGAAAGATACTGTTGCAGACTTTGCACATCTTCAGAAATGACGAGTCAAAGTTTTGTTTATAACAATGGCACTGCTATTCAGACTTGACTGTGAAGAGCATTTCCAAAACTGCAACAGAAAGAGAAGATCTGAATTTTTGCCTGTTTGAATATTCTCGGACACTCAGTAATGCTATGGGGAATATTACATTTCCAAAATGACTAGGAATAACCTTTTCTATTTCAAACTTCCTTGTTGTGCACTTGTCAGTTCTCCAACCAAAGACCATTGTACATCAATTCTTTCCCCATTCATAATAGCATCTGATATGTTCTCAGACTGATGTTGACAAACTGATCTGCAAAATATTTATTTCTTTACCTTTAATGATACTGAAAATTACTGGAAACTTAATACTTGTTTTATAAAGTTAATGAATAAAAAATTGGTTCTCCAAATATGATTATAATAAGTTAAATATATTACTGTTAAAGATAACCTTTAGTTCCGAGGTTGAAATGGCAATAAAAAGATTGAAAATAAAGGGAACTTTAGAATCACCTTCAGTTGGTTCAAAATGGTAAGGAAGGAAGGAAGTAAGGAGAGTCCGTATTTCTAGTTCCCATGGTTCAATTTGATCACATGCACTGGAAATTTCATGTTATTCAAATTCCATATATAAGCAATTGAGAGGTAATTGTTCTGCTATTTTAAGTTTCTCATATTTTTATTGTCATAAGTTAAATATTTAACTTGACACTTCTGATAGGTGGTAGATGACTTTCATCAACTGGTGAAATACCACCACTTTGCTTATTGGAGGCTTGAAGTGGTGAAACCCATGTTTAGTCTCTAGAACAAAGTTTCCAGCACCCCCCTCCCCCCATACTTCTCCTTCAACCCATGCATGGTTGGTTAGTTAGTTAGTTAGTTATTTGGTTTTTTTTAGGAGCATTAGCAACTAAGGCCATATTGCTCCGGGATGTGCGGTGGTCATTCCCTGACCTTTCCACATACTCCGTATTTGGTGGCGACGGGCTCGAACCCCGGTCTACTCAAGAAGCCTGTGCTATGCACTGCTGCTCCTTCCCACCTGGTTACGGAGGCACCTCCATGCATGGTACTAAGTACTATAGGTTTTGATACCTTTCGTGTTTGGGGTTTTCATAAAAAAAAAAAAAAAAAAAAACTCAAACTCAGTTGGTCAACTTGAATCTATGAATCTGAATTCTGTAATCTTGAAAGCTATGAATTCTGTTTGAAGCTAGCAGACTTTTGTCTTGAGGAATTCATGATAAAAAGTCACTGGCCACCAGACTTAAGTCCACAATTTACCAAATTTATTCATAAAGTCATACAGCTTCCACTATAAGTGTATTAAATATTAACACTTCATTAAACTGTACCAGCATAAAAATCCCTTGATGGTACATGTAAACTTGGACTAACTAACATGTTCTTTTTTATTATTTTTTACCATACAACCAAAACATCTTAGGTTTTACCATGTAAATCTGTTTTGAAGTTTAACATGTATTGTCTCTGCACCTGTTATATTATTAGTCTTTTGTAATTGTGATTGACAAGGAAGGTAGTGTTACTAATTTATTACTAGGGAGGGGGTATTTTGGCTCTTATTTACAACAGTAATGCAAATTAGGACTGAAAAACGCATGATTTATTTTCAAAGAAAATAAATCTTTAATCATATTAGTTTTTAATAAACTTAAATTTATCTTCACCGCTTTCTAAATTGAGAGAGAGAGTATCATCCCTGGCCATATCTTGTGTGTTGCATTGGAAATGACAACCAGAATTTTTTTTAATGGCTAACTGAACAATTATGGCAAATTACTCTCAGGCATGTATTGTGGCATTATTTGTTAACAAAAATAATAAAATAAAAATTCCGATTTTAATGCAGTTTTAACTACTTTTTTCAAAAAGCAAAAAAGGTTGGAGAAACTCTATGGTACCAAACAACTCTAGTCAAAAGGACAGATTCTCTGCATAAATCGAGAGAGTTGGCAATTAGCATTAGTTGAGGCATATGATGCAAGAAAGCAAGCTTATAGAGAATCAGCAAAAAAAAAAACACTTCCCATTTCAACTATCTGGGCACTCCAAATGTTTCTCTAGTTCAGCCTTAAATTTATTTAAGGCTACCAACTTGCTGGAACAGGTGGAAGTCTGTTCCAGCAATCAACTACCACCTGGCTAAAGGGAAACTTCCACATATCTAGACGCCTCCGTAGCCAGGTGGGCAGCAGCAGCAGTGTGTAGCACATGCTTCTTGATCAGACCGGGGTTCGAGACCGTGACCACCAAATACGGAGGATGCGGAAAGGTCAGGGAATGACCACCGCATATCCCCGGAGCAATATGGCCTTAGTTGCTAATGCTCCTAAAAACCAAACAACAACAATCCACACATCTATTCTACAACTGTCTATCCTCAATTTGAATCTATGCCCCCTCAGGTTCTTAATCTGATCAAGCAGAAGTATCCCATCAGCACTGAGCCTGCTCAAACCATTCAAGGCCTTGTACATCTCAATCAGATCACCTAGCAGGTGCCCAGTCTCTAGATGCTGCAACTTGCAGAATTTAAGCCTCTCGTAGTAAGAGAATCCTTTTGTTCCTCTCACCAATCTTGTTGCCCTTCTTATACTTGTTCTAGCAACTCTACATCCTTCCTAAAAAGTCTCCAGACCTGTACTCAAGGTGTGGCCTGACCATTGCTTATACAAAAGTATAATCACCTCCTTGTCTCTGCTAGCAAAATTCCTATATATCATTGACAAAACTCCATGACCTACTCTGGCAGCCTGTCTGCACTGCTCAGAGAACTTCATATCCAACTATACATTTACCACCAGGTTTTTTTCATTCTCCACCTCCCTGAGTACAGCACCACACAGTTCGTACTATAACTCTTCCTTTTACCCCTGATGGTAGTTACATCTTTAAGTAAATCCCACATCAGTACACTGTAATCACTGTCACCTAGTTGTTCCTTTATCTTCAAATTCCTAATGCATGAATCATCACTGCTGATAAGCTGATCAAGAGTAATACTCTCTCTGGTTGCCCCTAGAACATGTTTCTGTAGAAAACAATCCTCCAATAAATCCACAAAAGTGTTGCTACCATGCAAGTGACACCCACAAGTTGAAGTCAATAGTTGGAAGTTAAAATCCCCCATTACAAGATATTCTGATTTACTGGCCCACTATTTTCCTGCACAATTGTTTGTTGTACTCATCAGAGTCATTAGGCATATAACATGCTCCTACTCTCATTTTCCCTTTCCCAGTGTTTATGTCACACCAAACTGACTCAACATTGCACTAACCACTCATGTCAACTGGATGTACATCCTTACCTTAGATTTTGTTTCTTAACTAACAGCATAATCCCTCCTTCCTTCCTATCCTGGCTATTCTTTCTGTATACATTGTACTCCCCAAATTCCAATTCTGCACTGCTTATATTTGTGTAACACCACGTCTCTGATATCCCAACAATATCTACCTTTGATACCTTGATCAGCACTTCAAATTCATCGAATTTATTTACTATACTTCTAGCACTGGTGTACAAGCAAATACACATGCACCTGTTCTTACTCTTAGTTACCCTAACACAGCCCATGTATTTACTTGTTCCATGATGACTCCCAGCAGCTCTTGAAGTCCCCAGCAACTTACACTCTAGGCTGCTGCTCGTTACAATAAAAGCAGTGCAAGAATCACTTTCACCTCTGCCTGCGACTACTGCTAATCTTTTAGTCTGTGAGTCTCCCCAAGCTGGCAGTTCTATGACTCACCTAACACTGCCTCGATAGCATCAGCAAATGTCTTGCACCCTTTCTATTTAAGTATATCCCTGTAAAACCAGTCTCTCCTGTTAGCAAGCACAGAACACACTGAAAAAAATTCTACCCCACAAGCCTTGCACAATCTCTCCAGGGCCGAATTGATTGACAAGGCTCTCATCAATAACTCCCTCTTATCGTTGTTTGTTGTTGTTATTTGGTTTTTAGGAGCATTAGCAACTAAGGCCATATTGCTCCGGGAATATGCGGTGGTCATTCCTTGACCTTTCTGCATCCTCCGTATTTGGTGGTGACGGGCTCGAACCCCGGTCTAATCAAGAAGCGTGTGCTATGCACTGGTGCTCCTTCCCACCTGGCTATGGAGGCGTCCCCTCCTATCATGTATGCGCAGAATTGCAGACACTTTCAAATTCAACCCTAGCTTGCGACTTTTTTTTTTCCAACATTGGCCTGTACTTGTTAATTAAATCTGCAGATCACTTACTCTTAAGGTCATTATTTAGTATTAAACTACGTTAGTACAGTGAGAGCTTGACTTCCGATGACATCAACATCCGATATGCTCAGGAACCGATTTACCTTCAACACGATCTTTTATTTTAAGGACCGACGATATTTGCGGAACTGATGGCTTTCCGACATTCCTGGAACAATGCATTGGTGATAATTTTCAGACGAGTGGCGCAAGTAACATCATTTGTATGATTATTTTCAACCAATTAGCATCTTTGTTATTGTTCAACACAACATTCCCGTGTGTTACAGTACTCTGACCATTTTCTTTATCTTCTGTTTGTTGTGATTGTCCAGTGCGTAAGCAGAGTGCATTTTTGCCAATTATACGAAACCGGCCTCTTCTGGAAGTGAATGCCCAGGAGAACATACCTCACTAAGGATGAGGCCAGTTTACATGGATATAAGCCTATGGAGCTTTTAAGCTGAAACCTTTGCTGGTGTATCACTCTAACATCCCCAGAGTATTTAAACAACAAAGGCATGCTGGGAGTGTTTTGGTGCATTAATAAGAAGGCCTGGGCTAAAAGATATGTCTTCAATGAATGGGCGCTTCAAGTTTTCTGTCCTTCAGTGAAGAATTATCTTGAGAAAAATAAGCTTTCTGCGAAGGCACTGCTCCTGCTGGCTAATGCACCAGGCCATGATCCCAACCTTGTTTAATCTCTTGAGGCACAATTTTACTTTGTTCAAGTCAAATTTCTGCCACCCAACACCACTCCTCTTCTTCAACCAATGGACCAGAAAGTGATTGCAAACTTCAAGGAAATCTATACCAAGAAAATGTTTGCAAGTTGCTTTGCAGTGACCTCTGTTGAAAATGCTGTCACCCTCAAAAGATTATTGGAGGTCGAAGTTCAACGTCCTAGACTGTGTGAGGCTAATTGTAAGTTCTTGGAATGATGCTTACACCTGATGCTTAAATTCAGCCTGAAAAAATATCTGGTCTTTAATCATCCATAACTCTGACTGATTTGAAGACGAATAGTGCTTTGACAAATGATATTGTCACTCTTGGTAAATCAATGGGGAGGTTGATGAAGAGGATGTGAGCTACAAGAGTTGGAGAAAATTACAAAGAGTAACACTGGAGAGGAAGAGGACACCCAAAAAGTGTCAGCTGAAGGGTTGAAGACTGTCATTCCTTGTTGGGAGCATTTAAGAGAAGTGGTAAAAAAAACACCCCCAACATTGAAAACACTGAACTTATGTTGTGAAAAATGGAAGACTAGCCTTTCTTATTTTGGGAGGCTACAAAAAAGTCGTAAAATTTTGGACAGTTTCTTTGCCAGTAGCAGCAAAACACAAAATACTGAAAAGACACACTACATCTGATCTAATCCCACCACCACTGCATCATCATTGATTTCATCAGCCCTGCACTTCAAATCTAAGTTAAATGCTAATTTATTGTTTGGTTTTTATTTTAAGATGTTTTATAACTATTTATTAAATAATCTTTATAAAACACTCATTTTTAATGTAAAAATCAAGTATAACATTTAAGAAATACCTATTTTGTGTTGTTGGGGTCGCCTGCCAAAAGTTTGGAATGAATTACAGGAAATCAATGTATTATTGGTTTCAATTTACAATGTTTTCAACATACAATGGGTTTTGTGGAACAAATTACCATCGGATGTTGGGGCCCCCCCCAATATATTAAACTATTACAATGTTAGAATGACATTATCGAAATTGAGAAGCGCACGTAACAAGCTTACCCTACACAGTCAAATGTTTTGATTTGAAGTGTAAGTTAAACAACATAGAAATGTGAAACAAAAACATAAAAAAAAAATTACCTCATCCTTAAGGATGTCACCTCAGAACTAAGTAAATCTTGGAGTGAAGAGGCATGGTGCATACGATCCTCCAAGCGACGGACAGCTTCAACTGCACCTCTGAAATATAATGATAACAGTTCTTCAAATAGGCCTCTGGGGTTGGGTATATTCATACTATGATTTTTAGCGTTTCTCACCAACCATTGAAGTAAAAACGATTTCGTTTTTACTTCAATGGTTGGTGAGAAACGCTAAAAATCATAGTATAATGATAACAGTCAAATGATGAAATGAAAAAGACATACAAACATTAAATTATTATTATTATTAGCTATATGGTGCAAGGAAGCCTGAGGCTTATGCTGCACCAGCAAAAAATTCCCAAGTTAAGTGAGAGAGAGAGAGAGAGAGAGAGAGAGAGAGAGAGAGAGAGAGAGAGAGAAGTAGAAGGAATCACCAAGAAAGGGAAGAATGATGATATCTAGCTCAGGACCCTGGATGTACCAAGCCCATACTCACCAGATGTGAGCCCCCAGGGTTCAAAAGTCACTATGGTTAAAATCTTAATGAGGAGATTTCAACAATGCTATATGCACTCTTTGATTATCAGATACCATCACGTTTCAAAGTTAATTTATTTCTGTCAGAAATATTGCACAACATTTTGGATTTTCAATTAACTATAAATAGTTAACTATAACAAATAACTATAAACAGTTAATTCAAATTTTGAATTAACTATTTATAGCATTGTATTTATGAGAAATAACCCTCGATACATGTCATTTCGCTTAGCATCCAGCCTCCACAAAACTAATTAAGGATGTAAGTTGAGGGATGCCTGTATTATGCTTCACTATCTCTGCCAATCACTTTTCCAAGTCTGTCTTAGCATGAACTGCTTGCAAACTTCATCAGTTCAGTGTTCAACCATTTTTTCTACTCCTGAAACAGTTCTTTAAAGATACATAAAGATGAGCATCTAGAATTATTACTTCTTTGAATTTCCCATTTATCATTTAAACTTGTTATATCCACTGATTGTTTCAATCTGAATAAATGTCAGAGACCATCAATTTATGCTGTAAAAATTAAGCAATCCTTTTACCTTGACAACAGTTTTGTCTTTTCTATGTGCTATACCTTAATACATCAGGATCACTGCCTGCCAATGGTTCCTTAATGTAAAAGTTTTCTCAATATTAGTTGCATCTTGGTAAAAATAAAGTTACAAATATCTCCCACAAGGTCTAGTCTATATTCAGAAAATTGACCCCCCCCCCCATGACAATACATTCTAATCAACTGCTTAATCACTCTAATTAATCTTGTTTATCCTAACCATGATAGTAATCTTATTTTATAATATAAACAATTGATTTGCAGCCACAAAGGGATTTGTATACTGGTATATGCTAACATACAAATACATCACATATACAATAAAGAGTTATCATTATTAAAATTTGCCTGCCCACTTTTTATCTGTATGAATGGTCACCATTTCATATTTATTACACTCCTTATTCTGCAGCATATCCAGAATTCCAGATTTCCTCACCACCACTTATCTCATACCAGACTGACTCAGTAATCCTTTTAATACCAGAAAGACATACCTGATATTTGAAAGTACAGCTGTTTGTAACTATATGAAATGTGTTATTGAATCAATGTACTTTGCAATTAAAAGTATTTATGCCTCTATTGATGTCATGTCTGTCTTTATGCATTGAATTCAAAATATTCAAATTCTGCATCCAACATGGTTCTGATTTTTCTATTATGTTACAATTTGTAAATTAATTTAACCAATAAATTCATCAAATTTAATAACTTTATTAATAGCATATAAGCATGCAAAAGTGTCTTTTTATCTCTTTGTATCCTAACAAGTGTATAGAGAGGTCTGGTTAGTTCCAGGCCTCTCTATACACTTGTTCAGCCCTGTTACTTTCCCCATGTTCTCAAAGACTTAAAGCTAGTTCCAGATCAAAGAGTCATAGTATCTTATATATCCGACAAGGCCACCTTCACCCACTATTTTGCAAATTACTATAAGTCCCAATACCGTATTAGTACTCTTCGTGAAGTAATCCATTATTCAAGATTTACTGCAAGAGAATTCTTCATGCAGCAAACCTTGAATAAAGGAGTATGAGACGTGCTGGTCAATATAGGAATTCTATAACACTAAGCTATGAAAAGTCCATTAACCACATTACAAAAGCCACTATCCAGACAGCTGGTGATAAGAATTGCTGAAACAGCAATTCTTGTCACCTCATCAGTAAAAAGCTAAGCAAAAGTGGAAAGATCTAACATGCAGAGAATCATAAAACTATGTTTTTTATGCCATTTTAACTGAAGCTAAACCAGAAATTCTACTAATATTAGAGGGGAGAATCAAATAACTAAGTAAAATTCTGAAACAAACCTCATAATAATCTAAATAAATGAAATAAAGTTCATAATTAAACAAATACAACCAGAAACTAATACACCAATTCAAACCTATCACAATGCAAAATCAGCGGCTAAACTGTGGGATCATGAGCAGGATGCACTGATTATACAGTAATTATTCTTGGTAACTACTTTCAGAGAAACAAGGAATATTTTATGAAATGTATGTGTGTGTGTGTGTGTGTTGTTTGGTTTTTAGGAGCATTAGCAACTAAGGCCATATTGCACCGGGATATGCGGTGGTCATTCCCTGACCTTTCCGCATCCTCCATATTTGGTGGTGACGGGTTCGAACCCTGGTCTAATCAAGAAGCATGTGCTATACACTGCTGCTCCTTCCCACCTGGATACGGAGTCACTTTTGAAATATGAACAGGCAAAACAGAAGCAGAGTACACCTGATAGGGAGAAAAGTTGGTAATACTGCAGAATTACTATCATTTTTAAAAGCACAAAAGGTAATATATATTGTTGTGTGTTGGTAAAAATGATGTTAAGCATAGGCAATCTCAAGCTTTACTTGAGAGAGAGAGAGAGAGAGAGAGAGAGAGAGAGAGAGAGAGAGAGGTAAAAAAGCTGAAAGTTGTTGATTAATTTGGATTTCTGGAATTTTGCCATAGAATGATAGAAGTTTATAATGAGAACCTTGTAAATTAATTTGGCTCTCAACACATTGTGCAAGGCATGCGATAAAATTTTTCTCAGCAGGGCTAGTGCTTATTAACAGATGGGACTATTTTTACAGGGTTTTACAGGATTATTTTAACTTCAATAAAATGGGTGCAAGAATATTTGCAAATTGCATCTGGGGTAGAGTTTATAATGAGAACCTTGTAAATTAATTTGGCTCTCAACACATTGTGCAAGGCATGCGATAAAATTTTTCTCAGCAGGGCTAGTGCTTATTAACAGATGGGACTATTTTTACAGGGTTTTACAGGATTATTTTAACTTCAATAAAATGGGTGCAAGAATATTTGCAAATTGCATCTGGGGTAGCATAAGGTGGATCAGAAAACTGCTAGTTGGGGGCAAGATACACAAAATAATACTTTAACAGCAGTGGGAAGCCATATTGAATACAAGAATCAATTTTACCTCCAAGTAAATTACAGGTTTTGCTTCTACAGGGATGGGATACACTTAAGTAGAAAGGGTGCAAGCATATTTGCCGATGCTATTGAGGCAGAGTTAGGTGAGTCGGAAAACTGCTAGCTTGGGGGATACACGGACTAATAGATTAAGAGTAGCCGCTGGCAGAGGTGAAAGTGATTCTTGCACTGCTTCTATTGAAATGCAATTGAGCAGTAGCCTGGAAAGCAAGGCAATGGAGATTTCCAGGACTGCTGGGAGTCATGGTGGAACAAATAAATATATGGGCTGTGTTAGGGTAACTAAGAGTAGCAAAAGGTGCATGTACGCCAATGCTAGGAGTATAGTTAATAAATTTGATGAGCTTGCGTGCTAGTCAAGACATCAAAGGCAGATATTGTTGGAATATCAGAGACGTGGCGTCACACAGACATAAGCAGTGCAGAATTGGAATTAGGGGAGTACAATGTGTACGGAAAGGATAGACAAGACATGAAAGGAGGAGGGGTTATGCTGTTAGTTAAGAAACACACAAAATCAAAGGAAGTGCATCCAACTAATGTTGGTGGAAAATACAATGTTGATTCTGTTTGGTGTGACAAGCACTGGGAAAGGAAAAATGAGAGTAGGCAAGTGTCATAGTCCTAACAAATCTGATGAGTATAATGAGCAATTCTACAGAGCAATAGAGTGGGCCAATAATTCAGAATGACTTATAATGGGGGATTTTAACTTTCCAGATATCGACTGGAACTTGTGGGTTGGTCACTCGCACATTAATAAGACTTTTGTGAATTTATTGGATGACTGTTTTCTACAGCAACATGTTTGAAAGGCAACCAGAGGGAGTAATACTCTTCATCCATCTGATTATCAGCAGTGATTATTCATGCATTAAGAATTTGCAGATAAAGGAACCACTGGGTGACAGTGATCACAATGTACTGATGTGGGAATAATTTAAAGGTGTAACTACCATCAAGGCTAAAGGGAAGGGCTTTTGCTTCCATAAAGGTGACTACAGGGGTCTCAGACAGTTTTTAAATTCTGTACAGTGAAATCAAATGACGATGTTACCAACGTCGAATTCTAAATGGGACGCCTTCAGGGACATAATTTTGAAGGCTACTAGGCTTTTCATTACAACTAAGAAATACTGTTCAAGGTTCAGGCCTAAATGGATGTCAGATGAACTAATAAGGCTCGTGGGAGAGAAGAAAAATGTATGGGATGCATATACAGTATCAAGTGACACAGAAGCCTATGGCAGATATAAACTAGTCTGCAATCAAGTCACAAAGGAGGTTAGGCAGGCGAAGGCAGATTACAAGAAATCCTTGGCAAAGGATGCAAAGAAAAACAGCAAAGATTTCTTTACTTATTTAAACTCTAGAAGGAAAGGGATGAATCAGATTGGACCACTTAACATAGATGGGTTGACTAATGATGTTCATTCTCAGGTAGCTAATAAACTGAATGAGTATTTTGCATCTACATTCACACATGAGGAGTGCAAGAAGTTTATCTAACTCTAACAGGGAGCTAAGTGATTTTGTAATAACTGAGAGCAAAGTGGAGGAGAAATTGTTGAAGTTAAACATAAAAAAGGCACCTGGGGTGGATAGGATCTATCCAGTTATATTAAAGGAGGCAGCAAAGGAAGTAAAGAAACCATGAGCCATAATTATGAGAGCTTCCTTGGACTCGGGGGAGGTCCCCATGGACTGGAAGTGTGTAAATGTATCACTAATTCACAAAGGGGATTCAAAAGGTGACACAAGTAACTATAAACCTGTTGGTTTAAGTGTGTTCCGGAGAAATTAATGGAATCACTGGAATGTAATAGTTAAGGCACAGCATGGGTTTGTTAAAGGCATGCACAGCATGTCTTGTCTGACCAATCTGATTGGATACTATTATGTGGCTACAAAGGAACTGAATGCCAAAAATAATTTTGATATCATATACTTGGGTTTCAGGAAAGCTTTTTATGCTGTTGCACATGGAAGACTGCTGTACAAATTGGAGAGATATGGCATTAAGGGAAAGTTGCTACAATGGATAAAGGGATGGTTGAGTTGGAGAAGACAGAGAGTGGTAATCAATGGACTCTGCTCTTCGTGGACAAATGTTATTAGTGGAGTTCCCTGGGGTTTAGAGTTGAGCCCATTGTTGTTTTGTATATTTATCGATAATATTGATGAAGGTATATCAGGTTTAATGTCCAAGTTTGCACATCATACAAAGATTGGCAGGGTTGTTAATGACAGTAAAGATAGTATGCTACTCCAACTGGATCTAAATAAGGTGGCCAAACGGGCTGAGAAGTGGCAACTGAAGTTTAACATTCTCAATGATATAGGAATTTTGCTAACAGGGATAGGAAGGTGATTATCCCATTATACAAGGCAATAGTCAGGCTACACCTAGAATACTGTATACAGGTCTGGAGGCCTCATTTTAGGAAGGATGTAGAGTTGCTAGAACGAGTACAAAGAAAGGCAACAATATTGGTGAGGGGAAAAAAGGTGCTCTTACCAAGAAAGGCCTAAGTTCTGCAAATTGCAGTGCCTGGAGAGTAGGTACCTGCAAGGTGATCTGATTGAGGTTTATAAGGCCTTGAATGGCTTGAGCAAGCTTAACACTGATGGGATTCTTCCTCGTGCTCAGATTAAGAACCTGAGTGGACACAGATTCAAATTGAGAAAATACAGTTATAGAATAGATGTGTGGAAATTTGCCTTTAGCCAGCAGGTAGTTGATTGGTGGAACAGACTTCCATCTTTTGTTGTGGAAGTTGATGGCCTAAATACTACACTAGGTGGTAGATGACTCTCATCAACCGGTGCAATACTGCCACTTTGCTGCTTATTATGGGCTTCAAGTGGTGGTACCCATGTTTAGTCTCCAGAGCTAAGTTCCAGTCAACCCTTCCCCATCTCTTCCATCATGCAATATGACTCATGACTTTTGAGGTTATGATGAACATCATGGCGAGATCCAATCTTCCTTACATTTCGAGGGTACAGCTCTAAAAGTGTCCGCAGGCCGGCTGCTAGTTAGTACACTGGACCGAACCTATTGGTAACTCTTTAGGAGGCTTCCGGATCAGATAGTGTATAATCTTGCTACCTCTACTCTGACAGACAGTGACTGGAGGGAGTTCTAGTAGTGTGCATACGGGGGGCATTGTCGAGGCCATGTTAAGTCAAGGATCTAGGTATATTCTTACCATGTGTATGCTATATCCAAAAATTCATTACTTCATACAGCATGTCCTTCCCCACTTTTTCTTACTATTGAATACACCATGAATTGTCAAACCAATAGAGTGTAAACTTCTCTGCGAAAAGATCTAAACCTCCCAAACGTGTTTGGGGTTCTCATAAAAAAAAACAAAAAACTTCCTTGTACATTTCAAAAAAATATATAAGTGGTCTTAATGTACTTTTTCTGACAGAAACTCAGTTATTGGTTGATTCAACTGCTGCTCATCGTAGTTGTCCAAATTATTTGCCGCACGATTCCTTTCGCCTCAAAGATGCTACTTGCACATATGTCCATTCCAATGTTCCCTGTCAGAGACTTGGTAATTTGGAATCTCCTCTCTTCGATCTTCTCTGGCTTAAAATCTCTCTCTCTACCTCTCTTTGTGTCAAATTCATCTGTTGTCTCTACCATTCTCCCAACTGCACTAATCACTTGGAGCTCTTTGACTTCCTCTCTTTGCAACTTTATTTTTTAAAGTCCAATTTTCCTAACAGTGAGGTAATTTTCCTTGATGATTTTAATGTTCACAACTGCATCTGCTTGAGATGCTGAGGCTTTTGCAATTACTAATGGCCTTGCACAGATTGTTCATTTACCTACAAGAATACCGGACATTCCTAACCATACAGCAACATGCTTGATCTTTTTCTCAACCCTCAAACAACCCTTCTAAGTACATGGTTGAAGTGAGTGGTCCTTTAGGCACCTCAGATCACAACTTGGTGATTGTCTCTTCTCCAATGGAACCTTTATCTCATGGCTATTCCCAACCTCGTGTTGTTTGGCATTACAAGAATGCAAAATGGAAATTTCTTTTCTTCTTTTGATTGGTCGGATCAGTGTTTCAAAACTTCTGATATCAATGTTTGCTCAGATCATGTCAGTGAAATTATTCATGTAGGAATGGAACCTTTTATTCCACACTCCACTTTAAAATCTCGTCCTTTATCTAAACCTTGGTTTTCCAATAAATGTACTAAGACTGTTCAAGAGAAGAATGTTGCATACCGTAATTGGTTTGTTCGCTACAATTGTAAAGCAGTTATTAATGAGAGCAAACTAGATTTTGAACAGGCTAAGAGTAGAAAACTTGCCTCTTGCCCTAATGGTAGCCAAGCATTCTGGTCCCTTGCCAAAGCTATTGGCCGCAACTTTTGCCCATCTCTGCTCACACCCCTGTCAAAACCAGATGGTTCTGTTGTCACTTCAGCCAAGGATAAAGCTGACCTACTAGCATCCGATATTTCTTCCAACTCATGTATTAATGACCTCGATAAAACACCTCCCACCATTCCCAACATGCTCCATTCAATGCCTCCTGTAGTGTTCTGTCAAAAGGAAGTCAGAAGGATTTTGGAGAATCTTGATGCTAAGAAAGCTCCAGGTCCTGATGGTATTTCCCCACTTGTTCTCAAAACCTGTGCTCCGGAACTTACTCCTGTTCTTTGCTGCCTTTTTTCACTTTCTTATTCCAAAGGTGTTTTTCCTTCTGTTTGGAAATTTGCTCATATCCAGCCAGTTCCTAAAAAGGGTGACAAATCCCTCCCATACAATTATCGTCCCACTGTAATTACTTCTCTTTCTAAAGTAATGGAGAAATCAATTAACCATGAAATCTTAAACTACCTAGAAACCTTCCATCTGATCAACGATGGCCAGTATGAATTTCGTCAGCGTGGATCCACTGGTGATATTCTGGCTTATGTTACCCATTTGTGGACAAATTCAGTGAAACACAAGCAGTTACTCATGACATCTCAAAGGCTTTCAATCATGTTTGGCATAAAGGTCTTCTAAACAAGCTTCCATCTTATGGTCTGCCAACTGTTTTTTGTAATTGGTTATCCAGTTTTCTCTCTGATCACTCACTAAGTGTGATGGTAGATGGCTCTCTGTCTTTTAACTTCTCCACTAATGCTGGTGTCCCCCAAGGTTCAGTTCGTTTCCCCACTCTTTTCCTCTTGTATATTAATGACCTTCTTCCATTGACTGGAAATCCTATCCATAGTTTTGCCAATGATAGCACATTGCATTCCACCTTCCATTTTGGGAAACATTGCCCTGCTCAATCAGCTTCAACTTTTCGAATATCTGCTACCAATTCCTTAAATGCCGATCTCCAGGTAATTCTCCATTAAGGCAAAGACAACTTAGTTGATTTTAATCCTTCTGAAACTCAGTCTTGTCTTATATCTTGCAAAAAGGATTCTTCTGCTCCTATGCTTATCTTTGGTGAAACCCCGATTTCTAGGCAAAATGATATATCTCTTTTGGGGATTACCCTGACTTCTAATCTCTCTTGGAACAAGCACATTAGAAATATTGCTTCCTCTGCATCTAAAAAACTTGGTTTTCTGTTTCGCTTTTGGCGTTACTTTTCTTCCAAACAGCTGTTCCCTCTGTACAAATCGCAAATCCGCCCTACCATGGAATATTGTTCCCACATCTGGGGCGGTGCCCCCAAAACCTCTCTCAGGCTTCTAGATTCCATTCAGAAGAGGGCAGTTAGGTTAATTAATGACTCATCTCTAACAGAGTCTGTCCACTCTGTCTCATAGACGTACTGTTTCTGCTGCATGCCCTTTCTACAGATACTTCCATGGGCACTGTTCTTCTAAAATGGCTTCTATAATTCTTGCTCTCTTTCAAAACAGTATGAACACGTGCTGCCACCAGCCAACATCTATTTACTGTCCAACTTCAAGCTCATAGAACCAACTTTTCATCTTCTTCATTTATTCATTCAACTGCCATTTTCTGGAACAACCTTCCTTCATATGTATTTCCTGAAAATTAGTGTACAGAAGTTCAAGTCTAATGTCAACAAATATCTTCTTTCGTCTTCTCAACCTCCAACTCAAGCACGGTACTAAGTACTATAGGTTCTAATACCTCTTGTGTTTGGGGTTTTCGTAAAAAAACAAGAAAAAAAAAAAATAAATAAATAAATTTAAGGCTGAGCTGGACAGGCATTCGGAATGAATGGAGGGGTGAAATGGGAATTTTTTTTTTTTTTTTTTTGGCTGATGCTGCATAAGCTTGCTTTCTTGCATTGTATGCCTCTACTAATACTAAATGCACAAAAGGTGATATGTTGTGTGCGTTGGTAAAAATGATGTTAAGCATAGGCAATCTCAAGCTTTACTTAACATGTTAGAGAGAGAGAGAGAGAGAGAGAGAGAGAGAGAGAGAGAGAGAGAGAAGGGTAAAAAAGCTGCAAGTTGTTGATTAATTTGGATTTCTTGAATTTTGCCATTGAATGATAGAAGTTTATAATGAGAGCCTTGTAAATCTATTTGGCTCTCAACAGATTGTGCAAGGCATGGGGGTAAAATATTTCTCAGCAGGGCTAGTGCTTGTTAACAGATGGGACTATTTTTACAGGGATACACTTCAATAAAATGGGTGGAAGAATATTTGCAAATTGCACCCGGGGTATTGTAAGGTGGATCAGAAAACTGATAGTTTGAGGTGGGGGGGGGGGGTAAGATACACAAAATAATACTTTAACAGCAGCAGGAAGCAGTATTCAAATACAATAATCAATTTTGCCTCCAAGTAAATTACAGGCAAAAGTGATTCTTCTAATAGTGGCAAATGATGCAACAAAGCAAGCTTATAGAGCATTAGCAAAAAAAAAAAAAACCACCTCACTCACCCATCTATTCCTTCCAAGAATGTCTAGTTTTTCCTCAAATTTATTCAATATATCCACTTCCAGAACAACAGATGGAAGTTTGTTCCAACAATCAACCATCAATTGGCTGAAGGCAAACTTCTGCACATCTTACAACCATCCTTCCTCAATTTGAATTTATGCCCTCTTGTGTGTAGCCTCAGCAAGAGGTACACATGAGGGGGCATCATTGAGCTTACTCAATTCATTCATTGCCTTAAACACCTCAAACAAATCTCGGGCGTGTAGGCTCCAGACACTACAGTTTGCAGAAACGAAACCTTCTTTGATAAGAGCACCTTTTGTTCCCTTCACCAATCCCATTGCCCCTCCATGCATCCATTTCAGTAGATCTACATCCTTCCTAAAATGAGGCCTCCAAACCTGTATACCAGGGGTGGGGAACCTTTTTATTACCAGGGGCAAATCTTTGCTAAGAAAAATAATGAATTTTAAATTTTACAAATTCATAGGTATGCACACGATCACACTAAGCAATATTAATTAAAATGTTATAATGCATTAATTAACCACATGGTTATAATGCTTTAAATGTCGAAACACCAATGCCACCACAGTTGTAATGTTTTTATTTTAATGAAACATCTTACCTTGCACCTTAATGAGAAGGTTTGCCCTGCATTTTTATTTTTTTTTTTAATTGCATTGGTCAGAGACGTTAGATATTACTGATGATGCAGAAATTCTTAGTCTGCAAGATTATCATCTGTAAGTCTAGCACGCAAGTAGTTCTTGGCTAAATTTAGTGTTGAGAAAAACTGTTCCCATTGCTAAGTGGTAGAAAACAGTGATGCAATGTTCATTGCATGATTCCTCAAAATTGGATATTTTTCAGTATCTACATAGGATTTATAAAATTCCAAAATACATAAACTATTAAATTTCTGATTGTAAATGAATTAACTCTAGTTGCAAGGAATCAGGAGCTTCAACTGGCATCACATTAAAAGGAGAAACTCCTTTTGACATGATTGAAATCTTGAAACCTCTTTTGAAATTGATTCAAAAGATTGGAACACTGTAGCATACTCCACTATGGATTTTTGTTTCAGTTCTTTCAGCATTGGAAAATGTACCATACAATGTTTTTTTCAGTTGAGTTAAGAACAATTGCAGCATTGCTGATGCTATCAAGGCAGTGTTAGGTGGGTCAGAAAACTGCTAGCTTGGGGGGGGGGGGATACAAGGACTAATAGCTTAACAGCAGCCCCTGGCAGAGGTGAAAGTGATTCTTGCACTGCTTCTATTGGAATGAGCAGAAGCCTGGAAGACAAGATGCAGGATATTTCAGAGACTTCTGGGAGTCATTGCGGTACAAGTAAACACATGGGTTGTGTTAGGGTAGCTAAGAATGGGAACAGGTGCATGTATACTTGCATGTACACCAATGCTAGGAGTTTGGTAAATAAATTTGATGAATTTGAGATACTGCTCAAAGCATCAAAGGCGGATATTGTTGGGATATCAGAGACATGGTGTCACACAGATATAAGGAATGCAGAACTGGAATTTGGGGAGTACAATGTCTACAGAAAGGATAGACAGGACTGGAAGGGAGGAGGGGTTATGCTATTAGTTAAAAACACAAAATCCAAAGAAGTAAAGCCAGTCGACATCGCTGGACAGTGCAGAGTCGAGTCAGTTTGGTGTGACATAAGCACTGGGAGATCAAAATTGAGAGTAGGAGTGTGCTATAGGAGTAATGACTCTGATGAGTATAATAAGAAACTGTGCAGGGAAATACAGTGGGCCAGTAAATCAGAGAGTCGTATAATGGGGAATTTTAATTTCCCAGATACTGACTGGAATTTGTGGGTGGTCACTCACACACTAGCAAGGCTTTTGTGGATTTATTGGATGACTGTTTTTCTATAGCAGCATGTTCGGGAGACAACTAGAGGGAGTAATACTCTTGATTTGATTATCAGTAGTGATTCTTCATGCATGAAGAATCTGCAGATAAATGAACCACTAGGTGGCAGTGATCACAGTGTGCTGAAGTGGGATTTACTCAAAGAGGTAACTACCATCAGGGGTAAAGGGAAGGGTTTTTTTCTTTCGTAAAGGCGACTACGATGGTCAGTATTTAAATTCTATACAGTGGGACCAATTGATGATGTTACCAATAGCAAATTCAAAATGGGAAACATTCAAAGAACTTATCTTAGAAGCTACTAGGCTTTACATACCAACTAAGAAATACTGTTCAAGGTTTAGGCCTAAATGGATGTCAGATGAACTAATGAGACATATGGCAGAGAAGAAAAATGCATGGGATACATATAAATTAATACATGACACAGAAGCCTATGATAGATATAAGTTGATCTGTAACCAAGTTAAAAAGGAGGTTAGGCAGGCGAAGGCAGATTACGAGAAATCTTTGGCAAGGGATGCAAAGAAAAACAGCAAAGAGTTCTTTACTTATATAAACTCTGGAAGGAAAGGGATGAATCAGATTGGTCCACTGGATATTGATGGTTCAACTGTTGATGATCCTGCTCAGGTAGCTAACAAACTAAATGAATATTTTGCATTGACGTTCACACATGAGGAGTTATTCAGCGATGGGAATGCCAGAGGTGTATTCAACTTTGGCAGTAAGCTAGATAATCTTGTAATAACTGAGAGTAAAGTGGAGGAGAAATTGTTGAAGATAAACACAAGAAAGGCACCTGGGGTGGAAGGGATCTATCCAGTTATATTAAAGGAGGCAGCAAAGGAAGTAAGCAAACCCTTAGCCATAATTATGAGACCTTCCTTGGACTCAGGGGAGGTACCCATAGACTGGAGATGTGCAAATGTGACCTCAATTCACAAAGGAGGATCAAAGGCTGACACAAGTAATTATAGATATGTGAATAACTTCTGTTCCAGTAAAATTAATGGAGGCACTGGTTAAAGAAGCACCGCAGGATCATCTAGACAAGACTTCAGTTATAGCTTGGACACAGCATGGGTCTGTTAAGGGGAAGTCTTGCCTGACCAATTTGATTGGATACTATGATGCAGTCACAAAAGAACTGCATGCAGGGAATAACTTTGATATTATATACTTGGATCTTAGAAAGGCTTTTGATACTGTTGCACATGGAAGACTGCTGCACAAATTGAAGCAGTGTGGCATCGGAGGCAAATTGCTGCTATGGATAAAGGGGTGGTTGAGGGGGAGAAGACAGAGAGTGGTAATCAATTGACATTGCTCATCGTGACTAATGTTATTAGTGGAGTCCCTCAGGGTTAAGTGTTTGGTCCATTATTGTTTTCTGTATTTATAAATAATATTGATGATGGTATATCAAGTTTAATGTCAAAGTTTGCAGATGATACAAAGGTTGGCAGGGTTGTTAAGGACACTACTGATGCTATGCTGCTGCAACAGGATCTGGAAAGGTTGAGCAGATCGGCTGAGAGGTGGCAAATGAAGTTTAACATTGACAAATGTAATGTACTACATATGGGAAACAGCAACTCCAGAGCAACGTATCAACTCTGTGGTACTACACTGACAGTGGTAGAGAATGAAAAGGACCTGGGAGTAATTGTGCAGGCAGATATGAAGTTCTCTGAGCAATGCAGATGGGCTGCAAGAGTAGCTCATGGTGTCTTATCAATAATATACAGCAATTTTTCTAGCAGGGATAAGGAGGTGATTATTCCCTTGTATAAGGCAATGATCAGGCCACACCTTGAGTACTGTATATAGGTCTAGAGGCCTCATTTCAAGAAGGATGTAGAGCTGCTGGAATGAGTGCAGAGAAAGGCAACAAGATTAGTGAATGGAACAAAGGGTTGCTCTTACGAAGAAAGGCTTAAGTTTTGCAAATTACAGTGTCTGGAGACTAGGCACCGGCGAGGTAATCTGATAGAGGTGTATAAAGCCTTGAACAGTTTGAGCATGCTCAATGCCAATGGGATTCTTCCTCTTGCTCAGAATAATCACCTGAGAGGGCATAAATTCAGATTGAGGAAAGACAGATGTAGGATGGATGTGCGGAAATTTGCCTTTAGCTAGCGGGTAATTGGTTGGAGGAACAGATTTCCATCCCTTGTTGTGGAAGTTGATAGCCTAAATAAATTTAAAGCTCAGCTGGACAGGTATTTCAAACCAACGGAGGGGTGAAATGGAAGTGGTTTTTTTTTTTTTTTTTTTTTTTGGCTGATGCTGCATAAGCTTCCTTTCTTGCATCATATGCCTCTACTAATGCTAATGGCTAATTGATTCAAAGCTCCTGATATTGACAAGAAGAGAGGTAATAAGCTGATTTCGCCCTTAATTTCAAATTTAGATCATTTTAGTGGCTAGTAATATCGACCAAAAATGCCAAATCACATAACCACTTTTGATCCTCTAATTCCATAATGGGGAGCCTTAAATATCCATTTTAACCCAAGCATGGTACTAAATACTATAGGTTCTAATACTTCTCGTGTTTGGGGTTTACATAAAAAAAAAAAAAAAAGGGTCCTGAGCTGGACATCATTCTTCTCTTTCTTGGTGATTCCTCTACTTTTCTCTCTCTCTCTCTCTCAGGGTAACTAGGGATTTTTTTTTTTTTTTTGGCTGTTGCAGCATAAGCCTCAGGCTTCCTTGCACCACATAGCTAATAATAATATGGCAGACTCTCGATTTACTGGGGGATCGGATCAACCACTTCAAGACTCCAAATTGGAGGGGAGGAAAAAAAAAAAAAAAAAAAAAAAACAACCAACCAGAAATCCTAAAATTCAAGTAATAACTAGAATACCTAACAGATATTTTGCAAGTCGTAAATAAATGGCAAGAAGTGGCGTTATTAGTCATCATTGGGAAATTAATGTGAATATTACCCCCCCCCCCCGCTCAAAAAAAAGAGAGAGAAATGTTTTGTTTGTTTTAGTGCATCACAATGCAAAATGACAAATTTTGTTCCGTTATTTATGTCGGGGATGTCAAATTTTTTTTTATGGTAAATATATATTTTTTTGTTTAGAAATTGCGAAAATGACGGGTGAATGCAAAAGAGTTGCGCTTTCAGTTAAACAAAGACTTGAAATTATTCAAAAGTTTGAAAAAGGTGCATCCGTTAAATCTCTAATGAATCATTATAATGTTGGTGACCAAACCATACGCGACATTGTAAAATAAAGGGAAGCATCGTATTGGACATAAGAGTAGTACGTGGCAAGTTTTTTTTATCTATCACCATATTTTTATGTAGGTTGCTGAACATTTTTCGATACAGTACGTCTCCGACTTACACAACTACGAATTTACGTAAATTTGTTTTCACAAATTTTTTTTTCTTTTTAGGATTGTAAAATTTAAAACAAAACAAAAAAATAATAATAATAAGCAGCAATCAATAACGACGATCACGGCACGCACAAATTCCACAAGTGAGTTCGGAGTAACAAGCAAAAAAATAGGAAAAAAAGAGAAGATTCTTATAATTTATGGTTTTTTTTATGACTGAAGATTTCAGCGAAGGGGGTCACACACTTCACCATAATAACTTAAAAACCCACAGAATTCCAGCTATTGGTATTACCCCAAATGCAATAAGATCGAGTTTACTACCTGATTATAATAGATTGCACTAACAGAAACGCCCAATAAAATGGAAAGTGCAAATTGTTGACCTCCAGAAATGTGCATTAGTAAAATGTGGGCTCGCGCGGGGTTATAATAGTTCACCTTAACCCTGTGAAGCTCTTTACAGAAAATTTCATTTTGACCGTTATCATGGTGCCGACTAAAAGAATAAGTGACAGCGTTACTAGTAAATCTACCAACAAAAGGAAAGTGATCGATTTGGATCAGAAAATTAAACTAATAAGGATGTATAAAAATGGTCAAATATTAACAAGTATCACGCTGAATTCAGATTTGTCAATAATAATATACAGTAAACCCCCGCTATTCGCAGGGGTTATGTTCCTGAGAAATGCCGCGAATACAGAAAACGCAAATACTGAGTTATGGCTCCCATAGTAATAAAGGGGTTCCGTTCCAAAGTATGAAATATATAAGAAAAACTAGTCTAAAATTTTGTCTATGTATGTATTATATGTACCTTCATAATATGACTATGTACATAGACAGTACACAGTGAAATGCAAGCATGTGGCATCGAAATGAAAATAAGAAACAATTTAATATTAAATGTAATATTTATTAGAAATTTCAAACAAATCTTTCAAACCAGCGTTTTTGCTAGCTAAAAAAACTTATCCCGCCAGTTTTATCACCAGTTTCGCTAAAGTGTTGATAAAGGAGTTTTGCCTTTTCACGAGTGATGAGTGAACTTAACGGAATTTCATTTTGAGTTCGGTCTTCTATCCACAGATTTAAAGCCTTTTCCATTTTTTCTAATTTAACATTGCGAGTTACAGAGCAAATTTTTGAAGCAATTGGCGCGTTTTCACGGACACTACGGCGGATTTTTTCTTCTGATTTTTTGATTGATCATAGCGTTGACTCATTGATTTTATAATGTTTTGCTACTGAGGATACACTTTCACCATTAGAAATTTTGTCTAATAACTCAATTTTATTCGCTAATGTCATCACCTTTGATCTTTTCACATTTCTCTTGTTATTCGTAGCCATATTTTTGTACGGGTTAGAAAGAACTTGTCCACAATAAAGTCACTTTCTTCCGTTAACACGCTCGAAAAAAGTCTATTTTACACTGCAAAACGGTAGATTTATCACTTTTGTAAGCATATCAATTTATAAATTGATAAATTCATTCAATTTATAAGCATATAAATAAAAAGCAAACGACGAAACCTTCCATGACAAGCGCATAACACATACTGAACAAGGATTAGCGAGAAACGTCCACGCTCGCGATTTTTTCACCCCTCTCCCCCACCCACTGAGGGCTGTTTTGACTGGGAAAGAATTTTTGCCACGCCCATATTTTTTTATGGCGGAAAATATTCATGGCACTTTAAAATTCACATTTTTTTAGGTTTCATTTTATATTAAATTAGCGACCGCGAATACAGATACCGCAAATAGCGGGGGTTTACTGTAGTAGCAATATGTTATTAGTCATTCCCGAGTTACGTAAAACTCGACGAAGTAAGAAGTCCTGAAACGTATCTCTTACGTATGTCGGGGACTTCTGTATTTTTGGATTAACCGGGAAATCGATTATCCGGGATTTGTTTTTTACCATCTATCCCGGAAAATCGAGTCTACTGTAATAATAATCCCATCAGCATTGAGACTGCTCAAACCATTCAAGGCCTTATATACCTCAATCAGATCACCCTGCAGATGTCTAGTCTCCAGATGCTGCAATTTGCAGAACTTAAGCCTTTCTTTTGCTAAGAGCACCCCTTTGTTGTTCCCCTCACCAATCTTATTGCCCCTTTCTGTACTTATCCTAGCAACTCTACATCCTTCCTAAAATGAGGCCTCTAGACCTGTTTGCAGTACTCAAGGTGTGGCCTGGCCATTGTCTTGCACAAGGGGATAATCACCTCCTTGTCCCTGCTAGCAAAATTCCTGTATATTATTGACAAGACCACAAGAGGTTATTGCTACCCACATGCAGTACTTTGCATTTGTCAATGTTAAACTACAGTTGCCACTTCTTGGCCCATCTGTCCACTTTTCTAGATCCTGTTGCAGTAGCATACTGTCACTACTAATGCTAAACAGATGGACAAATCAACAGCAGAGGTAGAACCCATAGGCAGTTGATCATTTAGGGAGCCAGGACTTAAGTCAGATTATGGTTGCCAAGGAATGTTTCAATTAGTTTACCTCTTGCATTCCATAGTAGGAGATACCATAGTGGATGGTGGCCATTGAAATCACAGAGTAAACAGACAGGTGGTGACAGCTATGTGACAAGATGGTGGAATGTAAAACAAAACAAGAGTTAATGATATTCCTATCATAATACAAACTACCACAACTTCTAAGGAAATTTGTAATTTAATATATCTGGTAGGTACAATAGAATTCAACAGAATTTCAGCCTCAGTGCAAGCAGGAGTCTCAAACCTTGTCTTGTCTATACAAAGTATGATTCTGGAATTTAGGAGAAATCTGTGGGAACAGAAATATCTATAAGCACACAGCCACTGCAGTTACATTGTATGAATTTATACATTGTTTGGGCTTGTTTAAGGAAGCTTGTTCTGTTTTTTATGAGTGGAGGACTTCTGTCAGACTTGCTTTAGTTTTTCTTTTCTGAGAAATGTAAGGCTCCTGATTCCATGGTATCATTTGCATACAATTCTAGTACTGTGCCATCAATATCTGAGTGAACATTTATTTCCATACTGTCAGCAGAATTGAACAGCTTTCAGGACTTTTTTGGTTTTGTTGCTGACAGCACCTGTTGGAATATTTATTAGAGTACTCCTAGTTTAATTTACTGTCTGCTTTTTGTTGGTTGTTAGTGCAGTTTTGCCACAGTTAGCAAAATAAATGATTGGTTCAATTAAAACAGCTGTTTGTGTTGTAGCCAAATGAAACCTTTCAGTACTTGTTGCATAAGCAGCTAGGCATATTTAACAAAAGTTGTTAAATACGTATCACCAGGAAAGCTAGTGTTTCATTGTGTTGTGTTTCTGTCAACAGCCTATTTGGATGGCTGGAGTCATGCTCCATAAAGGTAGAATCAAGTTTCAAGCTTGGATGCTCTAAAAGTGGAAATCTGTCAGTGTTCAGAGTAGCTCCGTTATCCTGGGGGTTTGTTTCTACCTCTTGGGTTTCCAGTCCTGCCACATGTCCGTAGAAGCAGTGCCACCAGTGACGTTGTTGTTGCTATTGGGTTTAACAACACAAGGGCTGCTGTGGCCGAATTGTGTCTATTCATAGTTTATGTAGAGGCAACATTGTTACAGATGTTAAATTATATCCTCCTGTACAGGCCAATACATTTTAAACAGGTCAAAAGTGTCTATATGTTTAATTTCCTATAAAATGAGATAGATCATGTGAGATATTCAACGTGGAAAGTGACTGATCGGATGGTTGAATGTAAGGACAATCAACCAGAAAATGACTGACCGTAAGTTGTCTTTGACAGTATGAGCACTGTCATGAATTTTCTCCCAATAACAGGAAGAGATGAGTATGACGAGTGTGTCCAATTCTGAGTCTTGCCAATACCAGTTCCTCTTGTCTGTTTCGTCGGAAGCCACAGCTTTGGTTCTTGCTTTATCTGGTGAAGTTTATTGTTGGTGTTACTTTTCCAGATCTGTAACCATTTATCTTAGCAAGCTTTGTGTATCACAGACTTATAGTCTGTGTATGGAACCTGAGGATGTTGTGAGAGAGCTGGTTGCGGATATTTAGCGGAAAAGTCAGCACTTTCATTTCCCAGAATGGCCAGGGATTCCAAGAGTGTTCCAGCAGGAATAAATAAAAGCAGTATGTTGCAAGTGAGGTACAAGCACGTTGAATGTGAGAAGGACAAGTGAAAAGTAAATTATCTTTCCTATAAAATCAGAGAAAATCATTGATCATCGGAGTGCTTGGCACCAGAGATATATACAAAACAAATAAACATTCTGCATCTACCTTCACACAAAGTTTTCAGGGATACAAACATGCCAGAAGCATACCAAGTTATAACTGGGATCTAAATTATTTCTTGTTATAACTAAGAAAAAGTATAAGAGAAATTCCTAAAGATAAAAGTAAACAATGCATATGGGGATGATGATATCTATTAAGAGTTATACTAAAAAGAAGCAACAAAAGAGGTAAGAAAACCCTTGGCTATAAATTATGAAAGCATCCTTGGATTCAGTGGAGGTTCTTAGAGATTGGAGGTGTCCAAATGTCTCTCCTATTCACAAAGGGGAATCAGACAGCAAAATGAGCAATTACAGACCTGAAAGCTTGACTTTTGTTCCTGGGAAATAATGGAGTTGATGGTTAAAGAAGCATTTTGGGATCATCTTAAAAGGAATAGAAATTTTTAAGGGGGAGGGGATCCTGTCTGGCTAATCTGATTAGTTACTATGACACAGTAACAAAGGAACTATATACAAATAATAATATTGACATCATATATTTAGATTTCAGCAAAGCTTTTGACACTGTTCCATGAAAGTAGAGTGGCATTAGGGACAAGTTACTGCATGGATAAAGGGATAGTTAAGAGGCAAAGGGTGGTTATAAATGGGCAATGCTTTTCCTGGACTAACATTATTAGCGGAGTCCATAAGAATTCTGTGTTGTGCCTCTTGCTGATTACAGTATTTATTAATAATACTATCAAGTGTTTGGCGGGATAGTTAATGACTTGAACAAAGGCATATTACTGTAGCAGGACCTTGAAAAATTAGACAGATGGGCTGAGAAGTGGCAATTGAGGTTTAACATTGATAAATGCAACACATTGCATATGGAGTAGTAATTCCAGAATAACATACCAATTAGGTGAAACCCCACTCATCAAGGCGGTGGAGAACAAAAGACCTAGGGTGTAACTGTACAACCCAACATGAATTTCTCTGAGCAGTGCAGATGGGCTGCTAGAACATTAAGTTCTGTCAATGATATACAGGAACTCAAGGGACAAGGAAGTGATTATCTAATCGCATAAGGAAATGGCTAGGCCACATCTGGAGTACTGCGCACAAATCTGAAATCCTAATTTTAAGAACGATGTGGATTGCTTCGAATGAGTACAGGGAAGTACTACCAAATTAGTCAAGAACCCAAAGGCGTACTAAAAAAAGACTGGTTCTGCTAATTGCATCCTCAGAAACTTGGCACTTATGAGAGGAAACCTGATTGAGGTGTTTAAGGCTTTAAATGGATTGAGTAAACTTAATGATGATGGTATTTTAACTCTTACTCAGACCACATACACAAGGAGATGCAAACTTAAACTGAAAAAGGATGGCTTCAGGATAGATGTGCACAGATTTGCTTTCAGCAAGAGTAACATTGTTGAGACAAACTACCATCTGTTGTTGTAGAAATGGGTAGTTTGAAGAAATTTAAAGAAGAATTAGGCAAATTTAATAGGGGTGGACAGATGAGGTGGTTAGTGCCCAAAGCAGTTCTCTGTTTCATTTCCTTCAGGTAATGAATAACTACAATATTGATTTTACTCTTAATCCATCTATCTATAAGAATTTGCTCCTTACTGTTTTCTTAATGTAAAATTCGTATATATTTTAATTCTAGTTCTGTATTGACTTTTACTGTTTTGTATTTTCTGTAACTCCTAGCATTCTCACCTTTATTTAGGGTCTGTGTGAGAAACGTGTATACAGTTGTGCTCCCGTATCTGCTGATTCAGTTACCTGCGGTTAACTGTGGAAAAAAACCCGAAAAACTTAACACACACTACTCGTGTGTCCAACAAGATGCTTCCCTTTATTTTTTACAATGTTGCGTATGGTTTGGTCACCAACATTATAATGGTTCTTTAGAGATTTGACAGATGAACCATTTTCAAACTTTTGAATTTTCCCATCATTTTCACAACTTCTAAACAAAAAAAAAAAAAAAAAAAAAAAAAAAAGTTACTATAAAAAAAAAAAAAAAAATTCCAACATCCTTGACATAAATAACGAAACAAAATTTGCCCTTCTGCAGTGTGACAGAACAAAATAATCGAAGTGACACACTAAATCAAACTAAACATTTGGTCTCTCTCTCTCTCTTTTTTTTTTTTTTTTTTTTTGTTTGTTTTCAGCAGTAGATGTGAAGACAGTGGGGGTTGCAAGATAATAGATACACTAATCTCCCAATGATGACTTAACGCCAGTTCTTGTCACTTATTTACGACTTACAAACTATCTGTTTATACCTCTTCTAGTTATTACTTGAATTTTATGATTTCTGGCGTTTTTTTTTTTTTTTTTAAATTTTTTTAAATTTGGAGTCTTGAAGTGTCCCGGTAATCAATTAAACTTTATTATACATATGTATGTACAAGAAAATCATGTTATGTATGGGATCAGGCATTCGCTAATATCCGTGGTTTCAGCCATCCACGGTAAGTCTTGGAACCTATCCCCGCGGATACGGGGGTCTTATTGTATATATACAGGGTGTCTCAAAAATATTGGTAAAAACGTTTAGGGGATGTAGGTAGCATCTAAAGGAATGTGAACCGCTTAGGAACCCATAACCGGAAACATCACCGTAAGTCGGTAGATGGCGCTGTTCATCAGTTCGTGAGAGGGAAAATTTTAATGTTTTGATCACGGATGAGGCTTATTTCACTCGGGAAGGCTTATTCAATCAGCACAATGCTCATGTGTGGGCTCATGACAACCCACATGGTGTGCAGGTTGTCGCATACCCTGCTCACACAACATCGCTTCGCAATAAATGTGTGAGCAGGTTATGGTCGGTGACTGCTTAGTCGGCCCATACCTGTTACCATCCCGCATGAACTCCGCTAAATATCTAATCTTTCTTGAACAAGTTCTACCAGGCTTACTTGACGATGTTCCAGCAAATGTGAGACGCAACATTTGGTTTCAACATGACGGGCATCTGCCCATTATGGAAGGTGTGTTCGTGACCATTTGAACAAGCGTTTTCGGCGTCGATGGATGGGCCGTGGTGGACCCATTGCCTGGCCCCCATGCTCACCTGATTTATCGAGCCTTGATTTCTTTCTGTGGGGGGGGGCCTCAAATCTATCGTGTATGAATCGCCTGTTAAGACGGAAATGGATCTCGTGGTGAGACTTGTCTGCGCTGCTGCTACTGTCAAAGAAACTCCAAGTGTGTTTGACTGTGTCCGCCAATCCATGCTGCGTCAGTGTCATGCATGCATTGCGTCTCATGGTGGAACCTTCGAGCATCTGTTGTAACATCATGAAATGCATCCCTCTCGTACTCCATTGTTAATATTATGTCAAATAAATGTTTACCACTAATTACTGTCTTGTGTCAATTCTGCTTCTTGTGCCTTGGCTACTACTTTCCCATGACATTTCCGGTTATGGGTTCCTATGCGATTCACATTCCTTTAGATGTTACCTACCTCCCCTAAATGTTTGTACCAATATTTTTGAGACACCCTGTATATATAAATAAATAAAGTTAAGCTATCAACTACCACAACGACAGATGGAAGTTTGTTCCAGCAATTAACCACCCACTGGCTAAAGGCAAATTTCCCCACATCTATTCTACAACTGTCTTTCCTCAATTTGAATTTATGCCCCTGTAGGTTCGTAATCTGAGCAAGCAGAAGAATCCCATCAGAATTCAGCATGCTCAACCCATTCAAGGACCAATACACCTCAATCAGGTTACCTTGCAGGTGCTTAATCATTCCAGCCACTGCAATTTGCAGAACTTGAGCCTCTCTTGGTAAGAGGACCTCTTCGTTCCCCTCACAATCTTGTTGCCCTTCTCTGTACATGCTCAAGCAAATCTAAAATGAGGCCTCAAGACCTGTATGAAGTACTCAAGGCGTGGCCTGACCATTGCCTTATATAAAGGGATAATCACCTCCTTTTTTCTTCTAGTAAAATTTCTGTATATCACTGACAAAACTCCATGACCTGCTCTGGCAGCCTGTCTGCATTGCTCAGAAAACTTCATATCTGACTGCACAATTACTCCCAGGTCTTTTTCATTTTCTACCACCCTAAGTGTAGTACCACACAGTTGGTACATTCCTCTGGGGTTACTTCTACCCATATGCAGTACTTTGCATTTGTCAATGTTAAACTTCAGTTGCCACTTCTCAGCCCATCTGCCCAAATTTTCTAGATCCTGTTGCAGTAGCACACTGCCATTAACAACACTGCCAACATTTGTATCATCTGCAAACTTCGACATTAAGCTTGATATACCTTCATCAATATCATTGATAAATATACAAAACAACAGTGGGCCCAACACGGACCCTGTGGGACTCCACTTAATAACATTAGTCCACAAAGAGCAGCGTCCATTGATTACCACTCTGTTTTCTCCCACCCAGTCACTCTTTTATCCATTGTAGCAACTTACCCTTAATACCATTCTGCTCCAATTTGTACAAGATCCTGAGACCAAGAAGGAATCAATGCAACGGAAGCACGAGGGTTCTCCCAAACCCAAAAATTTTTGGACATAACCTTCACCTGGCTAGATTATAGCCACCATTTTTTGAATGCTGATGGAATTTTGTACATTCACTACTTATAACACAAGCATACAGTCAATGGGGAGTCATATGCACCCATACTATACAACCTAAGGTATGTCATAGAGGAAAAATGCCATGGAAAACTTTCCAAAGGTGTGCTGCTTCTTCAGTACAACACACAAGTCACATGCTGTTGATGCTACTTTGAGAGACTGACTTCACAGAACTTACCCACCCACCTTATAGACCAGATCTGTCCCCCACTGATTTTTCATGTTTTGAAATCTCAAGAAAAATGTATGTAGACATCGCTTTGCTGATGATCATAATAAACTGAAGTCTACTGTTTTTGCATTCTTCGATGGGTAGAACAAAGAATTTTATTTGTCTGGTATTTCCTCATTGCCAACAAAATGGAACAAGTGTACTGAAGTTCGGGAGAATTACACTGAAAGAAAAAAAAAAAAAAAAAAAGATTTTTTTTATCCACCTCATTTCCTTCATAGGTAGGTAGATAATTTATTGAATGCCCCTTGTAAATAGGCTGCTTATAGAGAATGTCTACTATTATTTTTGAAATATAACAATAACAATACTGTATTTATTTAACTGATATGGAATACTGCATTATAATTTCAACTGCTATAATTAAACCACAATTTTTATACTTCAGCATATAGTTTCAAACCAAACTGTGTCAGAGTAAAAAAAGTTTTAAATAGCAGTTTTGAACCAACTCTAGCAAAAAAGCAACACTGCCCTTGATGTGATTTAATTTCAGTTTTAAAGTGCAAAAATGACTAGAATGCCCTTGATTTGAACATACTATAATACCCATTTATTTGTCAGCAGAACAACTGAATTAATTATTATTTGTTCTCAAAACATTAGGTTCATTTGCAAAGTAACTTTATACACTGCATCTAGGGGCTCAACATCTGGTGGGTATGGGCCTGTCACACCCAGGGTCCTGGGTGTGACAGGCCCCTTACATTATTGTAAGCTGGATATCATCATTCTTCTCTCTCTCTCAGGGTAACTCAGAAATTTTTTTTGACTGGTGCAGCATAAGCCTCAGGCTTCCTTGCACCACATGGCTAATAATAATAATAATAATCTCACAACAACAAGAATAAATAAAGCAGAACCATTATCTGTTGCAAATCCCAAAGGATATGTATTCCCTACTGTATGCAAGGGTTACAGTATGGTGAACCCCTGCTACTGACAATTACAAGCAGTTTTTTTTTTTTTTTCCTTCTTTCTGAGTGAAAATGAGTATACCATATATTTTTTAACATTGAGTCCAAAAATAACATTTGATTTCTTATAGCACATATAGTTTTTCAATGTTATGTTTGTTATTTGGTTTTTAGGAGCATTAGCAACTAAGGCCATATTGCTCCGGGATATGCGGTGGTCATTCCCTGACCTTTCCACATCCTCCGTATTTGGTGGTGACGGGCTCGAACCCCGGTCTAATCAAGAAGCATGTGCTACGCACTGCTGCTCCTTCCCACCTAGCTATGGAGGCGCCTTAGTTTTTCAATAAAAGGAAAAGCTTTTGATTCTGTGTCACATGGAAGACTACTGTACAAATTGGAGCAGTATGGCATTAAGAGCAAGTTGCTACTATGGATAAAGGAATGGTTGAGTGGGAGAAGACAGAGAGTGGTAATCAACAGGCACTGCTCTTCGTGGACTAATTTTATTAGTGGAGTCCCCAAGGGCATTATTGTTTTCTGTATTTATCAATGATACTGATGAAGGTAGATCAGGCTTAATGTGCAAGTTTACAGACGATACAAAGTTTGGCAGGGCTGTTAATGACAGTACGCTACTACAACAGGATCTAGAAAAGTTGAGCAGATGGGCAGAGAGGAGGCAACTGAAGTTTAACATTGACAAATGCAAAGTACTACATACGGGTAGCAGTAATCCAAGAGTCACATACCAACTGTAAGCTACATTCTCCACTACCATGAGTGTCCAGTGGACACTCATGGTAGTGGAGAATGAGAAAGACCTGGGGGTAACTGTGCAGTCAGATATGAAGTTTTCTGAGCAGTGCAGACAAGCTGCAAGAGTAGCTCATGGGGTCTTGTCAATGATATACAGGAATGTTGCTAGCAGGGATAAGGAGGTGATTATCCCCTTGTTTAAGGCAATAGTCAGGTCACACCTTGAGTACTGCATACAGGTCAGGAGGCCGTATTTTAGGATTTAGAGCTGTTGAAACAAGTACAGAGAAGGGCAACAAGACTGGTGAGTGGAACAACGGGTTGCTCCTACCAAGAAAGGCTTAAGTTCTGCAAATTGCAGTGTCTGGAGACTAAGCACCTGCGAGGTAATCTGACTGAGGTGTATAAGGCCCTGAATGGTTTGAGAAGGCTGAATTCTGATGGGATTCTTCTTCTTGCTCTGATTATACACCTGAGAGGACAAATTCAAATTGAGAAACAATAGCTGTAGAGCAGGGATTCTCAATGCAATATCACCCCCAAGGGAGCAAAAATTGATTTTTTTTTGGGGGCGGGGGCGAATGGTTATTACAATGGTTTGTGGCCCTCAAGTTCAACCCTACATGACGACATCTTATTCCTTAATATTTAATTTCTCTCATTGGGTTTTCTTTTCCCCTGAGACAACTGATTTTTAAAATATAAGTACATTATATTAGGAGTGAGTGAGAAATTTTAATAAAAGGAAGATAGTGGGTGTGATTTAATTCAACCACCTTTGCTTTTCATAGGCATTAAATGCCTAAATGCTTTAAGAGGTAATGTCTCCAAAATCCTTGCCGTTTGCACTTTTCTGACAGCTGCGACCTTGGCAGTGGCATGGTTCATTTATTTATTCTTTTGTTTAATTGGCCAATATACGAGGATTGGATGGGATGAGGAAATGTTTCAGTCTATTGTTTCTACTTTCTAAGCGACAATTAGTATTGATTTATTGTTTCTGTGTGGAAGTTGTTTATTCTTGGTCCACAGTGCTTTTGTGAGTGACATAGGCTATGAGAGTTAAATAAAAAGTTTATATTTTATTATTTAATTCTTTGTAGTTATTCAACTCATCATCAATCATGTCAAGTGCTGAAAAGAAAAAAGTATCATGAATATCTAGCTTATGGTTTTATTGAAAGTCCATTCGACTCAAGACAGCCTATGCATCTAATGTGTAATAGTTCTTTTTTAAATGAGGCTATGAAACCATCAAGACTTTTAGACCACTTAAAAAGGAAACATCCTAATAAAGTTGGTAAACATAACGAATATTTTAAAAATTTAAACAGAATTTTGAGCAACGTAACACTGTTGCTTCCTTAATTAAGAAGAACGCTCAAACAAATGATGGAATGATTGCATCTTATAAAATTGCAGAAATCATTGAAAAAAACTGGTAGTGCTCATACAGTTGCTGACACTGTTACACAACCTGCATTAGACTGTAATTTCAGGAGTGATGCATCAAAATCTTTCCAGTATTTTAAAAGCATTGCCATTGAGCAACGATTCAATTCGAAAACAAACTGATGAATGTCAGTTAACATTGAAGGGCAGCTAATTGACAAACTAAAAATGAGAAAATTATGTATTCAGATTGATGAATGCACAGTTACTGACAATAAGGCTCTTCTAATGGCATACGTTCATTTTTTCGATGACGATTGTAAATTGCAAGAAGAGATGTTGTTTGTAAAAGCTATAGAAACTATAGGAGCATCCATTTTTTCTGCTGTAAAAACATGGTTTGATGAAAAACAAGTACCACTGGAAAATTTGGTATCTTGTGGCACTGATGTGCTACCTCCATGGTTGGAAGACAAAGGTTTTATAGCCCAAATAAAGGAAGTATGTCCCAAAGCAAAGTTCTGGCAATACACTGCACTGTGCACCAACATAGTCTGGTTGCAAAAAATATTAGTCCAGTTCTTTATCAAACTTTCAGTATAGTTATTAAAACCATCAATAAAATAAAGTCACATAGCAAATATGATCGCCTTTTTAGAAAAATCTGTGTTGATAATGAAGAACAGTATGCGAGGCTTCTTTTAATACACAAGTCAGATGACTTTCTAAAGGAAACTGTTTAACAAGATTTGATACAATAATTAGTTTTTGATACGATAATTAGTTTTTTAAAAAGTGAAGGACACAGATTTAGTAAAGGAGATCAGCAAACATAAAAACAACTTATATTACTGTATATGGCTTGGATTTTCAAAAACTTAATGAAGTATCACTTCAACGGAAATTAATTATGGTGTTAGACCATAAATGCGTATTAAAAGCCTTCACTGAAAAACTGGAAATATTTGAAAGCAATTTAATGAGAAAACAATTTCATGGTATGCAAGGGTTAGCTGAAATCAATGAATCTCTCGGGAATGATCTTAAGAATTATTCAGATCATTTGTGTTCTTTAAAAGGTGAAATGAAAAATAGATTTTCAGATTTATTTTCTTTTGAAGTGAATTTAGATCCAATTAGATGCGATTTTGGGTCTACTAGCGAAGAAATTCATTAAGAACTCATTGAATTAAAATGTAATGAAGAATGCAAATATAAATTCGAAAAACGTGGAATGGCTAAGTTGTGGGGATCAAAAACAACTAAACTTCTTTATCCAACAATGTGGTCTGAAATGGCCAATGTATTCCTTTGTTTTCCAACGTCTTATATGGTTGAAAGTGGTTTTAGTTCAGTAAATAAAATATATACAAAGGAAAGAAACAGTGATATATGTTCAAGAGGAGACTGAATTAAACTTTCCAACATAATACCGACCATTGAACTTTTAGCTAAGAAGCATCAGGCTCAGGGATCTCATTGAATAAAAGGAGCAAGTTTTTAGAGGTATAAGTATTTTCTTGTTTAAAATTTCATGGGGGCAATTAGGAAAAAAGATAGTCTAAAAAATCCATTTAGGGATGATAATTAAAAAAAAAAAAAAAAAGGTTGAGAAACACGAACAAAGGAGGGAACGAGGGTAGCCTTGTGCAGGCAAAGTTTTTACTGCTCCTGGAAATAGAGAAATTTTTTCTGTTTTATTAGCTTAAATTGGCATATTAACTTATTTTCTAGAGTAGCTTTATATTCCTAGTTGCGATACTTAGTTTAAAGTTTAACTCAGATAGAGATTTTGTAGGTTATTACTTAGTATTGGTAAGGGTATCCAATCCATGTGTTACAAGTTTTGCAGCTATGCGGAACGAGAAGTTTTTTAGCCATATTTAGCTGCTTCATTGACCAATTGTTATATTAAATTATTTTCTATAAGTAGCTTATAGACCTAGTCAAGATCCTTGGTTTATTCTGAATTGAGACAGCGAGATTTTGGAAGTTAATTAATACTTAAGTGTCCGTAGATTTACCGTTCGTAATTTGCCGCCATTGTTATACGATACAACCTTATATCCCAAACTAGACAGCGTTAGCTTAGTATAGCATAGTATATTATATAATATTGTCAATTAATCAGTAAAATCTATTAATCTTGTTAAATTTAATTGTCAATTAAATTGTACTTTTTAACTAAATACATATAACGACTTAGATTTTACAAACGTAACATAATTAATTAACATATAACTTGATACGGAAGTTATATAAACGGAACTCATAGATAATACTAGATACTGAAAAATATATACAGATATATAGTGTTATAACTGTGTTGGGTTACAAGTTTAGAGTTATAATTTTGTACTGAAATTGAAATTTTATGAAATTAAATTGAAATCATGACTCAGACCAGAGCAGCAAAGCAAAAGGCTCAGGGGAGAACTGATGGGAGCAGTTGCCCTCTGAATCACAGCCTTTTAAAATGCACTGCTTGCTTGATGTTTGTGGAGTAATCGGGTACGGGACATGATATTGCCATGGGGGGATGTCTTTGTGTGTGTGTGTGTGTGTGTGTGTGTGCAAGCGCGATGTAAGGAAATCAAGCGAAAACTCAGCGTTGTTATGGGCCTATATGAGAGCTTGAAGGACAGGGTGGATGCCCTCGAAGGACCTAAATTGAGGGGCCTATCAAGCTCTCAGCTGCCCACATCAATGCCAGAGCTCGCACTTGGTCATCACGCAACACAGAGGCAACCCCCAAGGCAGAATGCGCTGGTCCCACACGAACTAGTAGTTGTTGGTGACTATTATCAGGGAAACGGGGAACATGGTATGTAAAAAGGATAGGTGTACAGGACCAGGGTATGACTGCCAGGGGCAAAGATTGATAACGTGGTAGAGCAGATATCATCTTTTAAGGGCACAAAAGATGATATTGTTTTACACGTTGGCACTAATGATATTAAGAATAGGAGACCAGCGGAATTACTTAACAAGTACAGGTCACTGTTAAAAAAAAAACCATGAATTAGGGTTGAATTTGAAAGCCTTGAATTTGAAATGAGAGCCTTGTTGATCAATTTGGCCCTGGAAAGATAGTGCAAGGCTCAAGGGGTAGAATTTTTTTCAGCCTGGACTGTACTTGTTAACAGGAGAGACTGATTCTACAGGGATGGGATACACTTAAATAGAAAGGGTGCAAGAATATTTGCTGATGTTATCGAGGCAGTGTTAGGTGGGTCGGAAAACAAGGACTAATAGATTAACAGTAGCCACTGGCAGAGGTAAAAGTGATTCTTGCACTGCTTCTATTGGAATGAGCAGCAGCCTGGAAAACAAGATGCAGGGTATTTCAGAGACTGCTGGGAGTCATTGCGGTACAAGAAAAAACACTTGGGTTGTGTTAGGGTAGTTAAGAATAGGAACAGGTGCATGTATACTTGCGTGTACACCAGTGCTAGGAGTTTGGTAAATAAATTTGAGGTATTGCTCAAAACATCAAAGGTAGATATTGTTGGGATATCAGAGACATGGTGTTACACAGATATAAGGAATGCGGAACTGGAATTTGGGGAGTACAATGTGTACAGAAAGGATAGAAAGGGAGGAGGGGTTATGCTATTAGTTAAGAAACACATAAAATCCAAAGAAGTGAAGCCAGTTGACATCGCTGGCCAGTGCAGTGTCAAGTCAGTTTGGTGTGACATAATCATTGGGAGATCAAAATTGAGAGTAGGAGTGTGCTATAGGCCTAATGACTCTGATGAGTATAATAAGAAACTGTACAAGGAAATAGAGTGAGCCAGAGTCTTATAATGGGGGATTTTAATTTCCCAGATATTGACTGGAATTTGTGGATTGGTCACTCACACACTAGCAAAGATTTTGTGGATTTATTGGATGATTGTTTTCTACATCAACATGATTGGAAAGCAACTAGAGGGAGTAATACTCTTGATCTGATTATCAGTAGTGATTCTTCATGCATTAAGAATCTGCAGATAAAAGAACCACTAGCTGGCAGTGATCACAGTGTGCTGAAGTGGGATTTACTCAAAGAGGTAACTACCATCAGGGGTAAAGGGAAGGGTTTTTGCTTTCGTAAAGGCGACTACGATGGTCTGAGACAGTATTTAAATTCTATACAGTGGGACCAACTGATCATGTTACCAACAGCAAATTCGAAATGGGAAGCATTCAAAGAATTTATCTTGGAAGCTACTAGGCTTTACCTACCAACTAAGAAATATTGTTCAAGGTTTAGGCCTAAATGGATGTCAGATGAACTAATGAGACATATGGCAGAGAAGAAAAATGCATGGGATACATATAAATTAATACGTGACACAGAAGCCTATGATAGATATAAGCTAGTCTGTAACTAATTCTCAAAGGAGATTAGGCAGGCAAAGGCAGATTATGGGAAATCCTTGGCAAAGGATGCAAAGAAAAACAGAAAAGAGTTCTTTACCTATGTAAACTCTGGAAGGAAAGGGATGAATCAGATTGGTCCACTGGATATTGATGGTTCAACTGTTGATGATCCTGCTCAGGTAGCTGACAAACTAAATGAGTATTTCGCACGTGAGGAGTTATTCAGGAAGAGGAATGCCAGAAGTGAAGTAAACTCTGGCAGTGACCTAGATGATTTTGTAATAACTGAGAGGAAAGTGGAGGAGAAATTGTTGAGGATAAGCATAAAAGAGGCACCCGGGGTGGATGGGATCTATCCAGTTATATTAAAGGAGGCAGCAAAGGAAGTAAGAAAACCCTTAGCCCTAATTATGAGAGCTTCTTTGGACTCAGGGGAGCTACCCATAGACCTGTGAGTTTAACTTCTGTTCCAGGAAAATTAATGGAGGCACTGGTTAAAGAAGCACTGCAGGATCATCTAGACAAGACTTCAGTTATAGCTCGGACACAGCATGTTTTTGTTAAGGGAAAGTCTTGCCTGACCAATTTGAATGGATACTGTGATGCAGTCACAAAAGAACTGGATGCAGGGAATAACTTTGATATTATATATTTGGATCTTAGAAAGGCTTTTGATACTATTGCACATGGAAGACTGCTGAACAAATTGGAGAAGTGTGGCACTGGAGGCAAATTGCTGCTATGGATAAAGGGATGGTTGAGGGGAAGAAGACAGAGAGTAGTAATCAATGGACATTGCTCATCGTGGACTAATGTTATTAGTGGATTCCCTCAGGGTTCAGTGTTGGGTCCATTGTTTTCTGTATTTATAAATGATACTGATGATGGTATATCATGCTTAATGTCCAAGTTTTCAGACGATACAAAGGTAGGCAGGGTTGTTAAGGACACTACTGACAGTATGCTGCTGCAACAGGATCTGGAAAGGTTGAGCAGATGGGCTGAGAGGTGGCAAATGAAGTTTAACATTGACAAATTTAAAGTATTACACTGACAGTGACAGAGAATGAAAAGGACCTGGGGTAATTGTGCAGGCAGATATGAAGTTTTCTGAACAGTGCAGATGGGCTGCAAGAGTAGCTCATGGTGTCTTGCCAATGATATACAGGAATTTTTCTAGCAGGGATAAGGAAGTGATTAAGGAGGTGATCAAACACGAGCAACCTCCAAGGGAGGGAGGGATGGCACACTGAAACAAAAAAAAAAAAAAAAAAAATAGAAGTCTTCCAGAACAGGCTTACACAAGTCACATGACCAGGTAGAAATACCAGTGTCCACCTTGCTTGTTAGTGTCAAATCCATTTAATGCCAATTTCTCAAAGCATCCAATATTAATTAACCTCACACAATAATAGATAGTCTATTGATAATTAAACTTTATGAAAATTAGAAGTTTTTTAAATTTATTTGTGAAGGACTTATCTACGTGTTCAATTAAATATGAGGGCTGTTCAATAAAGAATTATCATAATTTTTTCACAACATACCTTTATTAATCATCCATATTTTGATGGTCCTTTTCAAAGTAGTCCCCATTTGATGATTCTGTTTTTAAGAATAGCAAAAACAGAGCATACTCTGTTTTTGCTATTCTTAAAAAACATGGTGGAAGCCATTTTTTGACATGCATTTGAGAATTGCTTCTGATGTCTTTACAGCTTCTTATGACTGGAAATGTTTTCCTCGCAGCTTCTTCTTTAACTTTGGAAGCAAAAAAAAAAAAAAAAAAAATCACGGGGTTTAAAGTCACAGTGTAGGTCAGATGAGGAACACATTTGTCATTAATGCTAGCTAAGTACTTGATGACAGTATGAGCAATGTGAGGTCTTGCATTGTCATGATACAGCATCCGCCCACCTGCCCGCAGTTGTTTGTGACAAAAGTGATTCCACAAAGTGCGCAATACAGTTCTGTAGTAAGGTCCTGTAACAGTCTTATGACATGGTACAACAGGCTGGAAAACCATTCCTTGAATGTTAAAAAAAAAAGATTATTACCTCTTCTGCAAAAGCCACAACTTTTGCTTTTTTTGGTGTTGGTGATGATGTAGACTTCTAAACAGAGCTTTGTTACTTACTCTATGGGTCAAAATGATGAAGCCATGTCTCATCTGCCATTATCACCTTGTGCAGAACCTCACCATCTTTGTAACCATCCATTGCAGCTCCTGACAAACTTCCATATGAACTTGCTGTTGTTCAAGTGTGAGTAGTCTTGGAACCCAGTGCACACATACATGTCATATGTAAATGGTCATGGAGAATACTGTGCGTGCTTCCTTCTGATGTTCTCAACATCTCTTCCAGTTGCCTTACTGTTATACGACAATCTTCTCTCAAGATTACAGAAGCAATGTTTATGGTTTCTGTGGTGACAGCAGTGGTTGGATCTTCAGGATCACCGATTTTTGTGATTGAATCGTGTCCATCTTTAAACATTCTAAACCACCTGCGAGTTGTGCTATATGGAAGTGTATATTCACCATATGCCTCTTGACATTTCATATGCTTCAACTGATGTTTTCTTGAGACAGAAACAAAAATTTGAGGATAACATACTGTTCCTCGTGGTGTCACATCCACTGTTATGTAACTGAAACTGAACAGGTATAAACTTGACCAACAACCAGGGTCATACTGTGTGCATGAGTCAACTGTGCAGTAGCTATGTGATGCAGCTTAGCTAGAAATAGCAAGAAGTACAGTTGTTCATGAAAAATTATTATCATTCTTTATTGAGCAGCCTTGAATAAATGATACATTATCAATGCAATAAAGCAGCACAAATAAAAAACCATGAGATATGATAAATTATTGGATTTCTGCACAAGTTACACACAGCTTACTTATGATCACTGGGCATGCATACAAAGCTCCATATGATAAGTGTAATCTACAATTGCTTATAACTAATTTTTGTATATGATTGGTTGGTCTGTTATTTTTTGTCACATTCCTTCAACTAATAAGATTCATTCCACAAAATAATGCTGCAATGGTATCAGTAGTGTCAGCTTTCAACAAAAGTATAGTATAGCATAGCCTTTGATACTCTTTGTTAAAAGCTGCATCAATCATGAAAGATACAAACTGCAGCTATCATAAAACAGAGAACTGGCAGATCAACCAAAGCTACTAGACTGATGATTTATTATTAGTAATGGCAAATGATACAAGAAAGCAAGCTTATAAATCAACTGGGAAAAAAATCCTACATCACTTGTCCAGCCCCTCCAACTGTTTTTCTAGTTCTTCCTTGAATTTATTCAAACTACAAACTTCCACAACATAGATGAAAGTTTGTTCTAACTGTCAGGCACATTTTGGCTGGAAGCAAACTTCCATACGTCTATTCTGAAACCACCCATTCTCAATTTGAATTTATGCCTCCTGTGTATAGCCTAAGCAAGAGGAAGAATAGTATCAACAATGAACTTGCTTAATCGATTCAAAGCCTTAAACACCTCAGTCAGATTACCTTGCAGGTGCCGAGTCTCTAGATGCTGAAATTTGCAGAACTGATGCCTTTCTTGATAAGAACACCTTTCTGTTCCCCTCAATCTCATTGTCCTTCTCTGCACCTGTTGTGGCAAATCTACATCCTTCCTAAAATGATGTAGTAGTAGTAGTGGCATGTGATGCAAGAAAGCAAGTGTATGAGCTTATGCAGCATCAGCCAAAAAAAAAAATTACAAAACAATCCCCTCTAAATGTTTGTCCAGTTCCTCCTTAAATTTATTTAACCTATCGACTTCCACAACGACAGATGGAAGTTTGTTCCAGCAATTAACCACCCGCTGGCTAAAGGCAAATTTATGCACATCTATTCTACCTCTGTCCTTCCTCAATTTCAATTTATGCCCCCTTAGGTTCGTAATCTAAACAAGTGGAAGAATCCCATCAGAATTCAGCGTGCTCAACCCATTCAAGGCCTTATACACCTCAATCAGATCACCTCACGGGTGCCTAGTCTCCAGCTGCTGCAATTTGCAGAACTTAAGCCTCTCCTGGTAAGAGGATCCCTTCATTCCTCTCTTGTTACCCTTCTCTGTACATGCTCAAGCAAATCTACATCCTTCCTAAAATGAGGCCTCCAGACCTACATACAGTACTCAAGGCATGGCCCGACCATTGCCTTATACAGAGGGATAATCACCTCCTTTTCCCTGCTAGCAAAATTCCTGTATATCATTGACAACACCCCATGACCTGCCCTGGCAGCCTGTCTGCATTGCTCCGAAAACTTTATATCTGACTGCACAATTACTCCTAGGTCTTTTTCATTTTCTACCACCTTAAGTGTAGTACCACACAGTTGGTACATATCTGTATGCAGTACTCAAGATGCTGCCTAACTATTGCCTTGTACAATGAGATGATCACCCGCTTATCCCTGCTAGCAAAATTGCTGTATATATCAGTTGTCAGCAAAACCACGAGCTGTACTGGGAACCTGTCCACAGTGCTTAGAACTCCATATCTGACTGCACAATTACCCCTTTGTCTTTTTCATTTTACACCACCCAAGTGTAGTACCACACAGTTGGTACTTTAATCTGGGATTACCACTACCCATATACAGTACCTTGCATATATCAATGTTAAACTTCAATTGCCATTTCTCAGCCCATCTGCCTAGTTTTTCTAGGTCTTGTTGCAGTTTCTTACCTTGATTACTGTCATTATGCATCCTACCAATCTTTGCATCATCTACAAATTTGATCTGTAAAATACTAATCACCAAGGCAGCCACACATTACTATAGATATCTGAATTGTTGCTACAAGGTTGGACTTTGGTTGGTGGCAAGCAGTCTTTTTTTTATTTAGGGAAGGGGAAATTTCCTTTGAGATATTAAAACCGCTGCTCCCTACAAGTCCTTTTTACTGGCCATACTGACATACGGCTTGGCCCCTTGCAGTAATGTCAGGAACTAGGAAACAGCAATTTAGTTTAATAATAATAATAATAATAATAATTATTATTATTTTTTTTCTGCATTTTGTTGTCTTAGTTGTTAAAAATGATAAGAAAAGGAGGATTAAGAAAATAATTTTGGCAGTTGTTAAAAAAACTGCTTGCTGCTTCCCAGTTGCAAAGTGGCCAGTGCAACCCTACATGAAAGATTTATAGACATGACGTGTTTTTTTTTGAGATCTGCCCTAGCCTAGTCTACTGATAATGAAATCAGTAAAGTGTGTTAGTTGTCTGACGGCACCAGGAGTTTCCCCCATCTCCGCATTGTATTCTTTGAGAGTGACACAGAACTCTGTGGAGGCCAGAGATTTAAAAAGTGTGTGGGGAGTGGTCTGTTGTGTAGCGTTATGTTCTGTTGTTTCTCTGACCATTTAGCCATTGGACCCCCTATTAGGACCCACCATTGCCCACACTTTGCCACAAGGAGGCAGGTCAGGCACCCAGTAGATTATTTAAGTACTCTGGCAAGCTCCATCACCTAATTTCCAAGGATTTCAGTGGCTAATGAAATCAGTAATGCCATAAAGCTCTAAGTTAAATTTTTTTTATAGATTTATATATCAGAAGTGTCCACCTTAGTTATTTGAAGGATTACACCTAGCACATAAACCAAGACATTAATACTAAAAAACAACATATGATGCTAGACACCATCAAAGATGTGTATGCATGCATCCAGTTATCATGCATAAGTTATGCATGATAACTTAAGCATGCATCCGGTTTACCTGAATTATCCTTCAGTTTATCATTTTTCTTCTTTTACAGCCTTATTTCTCCTTAATTTTGTGCTAGTAGTTTTTTTCTACTTACATGTTTTAAGTCTTCCACTTAGTAGAAAACTTTTATATTATCATTTTCCCATTTGGGAAGTACAGTAAACCATGGGCTCACATCTGGTGAGTATGGGCTTGGCACACCCAGGGTCCTGAGCTGGATATCATCATTCTTCTCTTTCTTGGTGATTTCCTTCTATTTCTCTCTCTAGGTCACAGGATAAATCAATTTTTTTTTTGGCTGGTGCAGCATAAGCCTCAGGCTTCCTTGCACCATATGGCTAATTATAACAATAATGATAACCCTTGATTTAATCAACATTACTTTAATGAACGTCAGAAATAAGTGTCTGATGGCATTTACCATCACTTAAAATATTTTAATTAACAATTAAGTGAATTTAACTCACAGCCAACGAGGAGTTTGGTCGTGCTTTCATTTAATAACAGACTATTAGAGAGAGATACCAAAATACTGTATGTATTTGTTCTCTTGAAGTAAATTAAAACAAACTTATTGGACACTGAAGTAATTTGCTTACAGTTTCTGCTCTTATGAAGAAATGGTAAACACACCCAAATCCCACATCCTGTGTGCTTTGCAAGATTCATATCATACAGGATGCAAGGCAGACTAGATTTTCCTCAACATCTTCATTAGCCTGCTGAGCGTGATGGACATCAATCCTCAATAGTGTTTCACCTGAATAAGCTTAGTCAGAGTAGCCACCATGTGAAAGGCAAAATTTCAAGCTTCTCTAATCCACAACTGAGGATTAAGGTTAAGTACAGTAAAATACAGTATTACCACATTTAATATATTTCATAATGCAGAACTTTTTCACAGCATTATAGAAACATCAATGAATATATGTATTTCTTTTTTTTTTAATTTAACAGATCATCAGATTTAGTTGTAAAGTTTTACTGTATCATATTCAACATTATTTATAACTGATGGGTTCCTTTTTTCTGGTTATACCCTCTAAGTGATGGCAGGAAATAAGAGTAGCATTATCTTTAAGGGTCAGAACATTGAATTTATTATTCAATCTTCCACCATTTTCTTGGGTCCCTTGAGGTGCTTCTGGAGCTCTTTTCTTGTTTCTGATTTTTTTCAGTAATAATGAAGGTATGCAGAAAAAGCTGTTGATGATTTAAAGGTAGGCTGAATGGTTAACAACTGGGATCAGGCTATGCTGCTTCAGAATAATTTAGATTGGTTACACATATGGTCTGAAACATTACAAATGGAAGATTTTACATTTGGAAGGGGAAAAAAAATCCGAGGGATGACATACAAACTAGGAGACATGGAATTAAAGGTAGTTCAAGATGAGAAGGATTTAGACATTAAGATACAAGCATATATGAGGTTTTTCTTCCAATGTAAGCAAGTAGGCAGGAAGGTTCAGGGCGTACTATCAATGATAACAGCATGTTTGGCATCAGGGAGAAGGATATTATCCCCTTTACAAAATGATGGTGAGACCTCATTTAGAATACTGTATTCAGGCCTAAAGGCTTCACCTAAATAAAGGATAGAAGGGATTGGATTGGTTGGGAGTGCTAAGAATTTTCCCTATAAGGAATGTCTTAAAAGAATATGCACTGCAGAGCATGGAGACCAAACACCTCAGAGTTGACCTGGTAGAGGTTTTTAAGACCCTAAAAGGAATAAGCAGAATGGGGGTGATACATTCGCACTGGCAAGTGAAACAAGAACAAGGGGACACAAATATAAAATTTTGGGAACCAATAGCAGATTAGATGTCAAGAAGTTCACCTTTGGGCAGCATGTTGTTGATCATTAAAAGTTTCTCTTAAAGAAGTCGAGGTAGAGAATCTGAAGGTTCAAGGTGGAACTAGATTGTTACTTTTTAGAAATGGCAAACTGCGATTGATTCAGGAATTTTTTAAAATTTATTTTTAATTATTTATTTTGTCTGATGAATAAATTTGCTTTGCTTAGCCTAATTAATCCTATAAGGAATGTCTTAAAAGAATATGCACTGCAGAGCATGGAGACCAAACACCTCAGAGTTGACCTGGTAGAGGTTTTTAAGACCCTAAAAGGAATAAGCAGAATGGGGGTGATACATTCGCACTGGCAAGTGAAACAAGAACAAGGGGACACAAATATAAAATTTTGGGAACCAATAGCAGATTAGATGTCAAGAAGTTCACCTTTGGGCAGCATGTTGTTGATCATTAAAAGTTTCTCTTAAAGAAGTTGAGGTAGAGAATCTGAAGGTTCAAGGTGGAACTAGATTGTTACTTTTTAGAAATGGCAAACTGCGATTGATTCAGGAATTTTTTTAAATTTATTTTTAATTATTTATTTTGTCTGATGAATAAATTTGCTTTGCTTAGCCTAATTAATACTATTTCAGCTGTTCCTGTATAATGTTATTTCCCTGATATATGTATTTGCAAGGCTTACTTATGCAATAAGCACTGGTTAACATGATCGTGCGGTAAACTGAATTTTGATTCTAGTAAACAGCCATTCTGATAAGCCAAAATTGGTAGAATATCCACGGGTCAGAAAAATAAAAAGCAATCAGTCTCTATAAATTTATCAATATTGTATAAGTCTATATTCACAATCACTTGCACCAGTTTCTTTCAACACTCTCCTCAGGATGGCTATAGCTTTACGAGTTTAACATTTTGTAACTGAATTTCATTCAGGTTCATCTTCATTTTCCTCCTCCTCGGCAAAATTATCAGTGACAGACTGGGCAATTTCTTCATCTGCTAAAGCTGTAGTAACTTGTAGATTGCCTAAGTTCACCAAATCATTAAAATCCCAATCATCCATGTCTTTACGCTTCAACATAATCAGTATTTTGACTTAGTTAACCATCATGAATAATTAATCCTGATTCTTTTGAAACAATTGCTAATGCAGATTTTCGACACTTCAATCAAGGCACTTATTGTCATATGTAGAGCATCTAGAATAGTTATCTGCTTTGCAATATTGGATGATGTTTTCAAATCATCATCTATAGATTCATCGACTCATATCAAACCTATAAAGGACCTTAAAGGTTTTTATTACTCTCTAGTTGAATCACCAATGTGGTATTAAAAAAGTAGAAAAACTAATTCAATGTTTCTGAAAGTCAACTTTGGATGAGCTGGGCAGTTGTCCAAAACCAGCACTTTTTGTTTTTCTTACCCAATTGCAAATCCCCATTTACAAAGATAATTTTCAAATAAAGAAGCTGTCATCCAACACTGGCATATTCAAGGTTTACTCCTTTAAAACACTTAGGTGATTTACTCTTGCCTATAGCTAATGGCTTCATCTTGACTGTTCCTCTTGTGGTGTACATTAAAAGAACTGTAATCCTGTCTCTGATCTTCTTTCCTGCAGATGCAAAGGTATTTTGAAAAATCATGCAACGGTCAGTGGTAGCCTTTTAGTACAACCCTGTTTCACCTGTGTTAAAAATGTTTTCAGGATTATAAGTGCTTAACACAGTTTGTCAAGACTTTTTAACTAGTTGTCAGCTGCAGAACCATCAGAATCTTGTTTTTCTATGTGAAGTTTTTTGTAAACAATACCATGCCTCTCATTACATCTTGTCAGCCACCTATCGCCTTCAATTATTCATGTAGTTTTCCAGTAAAATCACTAACTTTGGAAGAAGAACGCTAAAATTTATTGGTGCATTAAATGAGCTGACCTGTTTGAACCAAATGAACAAAGCTAATCACATTAGTGTTCAATGTGTAATGCGATTTTAATAATTTTGATAAAGATGACTAAGGCACTCCTAATTTTACTGCTGCTTTCCTTTGCAACATACTGTTTAAGTTTAATTTGTCATATGTTTCTATAATCCATAAGTTATCTTTTACATTCAAATCTACTCTTTCTGTTCACTGACTTTTTGGGTTGTAAATTTTAAAACCATAAAAAAGATAAGCATCAGTCAATAACAACGAACATGACACGCACAAATTGCAACTAACATGACATGTACAAGTGAGATACCGAACAGTAAAAAGGTAAAGGAATTTTAGATTTAGGAATGAAGAGAAGATTCTGAAACTTTCTTTACGGTTTGGGTACATGAATGAAGATTTCATAGGAGAAACACATTACATCTTAATAATATAAAAACCCACAGAATTCCAGGTATTGGTATTATCGCAAATGCAGTAAGACCTAGTTTAGTACATGTTTATAACAGATTGTACTAATGAAAAAGCCCAAGAAACTGAAAACTGTTTTATTGTTTTATGGCTGTTTAAATTTATGACCTAGAAAAAAGTGCTTTAGAAAAATATCAGAAAGGCATTAAAATTTGATTCTTGGTAACTGAACATATGATTCTGATAAACAATGAAAGTGCAGTGCATTTTAATGATTTGTATTGATCTTTTGATATTTGATTCTATAAAGCAGCTGATTTTAAAAACCAGTGATCATAATCAGTGCCTAATGTATTTAAAAATCAAGGCTTACAAATCATATTTACAAATTGGTACTGATTATAAAAATACAAATGTATGGTTTTCACATAACTTGGAACATAACATTGTTTTGCATAGTTCAATTCGTTCAGTTTGATTGTCTCTAACACTTCTGACATCCAATTATACAGAAATTAAAGGTAAGGGCCACGATACTGCTATTGCAATATAATGTTTAATTTGCAATTAAATGCATTTCTAAAGCATCTACAGATGTAAAATATTGATTATTTGACAAAAATATCAGTCTAGGCAGAAATTATTAAATTATAAAAATTCAATTTGCATTTTGATGCATATCTTTTTTCTCTCTCAATTCAAAAAGATGTTCAAAATTGTTCCCAACAGTTTTCAATACATAAAAGAATACCGAACTGTAAACTGTAAAACACTACCAAATAATGCTTACTACATTTAACAATATCAAAAAAATATATTCAACATAAATTTACAACTGCAATACAATGCATTAATCCTAAGGTAACAAATATAAGTCGAAAGAATTATAATCAGAATTAAATCAAATGCTAAATATTCAATTTTCTGATATAAAATTCTGAAAAAAAATATATTTAATAAGAAGCATATAACTAAGTTGTATTTTAGGCACACTGGTGAATTAGAACATATTGCGTCATTGGATATTATGTCCGACAAGTGTGTTAACAAGTCGATTTGAACGTTCTGTGGGCTGAAAAACCCGGAAAAATTCAAGGGGAAATCCCTTCTCTCACCGACTGAGATCAGCTACCTACAGCCTCGACTAAAGAGAAATTTTCATTTTAGAAATCGTACTGTCATCGACCGGACAGGAACTAAAACCTCTCCAAACGAGTGACATGTGGCTGAAAACATTATACTGTACACAGGGAATATAACAAAGTAAAATGTCTCAATCAGTTGTTTCGTTGGATGCAATTTACACATTTCAAGAATTAAGAGTTCAACTTGTTCTCTATTATTGTACTGTTCTCGACGGTTTGTGTTGTTTATACTGCAACTTTACGCCGCAAAAACTGATACTTATCTATAAAAGCAAGAACCTGTTTATTTTCCCAATATTAACAAGGACATCAAGGCTATCACTTCCAAGATACTAAATTTAAACTGAATACAAAAAGTTCAAGAGCAGAAACAAAAAACAAAAATGTCATTCAATAAAAATCGATTATAAAATAGAAACTATACAATATATACTTCTACTAATAATGCACGAAAGTTTTTTAAATATATTTTTTCCTAAGAAACATTATCAAAATATTGATACAAAACATCTTACAAGATAGGCTTAATGGACTAACCTGTATAGTCTCCTAGACACTTCAGAATTCTCATACTTTCCCCCTGGGAAAGACTCGGAAGCTTTCTTCATTATATCACATGTTTGCCTATACAAACAAAGGTTACTTATAAGTACTAAGAATAAGGAAAATTCTCGTTTATATGCATAATCATCTGCTAATGTGCTTACTACAGTAAAACGCTACTTCGGCAACCATATTGAGATTTTATTCTGTTATGCCACCAGAGTACGCTAGTAAAACAACATATAAACAGCTGTCTCCAATTCAGGAAAATCACATGAATTCAGTAAATTGAAAAACATACGAGAATAGCATATGACGTTCACACCAACGTACTATTTTAAACAGCTCACAGTCACAAGGTAACACGCTTGAAGTGAATTTCATGTAATCACTGGTCTAAACTTTTTAATTCCCCAACTTGGGGATAAAGATTTGAATTTGTTATTGCTTTACTATTTCAGATATGACGTTTTCGTGCACTGAAGTAGTCTACTGGTCTACTTCTAGACTTCTATTAGACTACTTTTAATTTTTGTAGAGAAACAACTAGGAAAGGAGCTAAAGTGATTTCCCAGTAAACTCTCACCCTTTCTTTGAAGATTCTCTACACATAATCCGCGTTACGGAATGGAAAAGTGAAATTATACATAATTAAAATAATAATAATATATATTTTCGTAATAATAGTAATTTTCGGTCCTTATATTTTCTTTGTTTGGGTATATTTGTAACTCAAGGTAAATGCTGCTTTCCTCTCTGAACATGTTTTTTTTTTTATCAGATAAATATAGAAAAAAAAAAAAAAAAAAAAACTACAGAGTATTATTTATAAATGCAAACTGGGTTAGTTTTAATTATCTCAAAGGCGAATAAAGCAACCATAAAGAATTTGAATGTTAGTATGGTAATTTGAATGTGTTCTAGGTCAATTTGTGTTTTTTGGAGCAAAACATTGACAACTGACCGAGACCATTTAATCGAGAATTTCCTGAAAAATGACTTAATAGTCATTCATATTATGTAAGAAATTCAGACACACATCTTTATAAACAAGTAAAATGATGTGGCCAACATTCACAATGTCGCTGGTCATAAAATGGACAGTGCAGTGTACAAGTTGAATCAATTTAGACCCTCGCGGCTAACACAGTGATTAAAATTACTGCTCTTCCACACTGTGTAGAAAAAACATGGGTTTGAATTTATTCAAGATAGGAGAGACTGTAATGGTCTTTCACAAACTACGGTGGAGCTAGGAGTTTCGATTGAATGCTTCATTGTTTTTTTTTCTGGAAATTCTAGGTTTCGTCCAAAAAAATAAGCAAAAGAAAACACTGTCTCCTGGAAACTCGTGTTTTTCTTCCAGAAAACAGAGAAACTAATGGACGAATGCACACTATTACTAACAAAGGATACTGGTGTCATGTCCTAAGTTGTCTTCAGACATAGTACACATGTAATACATGCATCCATGGGAGGGATGAAAAGACTCATGCTTACCAAAAACATTTTGTTTATATAATCGTATCCTCGCGTGTTGGCGTTTATAACAGCAACCAACGTGAAAGTGCAAGTTTCCACAAATAAAAATTTTTATTTGGGGAAACTTGTACTGATGCACCATGATCTTAGTTAAAAAAAAAAAAAAGTAAACAAAAAAAAGTAAACTTTTTTTTTCTGAAAACCCCAAACACGAGAGGTATTAGAACTTATAGTACTTAGTGCTGTGCTTGGGATGGAGGTTGAGAAGACGAAAGAAGATATTTGTTGACATTAGACTTGAACTTTTGTAGACTGTAATTTTCAGGAAATAAGTAGGAAGGAAGGTTGTTCCAGAAAACGGCAGTTGAATAAATAAACGAAGATGAAAAGTTGATTCTGTGAGTTTGAAGTTGGACAGTAAATGGATGTTGGCTGGTGGCGGCACGTGTTCGGACTGTTTTGAAAGAGACAGCGGGAATTATAGAAGCAAATTCAGAAGAACAGTGCCCATGGAAGTATCTGTAGAAGAGGCATGCAGCAGAAACAGTACGTCTATGAGACAGCGAGAGGAGAGACTGTGTTAGAGATGAATCATTAATTAACCTAACTGCCATCTTCTGAATGGAATCTAGAAGCCTGAGAGAGGTTTTAGGAGCACCGCCCCAGATGTAGGAACAATATTCCATGGTAGGGCGGATTAGTGATTTGTTAGGAGTGAACAGCTGTTTGGAAGAAAAGTAACGTCGAGAGCGAAAGAGAAAACCAAGTTTTTTAGATGCAGAAGAAGCAATATTTGTAATGTGCTTGTTCCAAGTGAGATTAGGAGTCAGGGTAATCCAGAAAAAAAAAAAAAAAAAAAGAATTCTATCGTTTTGCATAGAAATCGCAGTGTCACCAAAGATGAGCATAGAAGCAGAAGAATCCTTTTTGCGAGAAATAAGACAAGACTGTGTTTTAGAAGGACTGAAATCAACTAAGATGTCTTTGCCCCACTGGAGAATTATCTGGAGATCGGCATTTAAGGAATTGGTAGCAGATATTCGAGAAGTTGAAGCTGATTGAGCAGAGCAAGGTTTTTCAAAATGGAAAGTGGAATGCAATGTGTTATCATCGGCAAAACTATGGATAGAATTTCCAGTCAATGAAAGAAGGTCATTAATATACAAGAGGAAAAGAGTGGGGGAAAAACTGAAACTTGGGGGACACCAGCATTAGTACAGAAGTTAGAATACAGAGAGCCATCTACCATCACCCTCAGTGAGCGATCAGACAGAAAACTGGATAACCAATTAAAAAAAACATTTGGCAAACCATAAGATGGAAGCTAGTTTAGAAGAACTTTATACCAAACATGATCGAAAACTTTTGGGATGTCAAGAGCAACGGTTTTTTGTTTTTCACCAAAATTTTCCATTGAATTTGTCCATAAGTGGGTAATATAACCCAGAATATCACGAGTGGATCGACAATGACGGAATCCATACTGGCCGTCGTTGATCAGACGGAATGTTTCTAGGTAGTTTAAGAGTTGCAGTTAATTGATTTCTCCATTATTTTAGAAAGAGTAGAAGTAATTGCAATGGGACGATAATTGGATGGGAGGGATTTGTCACCCTTTTTAGGAACTGGCTGGATATGAGCAAATTTCCAAACAGGAGGAAAAACACCTTTGGAATAAGAAAGTTAAAAAAGGCGGCAAAGAACAGGAGTAAGTTCAGGAGCACAGATTTTGAGAACATGTGGAGAAATACCATCAGGACCTGGAGCTTTCTTCTTAGCATCAAGATTCGTCGAAATCCTTCTGACGCCCTTTTGATGGAACACCACAGGAGAAATTGAATGGAGCGTGTTGGGAATAGTGGGAGGTGTTTTACCAAGATCATCAATACATGATTTGGAAGAAAAATTGGATACTAGCAGGTCAGCTTTATCCTTGGCTGAAGTGACAACAGAACCAACCGGTTTCGACAGAGGTGGGAGCAGAGATGGGCAAAAGTTGCGGCCAATAGCTTTGGCAAGAGAGCAGAATGCTCGGCCACCATTAGGGCAAGAAGCAAGTTTTCTACTCTTAGCGTATTCAAAATCTTGTTTGGACTGATTAATGACTGCTTTACAATTGTTGCAAGCTTTGGTGTGGGCAGAATTTGAAACTGAAGAATTGGAAATAAGCCAATTACGATATGCATCGCTCTTCTCTTGAACAGCCTTAGCACATTTATTGGAAAATTAAGGTTTGATAAAAGATGAGATTTTAAAGTGGAGTGTGGAATGAAGGATTCCCTTCCTACAAAAGTAAATTCACTGACACGATCTGAGAAAACGTTGACATCAGAAATTTTGAAACACTAATCCGACCAAGGAAAAGAAGAAAAGAAATCTCGCAGTCATCCCATTTTGCATTCTTGTAATGCCAAACAATACGAGGTTGGGAATATCCATGAGATAAAGGCTCCATTGGAACAGAGACAATCACCAAGTTGTGATCTGAGGTACCTAAAGGACCACTCACTTCGACCGAGTACTTAGAAGGTTGTTGGTGAGAAAAAGATCAATCGTGTTGGCCGTATGGTTGGGATTGTACGATATTCTTGTAGGTAAATGAACAATCTGTGCAAGGTCATTAGTAATTGCAAAAGCCTCAGCATCTCGACCGGCTGGGTCTGTGTGACTAGAAAACGGAAGTCAGCTGGAGTTGTGAACATTCAAATCACCAAGGAAAATTACCTCGCTGTTAGGACAGTTGGGTTAGAATAAGTCAAAGAGAGGAAGTCAAAGAGCTCCAAGTGATTAGTGGAGTTGGAAGAACGGCAGATACAACAGATGAATTTGACACAATGAGGTAGAGAGATTTTAAGTGGTGGAAGATCGAAAAGAGGAGTTTCCAAATCATCAAGTCTCTGACAGGGAATATCGGAATGGTCATATGCACAAGTACCAACTTTCAGGTGAAAGGAATCACACAGCGAATAATTTGGGCAACTGAGATGAGCAGTATTTGAATCATCCGATAACTGAAATTCTATCAGAAAAAGTACATGGGGTTTGGGAGACTGCAATTGGAAATGGACATTGTCGAGATTAGAATTGAGAGCACGTATATTTGTGAAATGAACTAAAAAGTGTTTGGGAGGTTTTAATCTTTTCGCAGATAAGCTTACTTTATTAGTTTGACAATTCATGGTGAATTCAATGGTAAGAAAAAGTGAGGGGGACAGGCTGTATGAAGAAATGAAATTTTTGGATATGGCGTACACATGTTAAGAATACAGTATACCCAGATTCTTGGTATAACGTGGCCTCGACAATGTCCCCTGCATACACACTACTCGGACTCCATCCAGTCACTATCTGGCAGAGTAGAGGTAGCAAGATTATATACTAGGTGATCCAAAAGCCTCTTAAGAGTTACCAATAGATTCGGTCCGGTGTACTAACTAGCGGCCGACCTGCGAACACCGTTTTAGAGCTGTACCCTCGAAATGTAAGGAAGATTGGATCTCGGCATGATGTTCATTATAACCTCAAAAGTCATCAGTCATACTGCATGATGGAAGGAAAACTGCAGCCATTATCAATCCACTGCAGGATAGAAGCCTCTTCAACAATTCCTTTGGAGGGAAATTCATGTTGAAACCAGTGCGAGTTGGCGGATCGACCCGTATTTAGCAGTCAGGGCTTGAACTCCGGTCTACTCAAAGAGGGTGTGCTACTGCACTCCTACTCCTGACCTTAGTTACCATGTCTGAGTGGGTAGCACAGTGGTATCGTCACCGTCCTCCCCACACCGGGTGGAAAAGGCCTGGGTTCGAATCCCGTCGATGACGCGAGGAACTTTAGTGGGCTTTTTTCACTCCGTGGCTGAGTTAGTCAGTCTCAGGCGTAGATAGCAAAGTTTTTTCCCTCAGAAACTGGGGTTTTTTTCATCCAGCAAAACAGGCAAATCGACCAGAGAACACACGCAATTTACAGACACGAATACGGGTTAATGTAATCATTTACGGGTAACCCTAAAATAGTAACAGTAATAGTGACCTTGGCAAATGAAGTTTAACATTGACAAATGTAAAGTACTACACATGGGAAACAGCAACCCCAGAGCAACGTATCAACTCTGTGGTACTACACTGACAGTGGTAGAGAATGAAAGGGACCTGGGGGTGGTTGTGTAGGCAGATATGAAGTTCTCTGAGCAGTGCAGACGGGCTGCAGGAGTAGCTCATGGTGTATTGTCAATGATATATAGGAATTTTTCTAGCAGGGATAAGGAGTTGATTATTCCCTTGTATAAGGCAATGGTCAGGCCGCACCTAGAGTACTGTATACATATCTGGGGGCCTCATTTCAAGAAGGATGTAGAGCTGCTAGAACGAGTACAGAGAAGGGCAACAAGATTAGTGAATGGAACAAAGGGGTGCTCTTACGAAGAAAGGCTTAAGTTTTGCAAATAACAGCGTCTCGAGACTAGGCACCAGCGAGGTGATCTGATAGAGGTGTATAAAGCCTTGAATGGTTTGAGCATGCTCAATGCTGATGGGATTCTTCCTCTCGCTCAGAATAATCACCTGAGAGGGCATAAATTCAAATTGAGGAAAGACAGATGTAGGATAGACGTGAGCAATTTTGCCTTTAGCCACCGGGTGGTGGGTTGGTGGAACAGACTTCCATCCCTTGTCGTGGAAGTTGATAGCCTAAATAAGTTTAAGGCTCAGCTGGACAGGTATTTTGAACGAACAGAGGGGTGAAGTGGAAGTGGTTTTTTTTTTTTTTTTTTTTTTTTTGGCTGATGCTGCATAAGCTTGCTTTCTTGCATCAAATGCCTGTACTAATGCTAATGCTAATGCTAGTTACCATAGCAAATTGTACAGAAACTCGCACTACTCAGAGAGTACTGTATAATAATAATATAATATTGGTTACCCTTTGCCGGTCACACACTAAAATTGAAACCTTGGGCGACATATCTGCATAATAGTGAGGAACTGAGGAACTTTATATTGCTGCTATAAGAACACTGCTGAATCATTGTTAGGTAAGATTGATTAAGTAAATTAACTAGGTCAAAGGCAAGTGTTAATAATTAACCATACACGGTAATAAACTATGTGGATCTGTTATAACGGGTGCAGAGAAGAGAAAAAAAATTAGTGATGTGGGGGCACAATATGGTACTCTTCAGGTTCTGCAAATTGCAGGGTCTCGAATCTAGCCACCTGCAAGATCTGATTGAGGTGTTTAAAGCTATGAATATATTAAGTGAACTAAATGCCCATGGCGTCCTTACTCTTACTCAGACAATACACACATGAGAGGACATATGGAGGAGAGATGGTTACAGGCACCTGTGAGATCTGATTGATCTGTATTTAAAGCTATGAATAGATGTGAGGAAATTTGATGAAAAAAGAGATGTGTGGATATTTTCTTTTAGCCATCCGGTACTTGCAGAAGTGGTTGGTTTGAATGAATTTAAGGAAGAACTAGCTATTAGACAAATTATTAGAGGAGAACGAACAAGTTATATGGGAAGTTGTTCTTATTATACGAATTTAGATCGCACCGAATTAACTCAGCCACGGAGTGAAAAGGCCCAAAAAAAAATTCCTCAGGTCATTTTATTTTTTATTTTATTATTATATTAGGGTTACCAGTAATTGATTAGATAAACCCGTATTTTTGTCTTTAAATTGTGTGTGTTCTCTGGTCGATTTGCCTGCATTGCTGGACGAAAAAAACCCAAGTTTCTGGGGAAAAAAACCTTGCGATCTACGCCTCAAACCGACTAACTCAGCAACGGAGTGAAAAAAGCCCACTAAAGTTCCTCGCGTCATCGACGGGATTCTAACCCTGGCCTTTTCCACCCGGTGTGGGAGAACGGTGACAATACCACTGCGCCACGTGCCAGGCAGCTGCTGCTGCCATTAGGCCTTCTAGCCATTCGCCTTTGCTGTTCCTTTGCGTCCACTCCCTGGGCAGGAGGGGAGGTGACCAGTAGCGCAGCTACCATGTAGGGAGGCAAAGCAATTGCCTCCGGGCCCTTTAAGGGTCCGGCGTCTTTGGCTGTCTCCTGTTTTTGCAATTTTCATTAATTAAGTAGGGACCCGAACATGTTCTTTGCCTCCCGTCCCGAAAAAGGGTAGCTACGCTCCTGGAGGTGACCCCTGTTCTCCTCCCCCTCGCCACCCTATTTTCCCTGTCGTGAGGTATGGGCCTGCTCCACTGATTTGGGGATCATCTTCTCTATGGACTCGGTATCTCTGTCTTTTCTCCCTAGCCTTCAGTTTTCTTCCCCCTCTCTAACATACAATTAGGCGCCTCCGTAGCCAGGTGGGCAGGAGCAGCAGTGCGTAGCACACGCTTCTTGATTAGACCGGGGTTCGAGCCCGTGACCACCAAATACGGAGGATGCGGAAAGGTCAGGGAATGACCACCGCATATCCCCGGAGCAATATGGCTTTAGTTGCTAATGCTCCTAAAAATCCAAATAACAAACAAACAAACACATACAATTAGCGTCCGAATCATCTCTAAATTGTTTGAGCCCTACACCCAAAAGCTTATTAAACTCAAATCGCATAGCTATACTGTATTATATTTAGGTCACGCGAATAATTAAAATTATCTACCGTGCTGTGTCTTATGTCTGTCAGTTGTGAGTGTTCTATGGTTGATTTTTCTGTTTGCTGAACGAAAATCCTCTCAGATATACAAGGAGAAAAAATTGCTATCTACGCCTGAGACCGACTAACTCGGCCACGGAGTGAAAAAAGCCATTTAAAGTTTTTCGCCTCATCGACGGGATTCGAATCGGCCCAACCCACGCAGACAATTCATAGAGATATATATCCCATCTAACAAATGCATTTCGAACATTTCTGCAACCACAATGCAGCGCAAAACACATAAGTGATGCATTTGTTTTGTTCGCCACTGTACACCTTTAAACCTCTGGCATTGATAGTGTTCTGTTTCCCACCTACAATATATACTATGTAGAGATGAGGAGAAACCCTCTGGTGCCGTTTGACACTAACACACTCTACACTCTGTCCGGCATTATCCATGATTTCGATCCATAGATTTTTTGTGGTACATAATAAGCTCCGTGGAGAACAATTTTGCAATTCTCATCTACTTCTTTCTCCACATAAATTTTTAAAGTTATAAAACATTCTTCTTTGGTTTGCTCTCTACATATCTTTTTTATAAATTCTCCCTTCTTTATCTACTATACTCCCTAAATTGAAACAATCCAATTTGATCTAACTCGCGGCAGTTTTCAAACTTGTCTTATATTTATCCAACACATGGTCAAGTCGTTTACCTTTAAGATCGTTAGCTTCCACATGAATAGAATGCTCTCTTCACCTCCCTTAAAGTCTGACAATCTGTTGCTGGTATCATCAATGGTTGCTCCTGGCAAGCACACTCTGGTTCTGGACCGCCTTGTTTTATTGTAAAAAAATTTACCAGTTTTCCTGACAAGAGAGTCTCCCAATAAAACTAGATCGCCTTCAACCAAAGCAGTCTGGATTTGACTATTGTTTTCAGACATCCGAATCAGGGGTGTATCACTCGATACGTCATGATATGCTTGAGTCCCTGACGAGCTGCCTGTTCTCTCAGTTTTAAAGGTTAATTAAAATTTTCTAAATGCTCTACTTCTGATACTGTTAATGATAATATCATAATACTGTATAATTGTATTGTAATACAGAAGTATTGTAATGCAGTTATACCAACATAATAACATTTGTTGTAAAATTACTATAAGTCTCTTACAGTTATACCAGCATAATAACATATGTTGTAACACAGGCATAAATCTCTTACCGGTAAAGAGGAAATATGTCATATTCTTCTCTTCTACAATAAAAGTTCCAAGTTATTTGAATATATCTTTAAAAGAAATTTATTCACTGTGGATGTTAATTAAAATTAGATTTCTGGTATTTTTATGATATCGGTGTAATTCTATATGAATATAAAAATATAGTAATCGACAAAATTAAAAGAACACATTGCATACATGTGTAACTCGTTAAGCTGGTCAAGAAGCGGGACAAAATGTGATATGGTGGTATACTATAAACTGACGATGGAATGAAAAGTAAGCGAGAAACTTCGAACCGGCACAAGGGGAATTTATAATGGTTGTATAGCATTGGCATTAGCATTAGTAGAGCCATACGATGCAAGAAAGGAAGCTTATGCAGCATCAGCCTAAAAAAAAAATAAAATAAAAAAAAAAAATAATAAAAAAATAATAAATAAATAAAAAACCGCTCCGATTTCACCAAATACCTGTCCGTTCGTTTCAAATACCTGTCCAGCTGAGCCTTAAATTTATTTAGGCTATCAACTTCCACAACAAAAGACGGAAGTCTCTTCCACCAATCAACTACCCGCTGGCTAAAGGCAAACTTCCGCACATCTATCCTACAACTGTCTTTCCTCAATTGGAATTTATGCCCTCTCAGGTGATTATTCTGAGCAAGAGGGAGAATCCCATCGGCATTGAGCATGCTCAAACCATTCAAGGCTTTATACACCTCTATCAGATCACCTCGCCGGGGCCTAGTCTCCAGACACTTTAATTTGGAAAACTTAAGCTTTCCTTCCTAAGAGCAACCCTGTGTTCCATTCACTAATCTTGTTGCCATTCCTCTGTATTCGTTCCAACAGCTCTACATCCTTCTTAAAATGAGGTCTCCAGACAAATACACAGTAATCAAGTTGTTGCCTGACCATTGCCTTATACAAGGGGATAATCACCTCCTTATCCCTGCTAGAAAAATTCCTGTATAACATTGACAAAACAACATGAGTCACCCTTGCAGACCGTCTGCACTACTCAGAAAACTTCATATCTGACTGCACAATTACCCCCAGGTCCTTTTCATTCTCTGCCACTGTCAGTGTAGTACCATAGAGTTGATACGTTACTCTTGGGTTGCTGCTTCCCATATGTAGTACTTTACATTTGTCAATGTTAAATTTCATTTGCCACTTCTCTCAGCCCATCTGCTTAACTTTTCTAGATCCTGTTGCAGCAGCGTACTGTCATTAGTGTCCTTAGCAACCCTGCCAACCTTCGTATCGGCTGCAAAATTGGACATTAAGCTTGATATACCATCATCAATATCACTTATAAATACAGAAAACAACAATGGACCCAAAACTGAACCCTGAGAGACTACACTGATAACATTAGACCACGATGAGCAGTGTCCATTGATTACCACTCTCTGTGTCTCCCACTCAACTACCCCTTTATCCATTGCAGCAATTTGCCTCCAATGCCACACTGCTCCAATTTGTGCAGCAGTCTTCCATATGCAACAGTATCAAAGGCCTTTCTAAGATCCAAATATATGATATGAAAGTTATTCTTTGCATCCAGTTCCTTTGTGACTACATCACAGTATCCAATCAAATAGATCAGGCAAGGCTTCCCCTTAACAAACCCATGTTGTGTCTGAGCTATAACTGAAATTTTGTCTAGATGATCCTGCGGTGCTTCTTTAACCAGTGCCTCCATTAATTTCCCTGGAACAGAAGTTAAACTAACAGGTCTGTAATTACCTTTGTCTCCCTTTGATCCTCTGTGGATTGCGCTCAATTTGCACATCTCTAGTCCTTGTGTACCTTCTCCGAGTCCAGGGAAGCTCTCATAATAATGGTAAGGGTTGCTTACTTCTTTTGCTGCCTCCATTAATATAACTGGATAGATTCCATCTACTCATGTGCCTTTGTTATGTTTACCTTCAACAACTTCTCCTCCACTTTACTCTCAGTTATTACAACATTATCTAGCTTACTGCCAGAGTTTAATACACCTCTGGCATTTTATTTCCTGAATAACTCCTCATGGGTGAATTTAGATGCAAAATACTCATTTAATTTGTTAGCCACCTGAGCAGGATCATCAACAGCTGAACCATCAATATCCAGTGGACCAATCTGATTGAACCTTTTCCTTCAAGAGCTTACATAGGTAAAGAACTCTTTTTTTTCTTTGCATCCTTTGCCAAGGATTTCTCATAATCTGCCTTTGCCTGCCTAATCTCCTTTGTGACTTGGTTACAGTCCAGCTTATATCAATGATGTCACCCATTAATTTATATGTATCCCATGCATTTTTCTGCTCTGCCACATGTCTAATTACCTCTTAGATCTGACATTCATTTAGGCCTAAATCTTGAACAACATTTCTTAGTTGGTATGAAAAGCCTAGTAGCTTCCAAGATTAATTCTTTGAATGCTTCCCATTTTGAATTTACTGTTGGTAACATCATCAGTTGTTCCCACCGTATAGAATTTAAATACTGTTCAGACCACCATAGTAACCTTTACGAAAGCAAAAACTCTTCCCTTTACCCTTGATAGTAGTTACCTCATTGATTAAATCTCACTTCAGCAGACTGTGAGCATTTCCCACTGTGATATAAGCACACTGTGATATAATAATTACCAAAAAGGTCACATTGCATAAGTTGATACAAGATGCTCGAAAAAATGGTCAGATGATATTAGTACGGCGTATGATTCCCTCCAAAGGCTAGATAAACCCGACAGTGCCAAACCATGCTCGATATAAAGGTGTCTATAAGATCCTATGGCAACAAGTCCCATTGTTCGACCAGCGCAGTATTAAACTCACCAAGTAATGGAGGAATTTGTTGTCGGAGTGCAATACAACGACCAAGGGTGTCCCCACAAGTTTGATTGGATTTAAGTCTTGTGATCGTGCTGGTCACGGCAATCGTTGGATTTCTTCAGCTTCAAGATATTCCTCCACCACTTGAGTTCTATGTGTAGCCGTATTTTCGTCCATGAAAAGAAAATCAGGGCGAACCTGGCCAGTTAAAAGTCGCACATAGGATTTGCAGTTCTGTTCTCGGTACCTCTGAGCGATTACGATAACCCATAAAAAACATGGAAACAGTTGCCACCGCCTCCACCGTAAGTGTCCCTTTCTCTGATGCTGGAGAGATGGTACCTCATTCCTCATTATATCCGGATGAAATAACGTCTAAAGCGGGATTCATCAGAGAGAGGAGAACTATACCGCGTTTGTCAGGGCTCCAAGTCCCATGATCATGTCACCATTTTCGACGAACTCTGCGGTGGTTTGGGGTTAATGGGATACAGATTATTGGCTTCCATGCGCAGAATCAACTTGATTTGAACCTTCTTAACACAGTCCGGTTGAAAATATTTTAATCCATGGCTGCAGCAACCTCAAGAGACAGTTGATGATAGGATTTCGTAGGGTTGCATCTTGCTATTAGAGCCAGCTAGTGGTCTGTTCTGGTTTACGTAGCCCTCCGGGAATCTAGGCAACTCTTCTTGTAATGGTTCCTATCTCCTGAAATTTAATCTGTAATACTGAGAGAACGCTGCGTGACACTAAGCCACTGTGCCTCCTCCACCTGCGACTGCCTGGCTTCACGTCGTCCAACGGTCAGTCACTTCAGAGAATCATTTAAACGACGGTACCCTGAATGGAGATGTGGCTATTGCACTCACTGTGCAAGGCATAAAACGGGAATGAAATGATGTGGTCGCAGCCCATATTTTTATGTATATGAATAATTTGCGTAATGTGCTCCATTGTAAGGTGGTAAATAGATTTCTATTGGATACTCGGAATTTGCATACCAGGATTCTATTATATCAATTATTCACCTTCCGCGACACTGTTCACAATAAAATATTGATGAAAAGCATTTTTTTCTATTAATCTTGCCGTGCAGTGAAACTAAAACCAGTCTGTCTGCGCGGTAGCACAGTCGTATCGTTACCGTCCTCCCCACATCGGATGAAAAATGCCGGGGTTCAAATCCCGTCGATGACACGAGAAACTTTCATGGGCTTGTTTTCACTCCTTGGGTGAGTAAGTTGGTCTCAGGCGTAGACAGCAAGGTTTTTCCCCATAGAAACTGGGGGGTTTTCGTCCAGCAAACAGACAAATCGACCAGAGAACACATGCAATTTACAGACAAAATCTACATATGGGTAGATGTAATCAATTACGGGTGACCCTAATGTAAAAATAAATAATAATATAAAACCAGTATGCTGGAAAACTGGTACAATTCTGCTACTGCTGCGTGGTAAACATGCCCACAACCGTTATAATGACTATCTCAGTTTACTTATGTAAACTCTAGAAGGAAGGGGATGAATCAGATTGGTCCACTTGATATCGATGGGTCAACTGTTGATGATCCTGCTCAGGTAGCTAACAAACTAAATGAATATTTTGCATCGACATTCACACATGAGGAGTTATTTAGCGAGGGGAAAGCCAGAGGTGTATTCAACTCTAGGAGTAAGCTAGAGAATCTTGTAATAACTGAGAGTAAAGAGGAGGAGAAATTGTTGAAGATAAACACAAGAAAGGCACCCGGAGTGGATGGGATCTATCCAGTTATATTAAAGGAGGCAGCAGAGGAAGTAAGCAAACCCTTAGCCATAATTATGAGAGCTTCCTTGGACTCAGGGGAGGTACCCACAGACAGGAGATGTGCAAATGTGACCCCAATTCACAAAGGAGGATCAAAGGGTGACACAAGTAATTATAGACCTGTGAGTTTAACTTCTGTTCCAGGAAAATTAATGGAGGAACTAGTTAAAGAAGCACTGCAGGATCATTTAGACAAGACTTCAGTTATAGCCCGGACATAGCATGGTTTTGTTAAGGGGAAGTTTTGCCTGACCAATTTGATTGGATACTATGATGCAGTCACAAAGGAACTGGATGCAGGGAATAAATTTGATATTATATACTTGGATCTCAGAAAGGCTTTTGATACTGTTGCACATGGAAGACTGCTGCACAAATTGGAGCAGTGTGGCATTGGAGGCAAATTGCTGCTGTGGATAAAGGGGTGGCTGAGGGGGAGAAGACAGAGAGTGGTAATCAATGGACACTGCTCATCGTGGACTAATGTTATTAGTGGAGTCCCTCAGGGCTCAGTGTTGGGTCCATTATTGTTTTCTGTATTTATAAATGATATTGATGATGGTATATCAAGCTTAATGTCGAAGTTTGCAGACGATACAAAGGTTGGCAGGGTTGTCAAGGACACTACTGACACTATGCTGCTGCAACAGGATTGGAAAGGTTGAGCAGATGGGCTGAGAGGTGGCAAATGAAGTTTAACATTGACAAATGTAAAATACTACACATGGGGAACGGCAACCCCAGAGCAACGTATCAACTCTGTGGTAATACACTGACAGTGGTAGAGAATGAAAGGGACCTGGGGGTGGTTGTGCAGGCAGATATGAAGTTCTCTGAGCCATGCAGACGGGCTGCAAGAGTAGCTCATGGTGTATTGTCAATGATATATAGGAATTTTTCTAGCAGGGATAAGGAGGTGATTATTCCCTTGTATAAGGCAATGGTCAGGCCACACCTAGAGTACTGTATACAGGTCTGGAGGCCTCATTTCAAGAAGGATGTAGAGCTGCTGGAACGAGTACAGAGAAGGGCAACAAGATTAGTGAATGGAACAAAGGGGTACTCTTACGAAGAAAGGCTTAAGTTTTGCAAATAACAGCGTCTCGAGACTAGGCTCCAGCGAGGTGATCTGATAGAGGTGTATAAAGCCTTGAATGGTTTGAGCATGCTCAATGCTGATGGGATTCTTCCTCTCGCTCAGAATAATCACCTGAGAGGGCATAAATTCAAATTGAGGAAAGACAGATGTAGGATAGACGTGTGGAAATTTGCCTTTAGCCAGCGGGTGGTTGGTTGGTGGAACAGACTTCCATCCCTTGTCGTGGAAGTTGATAGCCTAAATAAGTTTAAGGCTCAGCTGGACAGGTATTTGGAACGAACAGAGGGGTGAAGTGGAAGTGGTTTATTTTTTTTCTTTGACTGATGCTGCATAAGCTTGCTTTCTTGCATCAAATGCCTCTACTAATGCTAATGCTAATGCTATCTTTCAACATCAAATGGAATCTGGCAGTTCGAATACCCTCATTATTGACCTTTTTCTTTTGCGAAAACCATTACTGTCGACTGAGTTTGTCGAGAGTAATGGTTTTCGCCTCCAGTAAATTCGGATTTTCCGTCCAGCTGCCAGCAAACTGACGAAGGAATACACTCAATTACAGACTAAATGTTTTGTGTCTCATCGCTGTAATTGCTTTGTTGTTTAACCAACACGTTACAAACTGTGTAAATGTAAATTCTCCATAGCATATCTGATATGTCTGCTATTATCCACACAGGTGGATGAGAGCTGATTTTGATTTCCCTCGCGTGTAGCACAGTTGCTGTGGTTATTATTGTCTCCACACAAAGGGGAAACACCCGAGTTGGAATGCATTTGATAGCTTGAGGAATTTTATGGGTCTTTTCACAATTTGGCTGAGTTGATTGTTTTCGGCCGATTGTAGCGTGATTTTTCTTCCCTTAAATTTGGCTTTACGTCCAGAGAACATCAAACACAAATCGACTACAAAACAGACTCAATTTTCCGACGTCTTATATATGGTGCAATATGGCATAAGTGCAGATGCACCTAAAACCCAACAACAACAAGTACAACAACAACAGAGTTCGAATGCCGTGAATAATGGAGGGAATTTTTGTGGGATATATTCAGAACGTGGCTGAGGTAGTCGGTTAAAGAGAGTACTGTACAGTTTTTCTTCTAGAAATTCGGCTATGTTTTGCAAGCAAACAATGTACAGGAGTAATGTATATGGTGCAGTTCTACTCAGTTATACTCACAGAACACATGCACAATTTACAGACATAATGTATATGTCGCAATGTGACATAAGTGCTAATAACCCCAGGGGCTCACATCTGGTGAATATGGGCTTGGCACACCCAGGGTCCTGAGCTGGATATCATCATTCTTCTCTTTCTTTGTGATTCCGTTCTCTCTCTCTCTCTCTCTCTCTCTCTCTCTCTCTCTCTCTCTCTGGGTAATTCAGAAATTTTTTTTTTTGGTTGGTGCAGCATAAGCCTCGGCTTCCTTGCACTATATGGCTAATAATAATAATAATAATAAAATAATAATAATAATTCTCCCAAAACCCTATAACAATAACGAAAACAACAACATTATAAATGCAATAGTATGAACGATTTGGTGTGGTGAATATGCAATTCATTGCACACTTCATTAACACGTTTGTTTAGGTGGCGCTTGGAATATTTTCACCATATTGGATTTTGATTTGCCGCTTCTTTGTTCGTTGAAGTGGTTTTTATACACGTTTGTGTAAAATAAAGTGCAGTCATGGCGTACAAAGGAGCAAGTGGACAAAAAGTTCAAAAGGTAATGGTTCAACCCATTAATCTCATTTTTAGATATCTTCAGAACCATGCAAGAATTCAAGTTTGGCTGTACGAAAATGTTACTTTTAGAATAGAAGGGCATATTATTGGATTCGATGAATACATGAATCTTGTTCTTGATGAAGCAGAAGAAATATACCTGAAGACGAAGCAGAGGAAACCAATTGGACGTATCTTGTTGAAAGGCGAGAATATCACTCTCATCCAGGCCATCCAGATTTTGCCCGGATAGACATTCTGCATCTTATGCATAGTATAGGCAGATGCCAAATTGGCAATTATGCTTAATTTTATGCTATTTATTTCATAGCATTTTATGCTATTTTTTATCCATCGTGATTACGTCTCTTTCCATTTTTCCATTCCTGTATTCATGTTATTTGTTTAAATGTTTGAATAAAAATTAGTCATTAAATTACGTTGTACTCTTGGTGTTTTATTGAAAGTAATTAAAGTAATCCATTGCATTTTAGTAATGTTTACTTTATTTTCCTGATACCACTGGACGGTTTTCGTGGATACTGAAGAGGTGAGGGTATCGTGCGAAGGAAACTGATTGTGGGTTCCCCATTACTTTGGTAATTTTACAGGCTGCAACTCATAGATTTTGAGTTTGTTTGTCGGCTAAGTTGGGATATCAGTGCTACTGGTAATGTAAAATAATTAGAAATAAATATTGCATTTATTATGAAATTTCAATATCATAACTAGGTGAAAACTAGGTGAAACAAATCTGGCTATTTTATCAGTGCTACCCGGGAGAAATCACCTTATTGCACTTCATATATAGCACTTAAGTAGATATGTGCGTAAAGTGTACAGGGCTACGAATTAGACATTCGCTAAGAACGTTCAGTGTAGATACACAATATTTTGTTTGTAGTGAACTAGAAAGTAGATGAAATGGCATCGATTTAACTGTATCTGATAACGAGTTGCCATGATATTGCACTACCTCGAATAAGAAACGCTGCACTAATGGAGAAGACCATGGCCTATCAACGATGGGCAGGTAAGAACACTAGGGTACCTATCGCACATTGACGATAAGCCAATAAGCCTTAAAACGGTGCCGTCTGGATGGTGGTATCCCCTGAGAATAAAAACAATCGTCTTCTCTATTAGTGAAGCGTTACTTATTCGAAGTAGTGCAATATCATGGCAACTGGTTGTGAAGGAATTCACAATATGAGAAACAATTAAATCGATGCCATTTCAATTACTTTCGAGTTCACTACGAACAAAATATTGTGCATCTACACTGAACGTCCATTAGTTTAAGTAGTACATAAAATTTTTAGCTTCTCAGTCAAAACAAATGCTTTTCAAGGTAATCACTTGTTTTCTTCAGTTTAGTTAATAATGTCGGTAAAAACTGCCTGTTTATTGCAGTATTGCTACACAACTCTTCTAAAAGAATGCATTATCAATTTGAACTGTGTACCGCTGTTAAAACATTGTCAGAGCTATTACGAAAGCAAGCAGGCTGGCAGTTCTTAAATAGGCAGTGGAGTTACCTTTTAAAATTGTTTGACTTAGATAGATATAATAATCTTAATAAAAATAAAGGCTCTAAATCATCAAAAATGCATAAGAAATGAAAAAGTGACATTTAAAATAAGCCAACTCCAAGCTCAGTGTTTCCATCATATTCCAGCAATTCGGTAAAAATGCAGTTAAAGCCGCGGTCCTGACGCGACAAAATGTGAATGAAAATTACCTGACTTATGTTTGCCGAAGGCAGGGAGGAGTAGATCCAATAGTGATTGCCAGAAACAAGCTGCATCCCACGCTGCTTTTCTCTCCACTATAGACCTATACTAGACACTACTAAGGGCTATACTAGATGAGACAAATGGTCAGTCCAACATAATTAATCTTTATTAATTACATAAAGATACCATACAATATACCCATCAAGGCATGCTGTCAAGCGTTTCACATCGATATAACTATAGAAAATAGTGATACCGAGTAACAATATATAATGATAATAGCAAAATAGCAATAATAAATCAATAAAATAAAAATCCACGATCAAATACCATATGAGCCAGTTCTCCATACATCTAGATAAGAGGATACGTGCTTCACAGGTAGAGTGTCACCTTTAAGCGAAGTTCAGGTACTTGCATTAGAATCCTTTTTCACTGTTTGTCACAGACGAACTTGTTCAGATCCACGTCAAGTGACTGTATTCTTGTTAACATTTCTGTGGGCCGAAATCTCTTATGAGACGTGTGCAGTCTCCCATGGGTCGAGGAATTGCTCTCAGCGCAGGAGGAGGAATTTTCTATCGGATCACATTCCAGATGTTGGGGGCGGAAATATTTCCAGTAAGCATTTTTGCAGTGAAAGTTAGGCGTCTCCCTTCCATCTTCACTGTCAATCGTTCCAGCCTGAGAGCCGTGGCCATCCGTGTGGTTCGCTGCTGTGGAGGTAACTTAGACTTCCATGTGGCCCATTTCAGTAACCAAAATTCGGCTGCATATAGTGGATTTATTGTGGTTTTGGTCGCAGAACTCCTAATTTCTATTTCGTAGAGAACGCGTTGAAAGATGGCAGTTTGGATGTATCTCTTGGTAGGGCCTGGGTTAGTGACATAGAAAAGGTGCAGTTTCGCCATCCAGCTACTTCGATTCAATTGCAGGCGTAGATGTTCAAGATGGTGGTTGAACCATAACTTTGCGTCGAAGATCACCTCAAAGTCACGATGCTTTGCTACGCTTTTGATGATTTTTCCTTCATGCGTAGGTTGAATGATTGTTGGTCTGGGCTTCAATGAGAAAACCATGCACTTGGACTTGTCTGGATTGATCTTCAGACCAAAGAGTTTGAGGTAGATTCCTAGTTGATTGATGCTGCTGTTAATTGCTTTTACCACATCTTGCACATTATCCGAGGGGTTTATGATGGTTGCATCTTGAAATCATCCGTATATGATATTATGCAGTGGTATTATTGAAAAGAGCTGCTGGAACGAGTACAGAGAAGGGCAACAAGGTTAGTGAACGGAACGAAGGGTTGCTCTTACGAAGAAAGGCTTAAGTTTTGCAAATTACAGTGTCTGGAGACTAGGCACCGGCGAGGTGATCTGATAGAGTTGTATAAAGCCTTGAATGGTTTGAGCATGCTCAACGCTGATGGGATACTGCCTCTTGCTCAGAATAATCACCTGAGAGGGCATAAATTCAAATTGAGGAAAGACAGATGTAGGATAGATGTGCGGAAATTTGCCTTTAGCCAGCGGGTAGTTGGTTGGTGGAACAGACGACTTCCATCCCTTGTTGTGGAAGTTGATAGCCTAAATAAATTTAAGGCTCAGCTGGACAGGTATTTCGAACGAATGGAGGGGTGAAGTGGAAGGGTTTTTTTTTCTTGTTTTTTTGGCTGATGCTGCATAAACTTGCTTTCTTGCATCATATGCCTCTACTAATGCTAATGCTAATGCTAAAAGCGGGGCAATGATGGCAGTAAATAGGAGACCTGATAAAACCCCTCCTTGCGGTACTCCTGTATTGATATTTCTTTGATAGGACCGGCCGCCAACGGTAAGCGTCATGGTTCTGTTGGTCTGTAGCGATGTCAAGAAATTGAGGAGCTCACTTCAATATTGCAGAAGGATTGAAGATGGTTTAGGAGGGCCGAAATGCTGACACTAACAAAGCGGTTTCACAGACCTCGCCATGATGAACCCTTCCCTGGTCCAAGATATATCTGCATTGTTCGTTCATGAATATCTAACGACCACTGATCGTAGTGCAATCATCGATGAGATTTTCAGTATTCACCAATCATGCCATCCCCGGCAGAATGACATGGCTCGATTTACCTCTAGATCTGCAAGTTGGAAGCTGTTCGGCGACAGTGTCTGAAAAATCCTTCAAGGACAATCACCAGAAGGCTTGCTGACTATTACAGCAGCAACTCAGAAAGCAGATTTTATTACCCAACCCCTGACTAAAGCCTCGGACGCATCTATAAAACTGAGGAAACGCCATCCAAAAAGCGTGCCTTGGTGAACATAAGAACTGTCTACTTTGACATCTGACCTAAGAGCTGCAAGAAATGAATATCAAAGGATGAATAGAGCAGGCCGGCAGCAACAGGCAGAGTCTCTATTTGAAAACTGCAAAACACTCAGGCGAAGATATTCCAATACCATTTAACACCAGAAGCAGAACACCTGGAGGCACCTTGTCCAAACTGAAGGAAGGAGAGATCCATGGGGTATAGTCCACAAGATCACAAGGCAGAAGCTTGGCACTCCAGATATAAATTTCATGACAAAACAGGGCACTCTGGAAACTACCTGCTGGTTGGATACTATGAGAAAGATACTACACTGGTGTACAAAATTTAAGGACGACTCAGGTTTTCACCTGGAGCTTTTCATAGGAGTGGCCTGGATATGGGAAAAGCATACCAAAGGAACCTAGTGAGGTACAGAAATGATGAAAGACACAACAACGGAAACAAAACGGTACAGAGGGACTGGCTGCCATGATACCGATGCATCACTGCGAAAGATGGAACAAAGGGAAGAGGCGGTCCTCAGTAGGAGATATAGCCACTAGTAATGTCGATGGAGGCTTTGCACCGCCTGTCCATACTTAGAACAATATTGTTGATAGGTTCTTGCGGTAACATTGTCCATTCCTCTGTCAGCGCCATTTTCAGCTGGTCAACATTTTCTGGTGGGTGTGGACGTGCTGCTAGGCGTCTCCCCAGAGCGTCCCATATGTGTTCGTTGGGATTTAGATCAATAAACGGGCAGGCCAATCCATGCGAACAATGTCCTCACTTTCCAAAAGCATATCAACAGCTGCAATGCGATGGGGTGTGGCGTTATCATCCATAAACACGAACTCGGGGCCAATGGCACCTCTGAACAGACGCACATGTGGAAGGATTAGCTCAGTACAGTAGCGTGCATCGGTTACAGTACCGCCTTCCAGTATCTGGAGTTGTGAACGTTCATCCAAGATAAAAAAAAAAAAAAATCAAATTACTATATTAGGGTTACCCGTAAATGATTACATTAACCCGTATTCGTGTCTGTAAATTGCGTGTTCTTTGGTCGATTTGCCTGTTTTGCTGGACGAAAAAACCTCAGTTTCTGAGGGGAAAAACCTTGCTATCTACGCCCGAGACCGACTAACTCATCCACGGAGTGAAAAAAGCCCACTAAAGTTCCTCGCGTCATCGACGGGATTCGAACCCGGGCCTTTTCCACCCGGTGTGGGGAGGACGGTGACGATACCACTGTGCTACCCACGCAGACTTCATACAAGATAAGGCCTCACCAGCGAGAACACCTCGACCTCCATATCGATCCCTTTCAGTGATGTTTGCGGGGTGATACCGTGTGCCTACCTCTCGCCAGATTAGCTGACGTCCAGAATCGCTGCTGAGACTGAATCTACTCTCATCGGTAAAGTGTACCTTAAGTAATGATTTTGTGGTTGTAACCTTTAGAAATAGTGTTGGTCCTTAAGTTTTGCACACCAGTATGGATCAAATCCTCATATAGGTTAACCAGACAACAATTCTCACCAACAACGCCAGAAAATTGGAGAAAACTTTCTACCTATCCCAATGGGTAGGGAGGAAGAATTTTCACAACAGGAGGTCTGCAATGCCATTCAAAAAATCAAGTGTGGCAAGGGTCCTGGACTTGACCTGATCGAAGGTGAATATAGACATGTATAGTATCTTGTGTACAGCAGATCCTGGAACAGTAGTTCAAATCTGCCATGTTACTCTGTGATTATACAAAACTCTGTAGAATGGGCAGAAATGTGTAGTTTTATGTTTGCGTATATTATGTGTTGTTGTGTTGTTTCTGGCCTCTTTGCCACTGGGCAGGCAATCTCCTGGAAAGCCTGCCCGGTGCCCGTCTACACTAAGAGGAGGTGGGATACAACTAGATATGTCCTTAATCAAGTGGAGTTAGACCATTACAACCTTTGTCTGCCCTGAAGAGGGTGAAGTCCTGCACATACCGGAGTAGTGTTATACCACTGGGTGCCAGCAAGTCCCACAGCTACCCAAACTTTGGATACCAGCATAGAGAAAAAAATAAAATCATAATTAAAACAAATTAATAATTTGATTTAAAAAAATATATAAAATAAATAAGTTATTTAAAAAAAACCGGAAGAGAGTAAAATAAAATAAATTAAGATAAAAATTGATAGATAAGAATATAAAAAACTAAATAAATAAAACAGTATTAAAAAAAGTAAAATAAAATAATAAAAAATATATATATAGATACAAAGTAAAAAAATAATAAAATAAATAAATAAAATGAAGGTGAAGAAAAATTAAATAAAATAAAAAATTATAAATAAAAGTAAGAAAAAAAAAGTAATGATTGTAAATATAAAATAAAATAAAATGAGATAAAAAAAAAAACACAGTTTCCTCACAGTCTTTCTTCTATTTTCTTTAGCCGTAAAGAAAAGTAAATTAAACAAGAATAATAAATAAAAAAAAAAATAAAAGTGAATTGTCTAAGATTAGACAAATCCTGCACCCACTTCAGCCAGTGCAATACCAGTGGATGCCAGCATTTCTTGGGTTGCCCAGGCCTGAGGGGATAAAAGTAAAAAAAAAAAAAAACTGAATCAGTGTGATTTTCTAAGAGCTATTCAAGGTGACAATATTTTATCTTTGCAAGACCCCACTTACTGTTGAGGCTGACGACATCATTGAAGGTGCTGGTGGCACTGAAGGAGGTGAAGCTGAAGCGGGATTGGCCAACAGAAGTTTTCTTCTAGCAAATAAATCAGAAGCAAATGTTGTAGGATTCCAAGGTGTGAGGCAGATTCTACTAGATGTGTTTCGTTGCCATAAAGCATAAAGAAGGCAGTGATAGAGCAGGTGGTTCCAGTCTTCGGGGTGGAGAGAAATTCAAGAATTGGTATTGCTCGTTCTGGACTGAAAGTGTTTGGACTTAAAAGAGCCATGTCCGGTTATGATAAATGATGTGTAGAGGTTTGGAGAGAACCATAGGAAATTTTTCTTGTTGGCAGTAAAATTGGAGACATCTGGTATAAGTTTATATATAGTTCTTTGGGGTTTGTATCCCAAAGATCTTGCCAAATTTTTATTAAAGCAGACCAAATCCGGGTTTTTTAAACTTTGGTGTCCCAAGGACATCATTCTGTATTCCATAGAATTCCATGGTCTGATGTTTTTGAAAGTAGCAGAAGGAATGATTTAAAATGTGCAAGTCCAGAGGTAATACTTCAACTATGAGCTGCAGGACATCAGTTGAGACAGTCCTGCAGGCACGTAGCATTTTAAGAATCAGGGATCTTTGCAAGGAGAGTAGTTTTGATTTCAGAGTGGCGTTCTTAATTCTTTCATACCAAACTGGAGCAGCATAGGTTGCAATAGGTATGAATACTGCCTTGTAATATAAGAGAAGAACTGTGTGTCCAAGCCCCCAGTCAGTTCTTATAATCCGAACAATAGCCATAGAAAATTTATTGATTTTATCTATTAGGTGGTTTACATGGAGAGCAAAATTGAGTCTGTCATCAATGATCACACTAAAATGTTTTAAGTACTTGACATATGGTATTTGCTTGTTAGCTCTTTTCTAGGTAGGAGGTGAAACAATCGAAGGTGAAACAATTCAACGGCTTTGGTCGCTTGATCCCAACTTACTTCAACATCTGATTAGTACCTACCTTCGCGCAGGTATCTTCCCTGTCGGCTGGAAGCACGCAAACCTTCGGTTAATACCAAAATATTCCTTTTCGCACACTGGAACCTCAAATTCCTACCGAAAGATTGTCCTCCTACCCATTCTGGGCAAGGAACTAGAGCGCTCGTTGCTAGCCAGGCTATTACCTATTTATGAAAACAAGGGATACAGTTCCTCCTACCAATATGGATTGAAACCAAGATGTCCCACTATTGACACAATCCAGAACATTTGCAATGCAAAAGAGCGATGGGATTCGAAATACATGACAGCTATTTTTATAGACTTTAAAGGTATTTCTGACTCTGTCTGGGGGCCTAATGCCATTAGACGGGTGAGGGCCACCGAATGTTTTCCTGAGCTCTACAAATGCTTCAACAGCTATTTCACAAATAAGAAAATCACAATCAAGACCGCATTCTATCGGATTACAAGGAATACCATCAGAAGCTGCCCTCAGGGCTCCATTTTCGCCCAGTTGTGTGGATCGTTGTGTCGGATGAGTGACTTATCTACACCTTCGAACACACCTCCGTGTTCTCCTATGCCAATGATCTTGTTATCCTGGCAGATGGACTCACTCGTTCCTCGATTGAGAACCGAGTAAATCATGTCATTGAAGCCCTTGCCACATGGGCTTCAACCCAGAAGTTAATGATTAGCACAACGAAAAGCAAAACACCCTTGATAAAGGGCACTCTTTACCTGCGAAGACATCCGATGATTAGACTGCATGGCCATCCGCTGCAATATGAAAGCTCAGTCAAGTTCCTGGGCCTAACCCTGGACAATAAGTGGACTATCTTAACAAATCTTGACCCCCTTAAAGAAAAACAAAGCGCTACACAGAGCCATTTTGGCCCGTGTAATCAGGACTGACTGGAGACTAAAAGGAGAACTCTGTACCTCCATTAGAGCACTGTCTTCATACCAATTATAATTACAGAGCCCAAATCTGGTTTCGTTGTGTGGACAAGAAGACCAACGTCAACACGCTTGGGCAGATTCAACGTCACCTTCTATGCATGTCTAGAGCATGCCACACCATATCAACACCTGCTCTTTAAATAAACACACGGAAACGTCCCCTAGATCTGCACGTCGCTTTCTGTGGTCAAACGGAATGCACCAAGAAGCACATAACAACAGAATTCCTAGGTATAAGCACCAGAACTGACCAAGACCTGAAATTAGAAAAGGACTGTATTTGGCAAGAAGTGAAAGTCCTATGGCAATCTTGATGGTCCATTACTGATAAAGGCGTTATAACAAAAATATTTATCCCATCAACCATCGACCACTTTGTCAGCTGCACCTTGACCTAGTTCACTCCAAGCTGACGACGATATATCTCCTCTCTGGACATGGGTCATTCAAAATCAAACTAGAGGAACTGGGCCTCTCCAACGATAATCTTTGCTTCTGTGGTGACGTGGAAGATTGGAGTCACATCATGTTCAACAATGTTGCCTACTTGGACCGCAGACAACAACGTCTTCTGGAGAGTGAACTACAAAACTAGCAACCTGTCCACTCCCTAACTGCAACGAAGACGACCTTCTTGGCCTACTCTAATTTTGTTACCAAGGTGTTCAAGCGGAGAAGGAACCTCTTGGCAGCTCTTCCACAACCACCATAATAGAACATCCAGCTATTGGAACCAGATCAATTACAATGAACCCTGTGGATTGAAATTCCCGCTCAGGCGACCCTCAACTCTACATCGACTTATCTCCCCAACGTCCACAGAGAGTTTGATCTCCGGCATGTTGCTGCCTCTAAAATACTCCTTAGAAGTCTATCTGTTCACGCATAGACACTTTTATTCTCTTATCCCCCACCCTTCTTTATGGAACCCCATTTACTACAGGTTTGACTAGCGCCTACTCGCCTCATGGCGATCTCTCTCTTGATGTCCCCCTTTCACCTTCACCTTTGATTTCCCCTTCTTCCACTTTCTCCATTTTTCACTTCATTTGGGGCTTCCCCCTGACTCTGCCAGGGACCAGCCTCGTCAGACGTTCTTATCCGCTCCTGGTCTGACTCTTCGTGCTGTGGACGGATGCTGGAGAGATAAACAACACATAACTGACCGTGCCCAAGATAATTCACATTCATCTGGGTTTGCAGAGTCTTGCATCTTCACAGTGCCACTAAGCGTGGTTTTGTGGGAAACCGTGGTCACCGCCTAACAAAGTAGTCTCTATATGTACTGTTTATGTCTACTATGTCCGTGTTATCCTATAGTAGACGAGCGCTTAAACACTACACAAGGGAAAGTAATGGAATGAGCTATGAAAAAAAAAAAAAAAAAACACGCACCAGAAAGCCTGCGATTTCCAAACAGAAGAAATTACGCAATGACTTGAAATAAAAGCGAAAACCTAACTTTTCTGCACTGAAAATTGTAATAATATATCATTATAATTTTTTTTGTTTTGAGGGGAACAGCTCCCAGACCCCCGCTAAGTCTCAGACCCCCATTTCACTAACAAAAGGAAAACACATATTAACGTCAAACAATTTTTAAAAAATGAAATGAAAAGAAACTTATCTACTCCACATGTACTCAGCCAGAGAGAGTTCAAAATTATCATTTTAACAAACTATCGAAATGATCTATCAACACGAAAGAGAACTAACGTTTCATGAACAAAAGAGAACAAATAGTTACATGGAAAAAGGCGAACAATAAACACAATATTATACGCACAATAACGAAAAATAACGACCTATCCATCAAAGCTTCCCTTCCCAATGATACAAAGAGCAAGTCACATATATTTTACGTTTAGTCATCAGACCGCGGGCTTTACTATGTTACACACTATGTAAATATAGCTTCCTACTAGCACAGCTGATATGTATGCCTTCCTCCCTACATCAGGTGGAAGAGCCCTTTCCTCGATTGCCCTCGTGTGTACCATAGTTGGTATGGCCACCGTTCTCTCCATACGAGGTGTAAAATACCCAAGGTCAAATCTCGTCGATGGTGTGAGGAAGTTTATGTGCCTGTTGCACAACGTGGCTGAGTTGATCGATCTCAGGCCATGGTAGATGGTTTTTTCTCCCCGAAAGACGATTTTTCCATCCAGAAAACATCAAACACAAATCGACCACAAAGCAGACCTATTATGTATTGCGTAATATGGCCTTAGTTGCTGATGCGCTTAAAACCTAACAACAACAACCGAGTTCAAATGCCGTAAATAATGGGAGTAATTTTTTTTGGAATATTTTCACAACATGGCTGAGGGAGTAATTAAAGCGAGTGTAGCATGATTTTTTCTTCTATAAATTCCGCTATGTTGTGCATAGGAATTTACAGGAAGCAGTTCTACTCAGTTATACAAACAGAACACACGCAGAATTTACAGACATAATATACAAATCGCAATGTGATTTAAGCCGCTAATTCTCTTTAAACCTACTTCAGAGGCTCACATCTGGTGAGTATGGGCTTGGCACAGCCAGAGTCCTGAGCTGGATATCATCATTCTTCTCTTGATTGGTGATTCCTTTCTACTTCTAACACACTCTCTCTCTCTCTCTCTCTCTCTCTCTCTCTCTCTCTCTCTCTCTCTCTCTCTCTCTCTCTCTCTCTCAGGGTAGCTTTGGGAATTATTTTTGGCTGGTACACCATAAGCCTCAGGCTTCGTTGCATCACATTGCTATTACTAATAATAATAACTAGGGGCTGCGCTCGCTTCTCTTGATAAAATAAAATACTTACAGAAGCTTTCGACTCTGTGTGTCTTTCTTCCTCAGCTATGAATTCTTAAATATGTTACTATAGGCCGCCGTAGCCTAGTGGTCAGGCGCGCGGGTGTATAAGTACACGTGCCTTGAGTGACCGGGGTTTAAGTCCGTGACTGCTGAATACCGTGCTGTTTCTGGTATTCTGGCCATCTTGTGAACTCGTTTGGTCGTCCAGGAGTATAAAGAGAAAATTTATTTTTATTTATTTTATAATATTGGTATAGATACACCATGGACAAGCCTTAAAGAAAAACTACGATCGTAGTGTGAAAATCATCATTTCATCTGTATCTCATATTTTTCTTATCCTTCACTACGAGTTACCATGTACTGCACTACATGGAATAAATAACGGTTCACTACTAGAAAAGACATTATGCCTTGTTGCATTTAGTTTATTTAAATAAATACGTTACATATGGAAATCAAGAATGGTACCGCGTGGTCATGTTAGATAAACATAGCGCGTGACCCCTATTAAACAGAAGTTTGTTTTACCTCAGTAAAACAAGCTTCTGTTATGTATTTTTGTATTTATTACGTATTATCGTTTAACTGGCATCTCTCTTCTCACATTGGCTGAATAAATATCATTAGGAGGAAAATTATTTTAATGTATAATTTTAATAATAATAATAATAACTTGGCCTGAAAAACGATCCAACACATCACCGCGGGATGCAACGTGATCACACAGACTGAGTACACTCATAGACACGACCATGTAGCCAGGATAATAGTAACAGCAGTATGCTACACAAGAAAGCAAGCATATGAGCTTATGTAGAATCAGCCAAAAGAAAAGAAGAAAAAAAAAAAAAAAAAAAAACAATTTCGTACATCCATTCCCTCTAAAAGGTTGTCCAGTCCCTCCTTGAATTTATTTAACCTATCAACTTCCACAACGACAGATGGAAGTTTGTTCCAGCAATTAACCACCTGTTGGCTAAAGGCAAATTTCCGCATATCTATTTTACAACTGTCTTTCCTGAATTTGAATTTATGCCCCTTTAGATTCGTAATCTGAGCAAGTTGAAGAATCCCATCAGAATTCAGCGTGCTCAACCCATTTAAGGCCTTATGCACCTCAATAAGATCACCTCGCAGGTGCCTAGTCTCCAGCCGCTGCAATTTGCAGAACTTAAGCCTCTCATGGTAAGAGGATCCCTTCATTCCCCCACCAATCTTGTTGCCTTTCTCTGTATGCGCTCAAGCAAATCTACATCCTTCCTAAAATGATGCCTCCAGACCGCGCCATAATAACGGACAAGACAACCCTGCAAAAGTACTGAAGGCGTGGCCTGATCAATTGCCTTATACAAAGGGACAATCACTTCCTTTTCCCTGCTAGCAAAATTCCTGTATATTATTGACAAAACCCCCATGACCTGCTCTTGCAGCCTCTTTGCATTGCTCAGAAAACTTCATATCTGACTGCACAATTACTCCCAGGTCTTTTCATTTTCAACACCACACAGTTGGTACATTCCTCTGGGGTTGCTTCTACCCATATGCAATTGTCAATGTTAGACTTCAGTTGTCACTTCTCAGCCCATCAGAAGCTAGCAAGGAAATACCAGTTTTTCAAAGAAAGTGTACCATACTACAAGGATGAACCCCAGGCAATACTGGAGACTCCAAACCGACAAGCCTTACTGGGACCGCGCCATAACGGACAAGACCCCGGGGGCTCACATCTGGTGAGTATGGGCTTGGCACACCCAGGGTCCTGAGCTGGATATCATCATTCTTCTCTTTCTTGGTGATTCCCTTCTACTTTTCTCGGTCTCTCTCTCTCAGGGTAATTCGGGATTTTTTTTTTTTTTTTGGCTGGTGCAGCATAAGCCTCAGGCTTCCTTGCACCATATAGCTAATAATAATAATAATAATAATAATAATAATAATAATAATAATAATAATAAGACAATCCTGCAAAACAGACCGGACCCTTGTGGACAAGAAGGAAAAGGCTACCTATCTGATTGACATAGTGGTACCCAACACTGGCAACATCTAGAAAACCCATGTGGAAAAAATCTGGAGGTACACGAACCTAAGACAGGAGATCAAAGAGATGTGCCATATGTAACAACTAACGACCATCCGGATCATCCTGTCAACCAGAGGTATGGTGTCAAAGACTCTACATAACAGCCTAGCAGGAATAGGTCTCCCAGCGAACACCTACAAGGAACTCTATAAAGTCGCAATCCTGAACACCTGTAGGATAATCAGAGAGTTCCTTGATGAACAGCAACACCGGTTATGAAAATAATCACCCTGTGTACTTGGTAGCAATACCCATCACGAGGTGGAATCCCCAAACAGGAAGAAAACAATATACTAATAACAAAAACAACTGCATAAATGTAATAGTATAAACGATTTGATGTAATGATGTAGCTGTTGCCTCTATATAGTATAAATGTTGCCTCTATAATAGTATAAACTATATAAAGAGATGTTGCAGGAAGTCATATTACTGTTGAAGAAGGGAGCTGACGCTCTCGAAAGCTTCAGGTTTTTAACGGTTTTTAGCGCTTTTAATTTTTATATTTTAGCATATTTTATAGTAAATGATCTTTTATTACAGTTTTTAGCATTCCGTAATATACAACCATTAGTTTATTGTAAATAATTTGTTTTTGATTTTATTTTTGATATTATTTGTAAAAAACTTTAGTTACAGTAAAATTTTATTTAATGGTCGGCGTATGAGTTTATTTCCTAGACATGAATTTTCTCGACCTCAGAGGCCTCTTTCAGGGTCTCTATGTATTGTTGGAACTGCTGGCCAAGAGCTACCGAACGGAATTTTATTAATTTAATTAAGTAAAAGTATAAACGATTTGGTGTGATGAATATACAATTTATTGCAAACTTGAATAAGTCGTTTGTTTAGGTGGCGCTTGAATTATTTTCGCCATATTGGATTTTAATTTGCCGCTTCTTTGTGCGTTGAACGTGTTTGTTGAAGTGCTTTGTATACAATTTTGTGTTGTGAAGTAGTATTTGTGTAAAATAAAGTGCAGTCATGTCGTACAAAGGAGGAAGTGGACAAAAAGTTCAAAAGGTAATGGTACAACCCATTAATCTCATTTTTAGATATCTTCAGAATCGTGCAAGAATTCAAGTTTGGCTGTACGAAAATGTTAATCTTAGAATAGAAGGACATATCATTGGATTCGATGAATACATGAATCTTGTTCTTGATGAAGCAGAAGAAATATATCTGAAGACGAAGCAGAGGAAACCTATTGGCCGTGTCTTGTTGAAAGGCGAGAATATCACCCTCATCATGAGCACCCAGAGTTTGCCTGGATAGACATTCTTCACCTTAGTCATGGTATAGGCACACACCAAATTGGCAGTTTCGTATAATTTCATGCTATTCATTATTCTTATCCATTGTGATGATTACATCACTTTCCATTTCATTCATTCCTGTCTTCATATTATTTGTTTAAATAATGTTGAATAAAAATTAGTCATTAAATTACGTTGTACTTTTGGTGTTTTATTGAAAGTAATTAACTTATACCATAACATTTTAGTTACGTTTAATTTATTTTCCTCATACCACTGGAAGGTTTTCGTGGATACTGAGGGGGGGGGGGTGGCGGCGGTATCGTTCCAAGAGAACCTCTGATTTTAGATTCCTCATTACTTTGTTTCTTTGGTAATTTTATAGGCTGCAGTTCTTATAGCAGTTATGAGTTTGTTTTTTGGCAATGGAGGGTGCCAGTGCAACCGGTAATTTAAAATAATTAAAAATAAAATATTGCATGTATTAGAAACATTCGATACATTTATGTTATTTCTCAAAACCAGATGGAAAAAATCTGGCTATTTTATCATTGCTGTGGGGATCACTTTATTATTTAAACCCGGAATTTTTTACTTCTCAGTTGAAACAAATGCTTCTCAAGGTAAACACTTGTTTCCATCAGTTTTATTAATAATGTGGGTAAAAAACTGTCTTGTTACTGCATGATTGCTACATAACCCTTCTAAAAGAATGCAGTATGAATCTGAAGTGTACACATCCTGTTGCAGCATTAGCATTATGAAAACAAACTAATTGACACTTCTTAAACAGGCAGTGGAGTTGCCCATTAAAACTATGTGAATTAGATAGATATAATTATAATAAAAATTAAGGTGCCAAATCATCAAAAATGCATTAGAAATGAAAACAAAATGAGTTAAAATAAGCCAACTCCAAGCTTGAGTGTGTCCAAATGACATATTCTAGCAATTCTTATAATAAACTTTTTTGCCATTATTCAGCTTTCTAGAAAGCTCTGATCAGTAATTTAGTTTTATTTTATATTACAAACAGTATTGACACTGAAGAAAAGAAATGGTGATATAGCTTGAAGAAAGAATTATTTCTATAATGAAATAAATATTGATTTTACCAATATAAGTCAGATAAATAAAACTTTATTAAAAATAAAATGCGTACACAGATGCTGATAGATGAAATAAAATATAAAATAAATGCACTGTATAAATTAAAACTGAAGTTATATACAGCCAATAAATAATAAAGAACTATTAATATAAAGAATAAAAGCGATAAAATAAGTGTGAAGAAGCTTACAAGGCCTCTATCAACTTAAGTTCTTGTATTATGCAGTGGTATAGCCTTGTGCATGCTTTAACAACAGGTGTGGATTATGTACAAGTAAAAGAGGGAAGGGGAACAACGAAATATCCAAAGTGAAATACTCAACCATCAGTCTCCCATGGAGTGTCTGACGGTTGAGTATTTCACTTTGATGGATCATGTACCTTTTTTAAGTTGATAAAGAGGCTCATTGCCTTGAAAGCTTCTTCATGCTTATTTTATCACTTATTTTCATGCATGTTTTATCACTTTTATTCTCTTTGTAGTAATAGTTTTTCTTTTATTATTTATCGGCTGTGTATAATTTCCGTTTTAATTTGTATACAGTGTATTTATTTTACTTTATCTATCAACATCCGTGTACTTAATTTATTTTTAATAAATTTTACTTATTTGATTGTTTCATCAATAGAAGCAATATTTATTTCATTAAGACTCAAGGCCTCTTCTCTAGAAATATTTCTGTTGGCAGAAAAATGTAAATGTAAAGAAATTAGCCCAAATGACAGTAATCCATAAATGCAAACTAATTATAAAATTAGTATTGGATAGTATAATGAAATAGAATATTATGAGATGGACTGGTTGATCCATATCTAGATCTAATATAGTTAGGGAACGACGTTAGTGGTTATTTTCCATTAAGATTACTATATTTAATACCTCTCTTATACCACATGAAATTAATAAAGTTTATTAAGCTAATCGCCTAAACTGCTATACATTAAGGTAACGTTTCAAGTATTATAATGTATAGTAGTTTAGGTGATGAGCTTAATAAACTATATTATTAATTTCACTTGGTATAAGAGTGGCATTAAATATCAGCAATATATATATATATCTATATATCAGCTTATACCAGCAATTCCCAACGTTTTTTGACTTGTGAACTCCTTTCAACATATTTGTATTGCGAGCCACTAAGCCTATATTCTCTGAAATTGTATAATAGTTCTGAATTTTTATTATAAAATATTTCCAGTATTACATTTTTATAAGTGATACTGTGTAATAATATAAAATTATTATTAAGTACCTATATATAAAAATGGTCTTCGAGTGAAAAAAAAAATAGTATGGAAAACATTTATTTAACATGATATACTGCAAGATAGTAAACTAAATATAAGGAATTGTGGGAGGTGGGTTTTCTTTTGTTGGCAGTTCTTTATTTTATATTTAATTTTATTTTACTTTATTATATCTTTGTTTATTATTAGTTATAATGCTCGCTATGTGTGCGTGACCCAAACCACAACTAAATATAAATTTTAATCCGAACCGCATAAATTAATATTAAACAATTTTGTAGTTTACAAAAATATATCTATGTAAATCTAAGCAGACACGATTACAGAATCTTTAGTGCAAACCCCCTGGAACACCTTCATGAAACCAGTGGTTTGCAAACCACCGGTTGGGAACCGCTGGCTTATTGTACTATTAAAACTTATACTGTTCACTCTTACTTCAATCGGCGCCTCCATAGCCAGGTGGGAAGGAGCAGCAGTGCGTAGCACACGCTTCTTGATTAGACCGGGGTTCGAGCCCGTCACCACCAAATATGGAAAATGCGGAAAGGTCATGGAATGACCACCGTATATCCCGGAGCAATATGGCCTTAGTTGCTAATGCTCCTAAAAACCAAATAACAAACAAACTTACTTCAATCCTGGCATAAATATCTCAAAGTAAAACTTTCATTGGTCTGTTTCTGAAAAATACAGTGGTATTTTGGGAACTGGCCAATAAGAGGTTTACTCGATGACATTTGTTTATTTTGGGATTATGACGTGTATTTGTTTATTTCAGAATTATGGTGTGTATTTGTTTATTTTTGGTTTTAAAGTAGGAATAGAGTAGAAATATGGACAAGTCCCTTTTCAATTTCATGTATATATATATATTTAATGTTTCTTCCAATGAGTCAAAACTGCATTCACCATTGTATGTGATGATTATTAGTTTACTATCAGGTAATCCTGCATTTTAGTATTGTGAGTCACGGTCAGCCCGCAAGTCACTGCCAGCTCCAGCCTGTCGTGAATCATATTCTGACAGGCAGTTCCGACTTGCTGAACATGCGTGACACTCAGTCTATCTGCCAGTTGTCGCTGTATCTGCGAGTCTATGTGCTGAGAATTGTCGCGGAACATGCACGACACTGTATCTGCAGTCTGTATACAGTACCAGCAATGTACTACGTACTCACAGTAATTTATTTTTATTTTTTTTTATTATTATTATTATTAGCTATATGGTGCAAGGAAGCCTGAGGCTTATGCTGCACCAGCCAAAAAAAAAAAATTCTGAATTACTCCCAGAGAGAGAGAGAGAGAGAGAGAGTCAGAAGTAGAAAGGAATCGCCAAGAAAGAGAAGAATGATGATATCCAGCTCAGGACCCTGGGTGTGCCAAGCCCATACTCACCAGATGTGAGCCCCTGGGGTTATTTCAGAAAGAATAAAAATAATTTCCTGACTAAATAAGAATTTGATAATAAAAATAAAAGTAGATAGTTATAAAAACGATAATGGAATAATGGATTTTTTATTAGAAGTAATATGATTTGTGAATATATATATATATATATACATATACGGTATATATAGATAGAAAGTTAAAATCATTGGCTCTATAGCATTAAGTACTATATGTATTTTTTATTTAATTCACCTTTTCACAAATGTAATAATTCACAAATTATTACAAATAATCACAAAATATATTCATATTATTATTTTCAGGCAATACAAAATATATTACCTGAAAATAATAATTATCTATTTCCATTATCGTTTTTATAACTATCTACTTTTATTTTTATAATCAAATTATTATGTAGTCAGGAAATCGTATTTATTCTTTCTGAAAACGAAAAAAAAAAAAAATTACTACTGCACATACGTATTACACTGCCAATATCACAAAGTATCTTACTACTCTGTGGCCAGTATATAGTCAGTGTTGCACATGCTCAGTCAAGTCGGAACTGCCCGTCAGAATAAGAATCACGCTAGGTTGGAGCGGGCGATTGACTTGCGGGCTGACCGTGACTCATGACACTAAAGGGCAGGATTACCACTATCATTCTTCTATTATCGATATGGTGTTTGCAGAAAGAGTATTTGCACTCTGTTTAGTCAGTACTTAGTTTTTAAATAAATATCTTTACCAGTGTGCATAAGCCTTTTTTCCCATAGAATACACAAAACAATTTACAAAAAATTGTAAATAATATTTGCATATATCTTTAAAGTATGTGTAGTGAACATTGATTGGATTCTCCTTACTGATTACAATCATGAATAGCATATCGAAACAATAACGGTTAGGAGTTTACATCATTTGGCATTTAATTTTTTAAATTCTAATTTTATTTTGACTATTGATAAGTTAGTCTTTGTTAAAACACTCCAATGTAATTCAGGCTATAGATAAATTGGTAGTCTTTTTTATTATATTATTAGCTGTATGGTGCAAGGAAGCCTGAGACTTATGCTTCACCAGCAAAAAAAAATTCCCAAGTTACCCTGAGAGAGAGAGAGAGAGAGAGAGTGAGTGAGTGTCAAAAGTAGAAGGGAATCACCAAAAGAGAAGAATGATATCCAGCTCTGGACCCTGGGCGTGCCAAGTCCATACTCACCACATGTAGTCTTTTGATTGACAAAAGTATTGCATTTTCTTTGTTTTTAAAGCACACACTCATTGTGGATGAAAACAATATTTTTTGCAATAAAATAATCCAAGTTTTTCTGTTATGCTTTAATGCTGTGGAAGTTTTAATATTAGCATTAGCATTAGTTGAGGCATATGATACAAGAAAGCAAGCTTATACAGCATTAGCCAAAAAAAAAAAACCCTTCCCATTTCACCCATCCGGTCACTCCAAATGTTTGTCTAGTTTATCCTTAAATTTATTAAAGTTATCAACTTCCACAACAACGGATGGAAGTCTGTTCCAGCAATCAACTACCTGTTGGCTAAAGGCAAACTTCTACACATCTATTTTACAACCGTCTTTCCTCAATTTGAAACTATGCCCCCTCAGGCCAACCGGGCTAGCCTGGTGGGTAAAGTACCTGCCTGGCAACCCAAAGGTCGCAGGTTTGAATCCTGCCTCGGGCTTGGATCAGAGTGGTGCAAAATCTTTGGGAGGTGCATTATGGCCACAGAAGCCGAAAAAAAAAAAAAAATGCCCCCTCAGGTTCCTAGTCAGAGCAAGCGGAAGTATCCCCGTTAGCATTGAGCCTGCTCAAACTATTCAAGCCCTTATTCATCTTAATCAGATCACCTCGCAGGTGCCTACTCTGCAGATGCTGCAACTTGCAGAACTTAAGCCTTTCTTCATAAGTGCACCCCTTTGTTCCTCTCACCAGTCTTGTTGCCTTTCTCTGTACTCATTCTAGCAACTCTACATTATTCATAAAATGAGGCCCCCAGACCTGTAAACAGTATTCAAGGTGTGGCCTAACCATTGCCTTATACAAAGGGATAATCACCTCCTTGTCTCTGCTAGCAAAATTCCTATATATCATTGACAAAACTCCATGACCTGCTCTGGCAGCTTGTCTGTACTGCTCAGAGAACTTCATATCTGACTGCACAATTATATATTGTCAGCTCTTGTTCCTTTCACTGTTTCATTTAGCACTGCAATATATATCTTAGCTAGTACAAATTGAAGAACATACACTAGCATAAATAGGTTGATTGCATTTGGAATTAAGTAATTTTAAAAAATGGCTTGAAACAGTAACACACGAACAATGAATTACTAGAAGAATTTAATTTTTAAGGAAAGTGCAGTTGTAACCACCTGAAAATTCTGCCAAGATTTATGTTTCCAAATTCCTTAGTGAACATCTTAAATTCCTCAAATGTTACCCAAGATGGTCCATGTGGGTTCCTTTTCATCATTTCATTTATTCTTTTTCTCAGTTTTAAGTTACTTTTGCTCTTTTGGTGTGATTTCTGTTATTTGTGTGTGGTTGGTTTGAGGGTGTTTCTCCATAGACAGGGAATCTTACATTCGCAGCACTACAGGTGGATGTTAATATGGTTATACTCCACAACACCGGTATAACCCTGTACTTCGGTGAGAAAGAAGGCAGTGATAGGCCAGTTAAGCTGAAATGAAGAAAAAGAAACGGCAAAATGGCAATTATTTTTTTAAATTAATAAAAATTAGCACCATATACAACTACGGATTCTTCTCACCCGTACGTTACTAAATGATTTCAAGTCCATTAACAATGACAACTGCTCATGTATGTGAACAGAAATGCTTTTTTTTTTTTGTTGTTGTTCTGGGGGCTGCCATCCCCAGACTCCTGCTAATATAAAGAGAACCTGATACAATTACTGCAAAAGGAAAAAAAAAAAAAAAAAAAAATAATCAAGAAACAACTTGAAAACAAAAATCCTCATCTCAACAGGCCTTGCATGGTGGCTGGTACACTTCACCAAACATCCACACTGAAAACACTTGTATTTCAATCAAATTTATATCAATTGATATCAAATTCACACATGCATGATTCAATCACAATCTTACATACATTCTTTTGCAAACCATGAACGTGGAATAACAATAGCACATAATAACCGAGGGCTGCAGAGCAGCACAAAAATGACTAAACAATAGCACGATAATTTCACATTTCCTGCTAAAATCAGAAGTGAATTTGCATCCAATCAAACAATCAGAAATGCAAAATAAGGTAAATTACGCATTCCCAGTAATCAGCCTATCACAATTCAGCCGGATAATCACTGTTCTTTGGCCACATCTGCAACGTGCTGTCTCGGGTGTACCCATGCAGATCAGTCGTTGATATTTATTGTTTTTGATAATTCCTTTTCCTGAATTTTAATTAATTTAGTATTAGTATTACTATTAATAGTAGAAAATGATGTAAGAAAGCAAGCTTATATAGCATCTGCCAAAAAAAAAAGAAAATTCCATTTCACCTCTCCTCACCTCCAATAGCTTGGCATATTCTTCCTTGAATTTATTCAAATTATCCATTTCCACAACAGTGGGTGGAAGCTTGTTCCATCAATCAACCACCCTTTGGCTGGAGGCAAACTTCTGCACATCTCTTCTGCAACCATCCTTCCTCAATTTCAGTTATGTCTCATCATGTACATAGTCTGAGCAAGAGAAAATCACATCAGCAGTGAGTTTGCTCAAGCCATTCAAAACCATAAACACTTCAATCAGATCACCTTGGAGCTGCCTATCTCCAGATGCTGAAATTTGCAAAACTGAAGCCTTATAAGAGCCTCCATCATTTCCCTCACCAACTTGTTGCCCTTCTCTGTACCCATTCAGCAGCTCTACATCCTTCCTGAAATGAGGCTTCCAGACACCTGTATGCATAACTTAAGATGTGGCCTGACCATTGCCTTATACAATAGGATAATCACCTCATCTCTGCTAGTGAGACTCCTATATATCATTGACAAAATTTCCATATGCTGTCTTCACTGCTCAGAGAACTTCTTATCAGACTGCACAATTACCCCAGATTCTTTTCATTTTATAAAACCCAGAGTGTAGTACCACACAGTTGATGCATTAGCAGTAATGCTACCCATATGCAGCACCTTGCATCTGTTATTATTAAAATCAATTGCCATTTCTCAGCCTGTCTGCCTAACTTTTCTAGATCTTGCTACAGAAGTATACCTTAATTACTGTCATTAACCACCCTGCCAAAATTTATATCATCTGCAAACTTAGACATTAAGCTTGATATATCCTCATCAATAAGGCTTCTGTAGCCGAATGGTCAGGAGTGGGAGTGCAGTAGGTAGGTGCCCTTTGAATAGATTGCGGTTCAAGCTCCTGACTGCTAAATACGGTCGATCTGCCAACCCGCACTTGACCAGCGTGGCAGATTATGGTGCATTTCCCTCAACCTGAATTGTTAAGGAGACTTTCATCCTGCAGTGGATTGATAATGGCCACTGCTCCCCCCCCCCATTTACCCTCATGAATATTAATAAATACTGAAAACAACAGTGGGCATAGGACTCCACTAATAACATTAGTCCGCAAAGAGCAGTGTCCATTGAGAATCATTCTGTGTTCTCCCATTCAACCATCCCTTTATCCATATCCATAATAATAAATAATAATAAAAGTTATAAATGCAAACCCTTATTTTAGTTCTTAAATCTAAATTAATTATTTAAGTTAAAGTATTTTATTTTAAATTACACTACACACCATTGTATTTCCCCCCTCTGGTGTGAGAAAGAGGATGGATGGATGTGAAAAAAAAAAAATCTAACAAAAAAAATTATATAATAGTCCTCCACTGCCAACTATCACTTTCCACCCCCAGAGCAGGATGGGCATCCTGACCTGGGACTCTCTTCTGTCCCCCTTTTCAACCAGGTGGGCACATTCACTACTGCTCCTACTCCTCTCACTCTCGTGGACAGCGCTGTTGGCAGAGAAAGGTTGTGGATGAATGTGGTCACTAATGTCTGTCTTGCATTGTTATCTCCCCTCTATGCCTTTCTAAATTACACTTTTTTTTTTTTTTTCTTGACTGGATTCTCCCTGTCTGTAGTATGTAAGAAAAAAGCATAAAATCAGAATGAATGCATCATGAATGAGAGCATGAGTGAAATAAATTGTCCCCTCCCCCCGATTGATTGGTGGGCAAACAGACACCATGCTGTGGCTACTTAGCCAGCTTGGTGTGGAATGCAGACATTGGCCAGTTCACCCTGGCCAGCATGGGATAGTGTCCCAATGGGAACTCCAACATTGGGACCCTTACCCTATGATCTTTCACTCCTACCATCTGTGGTGGTTATTCTCCTACTCCTCCCACTCTGGGTGGCACCCTCCATCCCTTCATCTGGTGGGTCACTCCACTGCCAACTATCACTTTCCACCTCCAGAGCAGGATGGGCATCCTGACCTGGGCCCTCTTCTGTCCCCCTTTTCAACCAGGTGGGTACATTCACTACTGGCCCTATCCCTCTTTCACTCTTGTGGACAGCGCTGTTGGCAGAGAAAGGTCGTCGACGTCTGTCTCGCATTATCTCCTCTCTATGCCCTTCTAAATTTCACTTTTTTTTTTTTTTTTTTTTTTGACTGCGTTCTCCCTGTCTGTATCTTGGCTAGCACAGGGTTTGTTCAGCCAGTACTGCCTGACCTACTTCCTCGTGTTGCTGGACAGTAAACTAGAGGTTTTTGTGTGAAAACATAGGCCCCTAGGCTAAAAGGCTGGATGAACAACACAACCCATTCTAACACTACATGAACACTCACTGACTTATATAAATCTGGCCTTTACAGAGTGGCCTTTGGAATTGGGAAAATCCCCAGAACTGTATTACAATTAACACTATACACTATATCCATAGCAGTAATGTTCCCCTAATGTCACACTGCTCCAATTTGTACACCAGTCTTTTATGGGCAACAGTATGAAACTTTCCTGAAATCCAAGTATATGATGAAGTTAATTTTTGCATGCCATTCCTTTATCACTGCATCTTAGAACCCAATCAAATTGGTCAGATAAGATCTCCCCTTAACAAATCCATGCTATGACTGCAGTATAATTGCATTACTATCTAGATGGTTCTGCATTACTTCTTAAACCAGTGACTCCATTATTTTCCCTGGAACAGACAAGCTAATGGGACTGTAATTACTCCTGCCACCTTTTTATCCCCTGTGTGAATTGGAAATACATTTGCATATCTTAGACAAAGGGCTTGAGGTGTGCACAGAGCAAAGGGCTCAAGCTAGTAAGGGTGTCTTGGCCCTGGGGAGAACTGAGGGAGCCAGTTGTCCGATTCACGGCCTTATGAGATGTATGGCCTGTTTGATGTTTGCAGAGCTATCAGGAATGGGACGTGATATTGTCGAGGGGGATGTCTTTGTGTGCACTCGATGTAAGGAGTGTGGGGATACTAGGTGCCAACTTGGCATTGTTATGGGTCTTTATGATAGTTTGAAGAATAGGGTGGATGGATGCCCTTGAAGGAATTAAATTGGGGGCCCATCGAGCTCTCAGCTGCCCACATCAGCTTGCACTTGATCATCAGCAACACACAGCGACAACCCTCAAGGCAGATTGCGCTGGTCCTGAAGGAGCTAGTTGTTATCAGCAACTATTTTCAGGGAAATGGGAAATATATTGTACAAAAAGGAAAGGTGGAATAGGACCAGGGTATGTCTGCCAGGGGCAAAAGTTGATGATGATGTAGAGCAGATATCTTTTTAAGGGCACAAAAGGTGATATTCTTGTACATATCGGCACTAATGACATTAAGAGAGTAGAGATCTGAAGACTTACAAGTACAGAGCAATGTTGAGAAAAAGTCAAGTTAGGGTTAAATTTGAAAATGTCTGTAATTCTGCCCAGACACTAGGAGGGAGTATATGATGAGCACCTTGTCAATCAATTCAGCCCTGGAGAGATTGTGTAAGGCTCATGGGGTGGAATTTTCTCAGCGTGGTCTGTGCTTGTTAACAGTAAGAAACTGCTTCTACAGGGATGGGATACACTTTTAAATAGAAAGGGTGCAAGAATATTTGCCGATGCTATTGAGGCATTGTTAGGTGGGTTGGAAAACTGCTTGTTTGGGGGAATACAGAGACGTACATTAACAATAGCCACAGGCAGAGGTGAAAGTGATTCTTGCACCACTTCTGTTGGAATGAGCAGCAGTCTTGAAATTGCTTTCAAGGCTGCTGCTCATTCTTGAAACAAATAAATACATGAGTTGTGTTAGGGTAACTAAGGGTAAGAGCAGGTATGTGTATACTTGCATGTACACCAATGCTAGGAGTATAGTAAATGAATTTGATGAATTTAAAGTGCTGGTCAAGACATCAAATGCAGACGTTGAGATTTCAGAGATCTGGTGTCACTCAGATATAAGAGATTCAGAATAATCTACATGGCACCCAACTATTGGACAATCGATTGAAATCCTTGTATGAATACCTGTTGACAGCACCCCTTGCCAGAATGTACAGTAGGGATCGAGACACTCGACAAGCAAGGGCTGAAAACAGGTAAGACTACATGTTATAATTCTGTTTAACCTTAATTATATGTTTAATTGTAACTTTGTAAAATTTTTTCAACCTGGTATGTTTTACTTTCCATTTATATAGATACTTCTTACTTGTATTATAAATTAAATAATGTATAACTAGGGGGCTTTGCCCCTGCTCACTACGCTCTTTTAATAAAATAAAATAAAATATTCACAGAAGCTTTCGACTCTGTGTGTGTGTGTCTCTTCCTCAGCTATGAATACATAAATACATTACTATTATCTACATAATATCGGTGTAGATACACCATAGACAACTCTTAAAGAAAAACTACGATCGTAGTGTGAAAGGCATCATTTCATCTGTACCTCATATGCTCATCCTTCACAACGAGTTACCATCTATTGCACTACCTTGAATAAGTAATGCTTCACTAATAGAGAAAATGTCACTTATTCTCGGTTTGCACCACCACCCAGACGGCACCATTTCAAAGCTAGTTGGCTTTTCATTGGTGGGTGCCTTTCACACTACGATCGTAGTTTTTCTTTAAAGAATTGTCTGGTGTATCTACACCAATATTATATAGATGTAGAATCTTAAAATATTATGCCTTGTTGCATTTAGTTTATTTAAATAAATATGTTACATATGGAAATCAAGAATATTCACATGGTATAAGAGTGGTCATTACTACAAGTATAATTCTTTGGAGATTTCTCCAGTATCTGTCTTACCTGGCCATTCTGTATTGTGTCTATCTTGGCAAGTGTGACTTCTGTTCCTCTTTTTCTTAGATGGAATACTATATTAAACCTTTCTTTGTAAAGTTTTTTCTGATTATGCCATTGAAATTATTCTTGTAGAATGAAATCTGTTATTCCTTGATCCACTTAAAATAGTATTCTTTATCATAACTAACCTGACCTGGTTTTTCAATACATGTGATAAGGCTGTTCAAGATTAGAATGTAGCATATTGCAGTTGGTGTGTATCGAAATCTACATGTTCACACTCTGCCTACACTAAGGCTTGTAACAGTTGTAACACAATTATTACGCAATGCAAATTTGATTTTGAACAGGCTGAGAGGAAGTTGAGCTTTCTGGTGCCCTGCCAAAGCCATTGGATGCAAATTCTGTCCATCTGTACTTTCATCTCAATTACAACCTAGTTTCTCCATTGCATATTCAGCTAAAGATAATACTCACTTGTTGGTATTCTACTTTCCCTCTAATGCTTGTATTTAATCTTAGTAAATCACCTCCTGTAATGCCAAGCACATTCCTCAATGCCTCCTGTGGTATTCTGACAGAAGGATATCAGAATAATTCCAAAAATTCTTTGTGCAAGAAAACTCTAGACCAGTGTTTCTGAACCTTTATTTAATTATTGCCCTCTAAAGGGCTTTTTTAGACAATTTTTTTTTTCCTAATCATCCCCCATTCAATTTTAAACAAGAAAATACTTTATACTTACTCTTTTTATTCAATGGGATCCCTGAGCGTGATGCTTCTTAGCTATGAAGCTATGCTATGCTTCTTAGAAAGTTTCGATGTTCGGTGTGATATTAGCATTAGCATTAGTAGAGGCATTTGATGCAAGAAAGCAAGCTTATGCAGCATCAGCCAAAAAAAAATAAAAAATAAAAATAATAAATGAATAAATAAAAAATAACCACTTCCACTTCACCCCTCTGTTCGTTTGAAATTTCGTTAGTAAGTTTAATTCTGATGTCTCCTCTTCAACATATATCATTTCTGTTTCTTTACTTTGTTAATATTTTATTTACTGAACTAAAACCACTCAACCATATAAGACAGAAAACAAAAGTACTTTGGCTATTTCAGACTGCATTGCTGGATAAAGAAGTTTAGTTGTTTGATCCCCACACTCAGCCATTTCACCCTTTTCGAATTTATATTTGCATTCTTACATTTTAATTCAATGAGCTCTTGAATTTTTTCACTAGCAGACCTGGCAGTGCATCCAATTGGATCTGACGTACTAATTATCGTATCAAAAAGGTTTATACTTGTTAGACAGTTTCCTTTAGAAAGCCATCTGATTTCTGTATGTAAAAGAAGTCTTGCATACTGTTCTTCATTATGAACACAAAACATTTTCTGAAAAGGCAATCATATTTGCTATGTGACTTTATTTTATTGATGGTTTTAATAATTATACTGAGAGATTGATGAAATGGAGTAATACTTTTTGCAACCAGATGATGTTGGTGCACAATGCAGTATATTGCAAGAACTTCGGGACATACTTTTTTTAGATGGGATATAAAATCTTTGTCTTCCAACCACAGAGGTAGCACCATCAGTGGCACAGGATACCAAATTTCCCAATGGTACTTATTTTTAATCACATATTTTTACAGCAGCAAAAATGAATGCTCCAGTACAGTCAGTTTCTATAGATTTTACAAACAACATCTCAAAAAAACAACGTCAATAAAACGAGCGAATTCGAACTGCTGGTTAAAATAAGTAACGCAGACATAATAGGGTTTACGGAGACGTGGTGCCACCCGGAAATTGGGGATGATGAGTTTCAGTACGGCTTGTATAATGTATTTAGGAAGGATAGGGTAGATAGAATGTGGTGGGGTAATGCTTCTTATCAGAAGCAGCCTGAGTGCAACGACAGCTTTCCCGGATTCAGACATTTCACATGCTAGTATAGAATCTGTATGGTGTGAGATAGTTGGAAACAAAGGTATAATGCGAGTAGGAGTAATCTACAGACCAGGTGATTGTGAAGATTATAACGAAAGCCTCTACATGCAAATGGAATGGGCAAGTAAGCGTCAATGTCTTATTATGGGTGATTTCAATTTGCTTCTAATTGATTGGAGTAAATGGGAAGGAAACTCAACATGGGGAACAAAATTTTTACATCAACTAGATGACTGTTATTTGTATCAACATGTCAGGGAAAGTACTAGAGAAAAGAATATTCTAGACCTCACCATCACCCATGAATCAGATGACATAACAGGGCTGACAGTAAAGGAACCAGTAGCAGAAAGTGATCACGGAGTTCTACGGTGGCTGATGAAGAGAGAGAGAGGTAGCAGTAGTAAAAGGCAAAGGCATGGGGTATAATTTCAGAAAAGGAAATTATGATGCCTTAAGGTACTACGTGGCCTCTATTAACTGGATAGATATCGCACAGAGAATGAATACAATTGAACTGTGGTATGCTTTTAAAATATTAATCACAGATGCCTTGAATGCATATTTACCATTAAAAAAATACTCCACGAGGAGGGTTCCAAGTTGGATGAATAGTGAAGTTGCCACATTACTTGAACGTGGCAACTTGAATGTGCAGAAAAAGGTGGCATGGAAAGGTTACAGAGCAATAAAAAGTACTGAAGCCTATAACAGCTACAAGATGATCTGTAATAGAGCCACAGGCAAAGGCAGTTTATGAGAAATCACTAGCAAACAGAGCAAAGAGGGGGGATAAGGAATTCTTCACATATATAAATGCCAAGAAGAGCAGGACAAACCAGATCGGACCTTTACGTAAGGGAAAGGAGATAGTATTAAATACACCAGCTGCCGTTGCAGATGAACTCAACAGTTATTTTGCATCGATATTTACAAATGAAAAACCTTTTGTGGCAATGGGAAATTGTGGGAGCGAAGTTGAAAAATATGTAATTAATGATATTGAAATCTCACAAGATTATTTAATGAAAAAAACCTTTGCGCCTACAGGCCAGGAAGGCTCCCGGAGTTGATGGAATATGCCCTATAATCTTAAGGGAGGCGGCAGGCAAGTGAGTGCATTAAACCATTGAGGCTAATTATGCAAGCATCACTAGGCTCTGGGGAGATTCCATTGGATTGGAAAGTGCCAGTGTATCTCCCATACATAAGGGTGGCTCTAAGAGTGAAGTGGGAAATTATCGACCTGTCAGTCTGAATTCAGTGGTAGGGATAATCATGGAGGCAATGATCAAGGGTGGAATTCAGGATCATTTGGTTCGAATTGAAATTCTCAAGGATACTCAGCATGGATTTGTAAAGGGAAAATCATGTTTAACAAATCTGGTTCGCTATTTTGAAAGGGTCACACACGAGCTGCATTTGGGGAATAATTTTGACATTGTTTATGTAGATTTCAGCACAGCTTTTGACTCAATCCCACATGAGCGGTTGCTTTATAAGCTGGAACAGGTTGGAATCACTGGGAAAATCCTTAGATGGATGGCTTCAGGGCAGGAGGCATAGGGTTGTGATAAATGGCTATTCCTCAGATTGGGTTGATGTAAGAATTGGGGTTCCCCAAGGATCAGTATTAGGACCACCGTTGTTGTTAATTTTCATAAACGACATTGATGAAGGGATAGAGGGTGTGATGTCTAAATTTGCAGATGATGTTAAAATTGGTAGAGTAGTTAATAATCACTGTCAAGCTGAGCTTCTTCAGAGAGACCTAGATAGATTTCAGGAATGGTCAGAAAAATGGAGGCAATGCTTTAATCCAACAAAGTGTAAGGTATTATACCTGGGAAACAGTAATCCCAAAATAACTTATTCACTTATTTTTATTATTATTATTATTAGCCATAAGTACAAGGAAGCCTGAGGCTTATGCTGCACCAGCCAAAAAAAAAAAAAAAAAAAAAAAATTCCCGAGTTACCCCCCTGTGTGTGTGTGTGTGTGTGAGAGAGAGAGAGAGAGAGAGAAAGGTATCACCAAGAAAGAGAAGAATGATGATATCCAGCTCAGGACCCTGGGTTTGCCAAGCCCATACTCACCAGATGTGAGCCCACTTGGTGGAGTTCAACCAAACCCAGTACTGGAGGAAAGGGATTTGGGTGTTACGATACGGTCAGACATGAAATTCTCTGAGCGTTGTAAACAGGTTGCAAGGAAGGTCCATGGTGTCCTATCAATGATCTATCGAACTATAATGGGACGTGATAATCCCATTATATAAGGCTTTTGATAGACCACACTTGGAATACTGTGTTCAAGTATGGAGACCGCACCTAAAGAAAGACATCGAGCTCCTTGAAAGGGTGCAAAGACGGGTAACTCACCTGGTGAGATTGGCAAAAGAGCGTCCTTATGAAGAAAGACTGAATATGTGGGTTGCTGAGTTTGGAAACTAGACACCTTAGAGGAGATATGATTGAGGTGTTTAAGGCTCTGAGGGGCATCAGTAAAATGAATGAGGACGACATTTTCAAGATTATAAATGATGCTAGAACTAGGGGACAAATTCAAGTTATGGGGGGAAATGTTTAGATTGGACTGCAGGAAGTTTTATTTTAGCCAGCGAGTTATAAATTACTGGAATAAGTTGCCTACATGGGTGGTAGAGGCTGACAGTTTGGGGAAATTCAAAGGTCATCTGGATAGTACCTTCGGGTGAGGGAAGCGCATAGGAGGATAGATTTAATTTTCTTTTTTTTTTTATTAATTATTATTATTTATTTATTTTTTTATCAGTTTTATTTCTTTTGGCTGGTGCAGCATAAGCCATAGGCTTTCTTGCGCCATGCGGCCATTACTAATACTAATCTCTTCTTGCAATTTACAATCATCATCGAAATAATGAATGTATGCCATTAGAAGGGCCTATTGTCAGTAACTGTGGATTCATCAATCTGATTAGAAAATTTTCTCGATTTTAGTTGGCAATGAGCTGCTCTCAATGTTAACTGACATCTCATTGATTCGTTTTCAAATTGAATTGTTGTTCAATGGCAATGCTTTTAAAATACTGGAAGGATTGTGATTTATCACTGTTGAAATTACAGTCTAATGTGGGTCGTATCATAGCCTCAGCAACTGTATGAGCACTAACATTTTTTGCAATGATTTCTGCAATTTTATAAGATGCAATAATTTTGTTTGTGTGTTCTTTAATAAGGAAGTAACAGTGTTACATTGCTCAAAATTCTATTTTAAAATATTAGATATGTTTACCAACTTTATCAGGATGTTTCCTTTTTAAGTTATGTAAAAGTCTCGATGGTTTCATAACCTCATTTGAAAAAGAACTATTACACATAAGACACATAGGCTGTCTTGAGTCGAATGAACTTTCAACAAAACCATAAGCAAGATCAGTGATTTTCAGCAGGGGTGCCGCAACTGTATTCCAGGGGAGCCACATAATTTCAGTTTAAGTTACTTAAAAACTTTTTTTTTTTTTTCAAAAATTTATATGCTTCTTTCATTATAAAAAGGTGTATGGTATCTTTTTAATTTTTCTGTGATCTGTAATTGATATTTACTTAGTACCTCTAAATAAAGAATAAAATTATTATATATACAGTAGAACCTGGATAAGAAGTTTTTTAAGGGACTGGAGGTTTTGAACTTCTTACGCAGGAAAACTTCTTTGAAGGGAAAGTGACCTAAGAGTATGAAATATTAACTACACAAATAAAAATTAAAAGATACACATGATTTTTAAGATGAAAGATGATTTTTAAGTACTATTTTAGAATTTATAAATATTTTACTCTGCTTATGGGAAACATTTTTAAACTGATGATTTCTAATTGCTTAACATTGTGTTATTGGTAAACTCATTGCCAAGTTGGAAGAATGAGCTCATTTGGAGTTTCAACACATCCTAAAAGGTCACAATTGCAATAAGGCAGAGCAACAATCCACTAAGTAATTCAGAACTGTTCACAACTATCAGAACTTAATGCTGTCTATGTATCCAATTATGGATATCGATGAAAACAATTGCAATATTAACATTAATGTTTTTGTTTATATTCTGGCACGACCATTATGTCAGTGGAGTTTACAATAAATCAATCAATACAAACGTGAATCATATTTAACAGTCATGGGCTTGAACCCCGGTTAACTCAAAGATCGCATGCTACTACACTCCCGCTCCTGACCGCTCGGCTACATCAGGCTATGTCACTTCCATTATATCAAAATGTTTATACTAAAAAGGTTTTTGTTCTGAAAGCCTCAGACTATGGAAAATTCACTAATTGAACAAGTTATTGCCAAGCATCATTTAGTGAAATGGCATTGTTTCTGTTATATCTCATATTGTGAATGCCTTCGCAACGAGTTGCCCTGATATTGAACTACCTCGAATAAGCAATGCTTCAACAATGGATTCTCGAATAGGCAATGCTTTGCCAATGGATTCTCGAATAGGCAACGCTTTGCCAATGGATTCTCGGCAGATACTACCACCCCATCAGCGGAGAATAAGTAATGTCTTCTCCATTGGCAAAGCGTTGCTCATTGGAGGTAGTGCAATATCAGGGCAACTCGTGAAGGCATTCACAATATAAGATACATGTACTGTATATCAAAAATGATGCCATTTCACCTATTTTGGTGGTTTACTGTGAACTAAAATGATGCTTGGCACTAACTTGTTCAAATGCCAAATGTTTATATTTAATATTAAACTAGGCAGCTCCGCCCCCTGCTCACTTTGCTTGCCAACCCCCATGCACGCTTTTCTACATAATATGTAGAGATATGACGGAGTAAATCAAATGTTTTCCACGTAAAAGGCACCTGTCGAAACGTACTGATCGATATCTAATCTAACATATAAAAGAAAATAGGAAGTGTAAGAAAAAACTAAAAAATAAAATTCTGTGAATGTTGAGTGAATGAAAGTTATTATTAATTGCATGTTCTATCTTAGCCTCTTCATCACACAGACTGATTGCTATGCAGGCCCTCAGGGACTTCGTGGTTATCCAAGCTGTAGCTTTTCCTAGCTGGCATGGTGTTGGATGCTGACCCTGGCCATTTGGGTAACCCCCAGGTCAGCGTGGGACAGAGCTGTAAAAAGCATGCTCCACCATAGAGATCTCTTTCTCTATGTTTTTTTATTCCTACCACCTGCGGTGGTTGAGTCTCCTTCCAATAAATTCCCTTTCCCACCCTGGGTGTCCCCCTTTTGCCTGGTGGCTCACCCCACCACCCACTTTCAGCTCCCACTCTCTGGACCAGGATGGGCATCCTGTACCAGGGGTATCTTTACTGTCTCCCCTTTCAAATCAGGTGGGTGCCTCAACTACTGCCCCCTCTAGTTTCTACCCCCTTTTATTCCACCCTCTTCCTATCTTCCCATTATATCCTTTCCAATAAAAAATTTGGTAAAACTCAAGATGAATTAAATTCCAGCAAAACAGTGATTGACAAGTTGTGACTCCCCCCACTGCCCTCCTAGGTTCATATGCTTAGGGTGTTGACCCCCCCCCCCACTTGCTGCTGTTTTTAGAATGTGAACTCGTTTTCCGATTCAAAAACAGCGGGATGGGGGAAACACCCTACCTAAGCTAAGCACTCCTCCTCGATGACAAAACAATCAGAAAGAAAACGCCTCCACAATAATCACCCAATCACAGAACTCGGCCATATAATCACTCCTTCTACGACCACGCCCACTGAGTGAATACAATCACAGCACTGAGTGGGAGGTGTCTTCACCCGTCAATCACCGCCGTCTTTCATCGGTGTACCCTATACTGGAGTTCAGCCAAATTTTTTTTTTTTTTTTTTGGGCTCTCCTTCCATACCTGGGCTACCCCAGAGTTTGCCCCTCCAGAGCTTTCTTCTCTCCTAATGAGTCCTGGCCCACCTGGGGGTGGTGACAGAAACTGGGGGGTGTTAGTGGCTTTCCACAAGCCCCCAGGCTGGCTAAGTGGCCAGAGGAACAACACACACACACACACAAACACACACACACACACTCACTCACTCACTCACTCACTCTCTGGCCTTATGCAGTGTATTGTATTCTACACTGAGTAAAAACAGGGAGTTGGGGGAGACCCCAGTGCCGCCTGGCAAAAAACAATGTGTCACTATGATCGATATCTAATCAGTAAATGCCCTATGTAATTATTTACTTATGCATTGTAGTGCATGGCATTCTCAAGGTCAAATAAATCTTGCTATATAATTATTTACCTTATTATTTATATCATATACCTTATTTACCTAGTTATTATATACCTGCATTTACACAGGTCACTTAGGAATAGGCATTTTGCTTCGGGTTCCATAATGCATGAGGAATGTTGTTGCATCCGAAAGAGCAGGACAACCTATACAAATATTTAAAATATTTACAAAATACTACTTATAATTATATGCAATATTAATTAATGTACAAAAATTGTTACAATGGAACGTTTGATGCCAATTAGATAGTGAAGGAAGTGCATGAAGTGGTGAACATTATGGAGGCAGTTGTCAATAATAATTGCATATGTAGTGATGTAATTGCCTCGCTCTTTTCTCCCATTGGCTCAAATATCATTAGGAGGAAAACCTTTTTTTAATGTACAGAGAGAAATAAATAATTTCTATATTTAAAAAAAACATTAAGTGGGAAAAACTTCATTATAATAATACACTGTGTATTCTTTATCACCAACTTTTTATGTGGGAAAACGTTTTATCCAGGAAACTTCTTATTCGGGAAAATAATACATTACAACATATAGAGATGAAATTATTATTATTAGCCATATGGTGCAAGGGAGCCTGAGGCTCATGCTGCACCAGCCAAAAAAATTTCTGAGTTACCCTGGGAGAGAGAGTCAGTAGAAGGGAATCACCAAGGAAGAGAAGAATAATGATATCCAGCACAGGACCCTGGGTGTGCCAAGCTCATACTCACCAGATGTGAGCCCCTGTTACTTAAGAAACCAAACCTAGTACAGGGGAAAACTTCTTATACGTCCGGGGTCTACTGTATATATAATTTTTATTATGAATTGTAATTTTGTTTACAGTTATATTATTGTAATAAGTATCATATAACATATTTTTTAAATGTTATACACACACACACACACACACACAAAGATTCGGATCTAACTGGTAGAAAATTGAGTGGGGTGCCACAAAATAAAATAAATTACTTAGGGGTGCCGTTATTAAAAAAAGGTCGAAAACCACTGAGCTAGATATTCATCCAGAAACTGTCGACACTTTTTATTTTCAGCACTTGACATGATTGATGATGGGTTGAATAACTACAAAGAATTAAATAATAAAATATAAACTATTTTTATTTAACTCTCATAGCTGAAGAATAAACAACTTCCAAATGGAAACAATAAATCAATACTAATTGTCGCTTAGAAAGTAGAAACAACAGGGTGTTTAGTGTTAAATGGCACCAAGATATCACCAATCTCTGCATAGAAACAATGGACAAACATTTCCTCATCCCATCCATGCCTCATATTGACCAATGAAACAAAAGAATAAATAAATAAGGATAGTGGAGAATGAAAAAGACTTGGGGATAATTCTGCAGTCAACCATGAAATTCTTTGAGCAGTGCAGACATGCTGCTAGGACAGCTCATGGGGTTTTGTCAATGATATACAGAAACTTTGCTAGCAGGGATAAGGAGGTAATTATCTCTATGCATAAGGCCATGGTTAGGCCACATCTTGAGTACTGTATACAGGTCTGGAGGCCTCACTTTAGGAAGGATGTAGATCTGCTGGAATAGGTGCAGAGAAGGGCAACCAGTCTGGTGAAGGGAACAAAAGAATGCTCTTACCTAGAAAGATTTCAGTTCTGCAAATTGCAGTATCTTGAGACTAAGCTTCTGTGGGGAGCTCTGATTGAGGTGTTTAAAGCCATGAATGGATTGAGTAAGCTGAATATTAATGGCATTCTTCCACTTGCTGAGACTACACTCATGAGGGGTCATAATGAGCTGGATACCATCATTCTCTTTCTTGGTGATTCCTTTCTGCTTCTGACTCTCTCTCTCTCTCTCTCTGAGGGTAACTTGGGAATTTTTTTTTTAATGGTGCAGCGTAAGCCACAGGCTTCCTTGCACCATATAACTAATAATAATAATAATAATAAAATTCAAGGTGAGGAAGGATGGTTGCAGGACAGATATGTGGAGGTTGGCCTTTAGCTAGCAGTGATTGATTGTTGGAACAGACTTCCATCTGTTGTTGCAGAAGTGGATGGGTTGAATAAATTCAAGAAAGAACTGGACTAGACAAATTCTTGGAAGGTACGGATGGGTGAATGTGCAGGTGTTTTTTTTTTTTTTTTTTTTGACTGATATAAGCTTGCATCATTTGCCATTACTAATACTACTACTATACAGCTGTGTGGAATCTGAGGTTAAGGATGTGATATTCAAGGCCATCTCAACAATAGAATGGTAACTTGAATAGATCCCAGCATAAGTTTGTTAAGGGACAGTCATGTCTGATCAGTCTGGTAAATTACTGATTTAAAAGCAGTTAACTTCAGTAGAAAGGAAAATCATGGAAGAAATGATCAAGGGTGGAATTCAGGATCATTTAGATAGAAATGGAATTCTGAAGGTTACTCAGCATGGTTTTGTAAAACAAAAGTCATGTTTAACTAATCTGGTTAGCTATTTTGACAGGGTCACTCAAGAGCTGAACTTAGGGAATAATTTTGACAGTTTATTTGGATTTCAGCAAAGCATTTGACTCAGTCCCACATGAGTGGTTACTTTATAAGCTGGAACAGGTTGGAATCACAGGGAAAATCCTTAGATGGATAGCAGAATGGTTTCAGGGCAGGAGGCAGAGGGTTGTGATAAATGGTTATTCCTCAGATTGGGTTAATATAAAAAGTGGGGTTCCCCAAGGGTCAGTATTGGGGCCACTGTTGTTTTTGATTTTCTTAAATGACATTGATGAAGGAATAGAGGGTGTGATGTCTAAATTTGCAGATGATGTAAAGATTGACAGAGTAGTTAATGATCACTCCCAAGCAGAGCTTCAGAGTGACAGATTTCAGGGATGGTCAGAAAATGCCAGCTATGCTTTAATCCAGCAAAGTGTAAGGTATTACACCTGGGGAATAGTAACCCCAAAATAATAACATATACACTTAGTGGAGTTGAACTAAAGCCGGTAATGGAGGAAAGGGACTTGGGTGTTATGATATAGTCAGACATGAAGTTTTTTGAGCATTGTAGGCAGGTTGCAAGGAAGGCCCATGGTGTCCTATCAATGATTTATCAAACAGTTGCTAGTAGAGATAAGGATGTCATAAGTCCATTATATAAAGCTATCATTAGACCATGCTTGGAATACTGTGTTCAAGTATGGAGACCACACCTAAAAATAAACTGAGCTTCTTGAAATGGTTCAAAGATATTGCTGATCTCACCAGGCATGATCTCACGCCTGGTGAGATTGGCAAAAGGGCGTCCATATGAGGAAATACTTCGAAAATGTGGGTTGCAGATTGGAAAGTAGGCACCTTAGAGGAGACTTGATTGAGGTTTAAGGTTCTGAAGCAAATGTAAATGAATGAGAATGAAATTTTCACAGTTATAAATGAACTAGGGACAATAAATTCAAGTTATGGGGGGAGATGCTTAGACTGGATTGCAGGAAGTTTTATTTTACCCAGCAAGTTAGAAATTACTGGAATAAGTTACTACATGGGTGGTAGAGGCTGACAGTTTGGGAAAATTCAGAGGTCAGCTGGATAGTCACCTATGGGAGGAGGGAAATGCATGGGTTTTCTGTATCCTTTTCTTTTATTATTTATTAAGTATTTATTTAATTTAATTATTATTATTATTTTACTTTTTTTTATTGGCTGGTGCAGCATAAGCCGTAGGCTTCCTTGCACCATATATGGCCATTACTAATACGAAGTGCAGTAACAATTTTGGCATTACATATATCTCGACTACTAAAAACTTTTACTATTCCTCATGGAAGGCTGCTATTTAGACAAAGAAGTTGGCATTACTGTTCAGATACTCACTTGGACTGGCTAAAAGATAGAAGACAGAGTTTTATCTTAAAATCTTTAGTCATCATGCTAGATTAGTGTAACAAGTAGGTCCCCGAGGGCTTGGGTTCTCTCCTATTTATTTATGTTTATAAATGATATGGATGAGAGTATCATATGGAAGCTGTCAAAATTTGCTAATGAGTTGAAAGTGAGAAGGTCCAACAATTTGAGCCAGCCTGGTTTGATGCATAGTAAAAAGAAATGACATCTAAAATATAATGCTTCTGAATATACGGTTATGTTTTTGGGGAACAGAAATTCCAACAACCATTTCCAACAAATGGTTGTTGGAAATGGTTGCGTGGGGGGGGGGGAACTAAAAGTGATTTTAAGGCAGAAAAGTCAACTGTTAAATAATGATTAGTTCTGACATGAAATTTCCTGTACTGTATAAACAGGTGGATAAGAGGGCGCGCAGTGTCATGTCCAGGATTTATAGGACTTTTGCCAATAGGGAGGTCATCATTGTCTCTCTTTATGCGATGATGGTTTGACTGCATTTGGAATATTGCATTCAGGTACAGAGACTGCATCAAAAAAAAAAAAAAAAAAAACAAGAACTGGAGAGGGTTCAAAGAAGAGACAAAATTACTGATGATTGCAAATCAATGCATATTTGTATTTGTGAGAAAGTGTGACAATTGGATGTCAAAGGGAGATCTGCTTGAGGTGTATGAAGTCCCTAAGAGGTTGGATAAATCAAATGAGGAAGCTCTGTTTTCCCATGTCGTTGAGAGAAGAACCAGAAGGCACAAATATCAAATCTCAGTGAATTGCAGAAGACTGGATTTCACAAAGTTCGTCTGTGGGCAGTTGGTTGTCGAATAAGTTGAATCCAAATGTGAAAGAGGCAGTGAGTCTGGCTAAATTTAAAGCAGAATTGGATGGTTACTTTGTGGGTATGGGAATAGTATTAAATTCTGTTTCTTTTTATTATTATTATTGTATTTCATATTATTATTTATTTATTTTTATTTTTTGTCTAATGCTGAAAAAGCCCACTTCCTTGCATCATTGCCTTGCCAATACCATATCATAGCAAAAAAAAAAAAAAAACAGTTACAGTGCAGTTGTAAATTCCTTTGGCTCTGGCCATATAAGAGTATAACTAGATATTGGTTTAAGTTCGACATTACTTTATGGTGGTCAGAAATACAAGTCAAGTGCCCCATGTCCATGGAGCACTTGACTTCATACTAATCCATTCATGGAAAATTGTGCTCATTCATAATTGAAACATTTAGTAGGAGTACTTTTTTTTTGTAATGTTAAAGATGTGTCAGATATTTATATTTAGTTTTAGTTGAACATAAAGTATACTTCAAGTAAAGCCACTCTTAATATTGCTATCTTTACATTTATATACTGTACAGTCTGAATGAAAAAGACTTGTGATAATTAGATACAGTGTGGAAACAAAAGGTTTCCACATTATATTTAACAATTTGTTTATATCAGTTTGGCCACCTTTCCTATTTTCTTTTAGTTGGCATATTTGCCGCTGCATCTGAAGTGTTTCTTCTGGCTGACAACTAATATACTATTGCCATAATTATTGATGGGCTGTACATTTTTTATGGAAGTATGTAGCTGATTCTCACCATGTTCACTCTGTAATCCAGCAGTAACAAACTATTGGTACCTGGCTGCTTGTAAACAGTTTTTACCATAAAAATTAAGATGTCTGTTTTCTGGTCTGTCAAATTAATCTAGTGGTGAATGCTGTCACAAAGTTTCCATTAGAAACTTTCAAGTGTTACCTTTTTTTGGCATTATCAATAAAAAGTAATAATTTTAGTTTTTCTTTTGACATACAAAAAATAACATCTTTTTTTCAGCTTTGTTTAACTTGCAGACCAGAAAAGGCTCCTTATTGCTGCTGTAATGCAAAGTAATCAAAGTACCTCCATGAAATAGAACTTTGAAGATTTAATATATTTTTCAGAAAGTATAATTAAAAATTATAACAGTTAAAATTATAAATCTAACTCTTAATAGTTTTAAATTGCAAAAATAGTTCTTTTGTAATGATCCTGTATGAAATTTTAACTAGACACTATGCCTTAATGTAACTATAATTGTATGCATTTTGATGGTAATTTTAATTCTGATAGATGTGTACATTATTGTTTGCATTTTATTTATTTATTTTTGTACTAACTAAAATGGGATTACCTGGTTTTCTTACTGTATTGTTTGTAACTCCCTTTATATCATGTGTTATAAATGTCATTATATGATTATATTATATAATGCATTCATTATATTAGAATTTTGGCTTGCACAGCAAAATCTTTTAGCTTCCTTGCATTGTTTGGCCACTTCTAATTTAAATCTATAGTGACTGGTATATCTTGGTGGTTGACCATGTAAAAGAGAGAAGAGGGAGACGTGATCCTGCTACATTTATATAGTTCGTAAAGGGAGCATCTGGATGGATTTTTCAGTAATTCTGAGAATTAGCTTGGCATGTAGGAGACCGGCAGAATTACTTAACAAGTTCAGGTCACTGTTGAAAAAAAGCCGTGAATTAGGGTTGAATTTGAAAGTGTCTGCAATTCTGCCCAGACACGATAGGAAAGAGTATATGACGAGAGCCTTGTCAATCAATGCGTCCCTGGAAACATTGTGCAAGGCTCAAGGGGTAGAATTTTTTTCAGCCTGGTCTGTACTTGTTCACAGGAGAGACTGCTTCTACAGGGATGGGATACACTTAAATAGAAAGGTTGCAAGAATATTTTCTGATGGTATCGAGGCAGTGTTAGGTGGGTTGGAAAACTGCAAGCTTGGGGGGATACAAGGACTAATAGATTAATAGCAGTCACTGGCAGATGTGAAAGTGATTCTTGCACTGCTTCTATTGGAATAAGCAGCAGCCTGGAAAACAAGATGCAGGGTATTTCAGAGACTGCTGGGAGTCATTGCGGTATAAGTAAACACATGGGTTGTGTTAAGATATCTAAGAATAGGAGCAGGTGCAGGTATACTTGTGTGTACACTAATGCTAGGAGTTTGGTAAATAAATTTGATGAATTTGAGGTATTGCTCAGAACATCAAAGGCAGATATTGTTGGGATATCAGATATCGTGTCACACAGATATAAGGAATGCAGAACTGGAATTTTGGGAGTACAATGTGTACAGGAAGGATAGACAAGATAGGAAGGGAGGAGGGGTTATACTATTAGTTAAGAAACACATAAAATCCAAGGAAGTGAAGCCAGTCGACATCGCTGGACAGTGCAGTCTCGAGGCAGTTTGGTGTGACATAAGCAATGGGAGATCAAAATTGAGAGTAGGAGTGTGTTATAGACCTAATGACTCCAATGAGTATAATAAGGAACTGTACAGGTAAATAGAGTGAGCCAGTAAATCAGAGAGTTTTATAATGGGGGATTTTAATTTCCCAGATATTGAGTGGAATTTGTGGGTTGGTCACTCACACCCTAGCAAGGCTTTTGTGGATTTATTGGATGATTGTTTTCTACATCAGCATGTTCGGGAGGTAACTAGAGGGAGTAATACTCTTGATCTGATTATCAGTAGTGATTCTTTATGCATTAAGAATCTGCAGATAAAGGAACTACTAGGTGGCAGTGAACACAGTGTGCTGAAGTTGGATTTATTCAAAGAGGTAACTACCATCAGGGGTAAAGGGAAGGGTGTTTTTTTTTGTAAAGGTGACTACAATGGTCTGAGACAGTATTTAAATTCTGTACGGTGGGACCAACTGATGTTACCAACAGCAAATTCAAAATGGGAAGCATTCAAAGAATTTATCTTGGAAGCTACTAGGCTCTACATACCAACTAAGAAATATTGTTCAAGGTTTAGGCCTAAATGGATGTCGGGTGAACTAATGAGACATGTGGCAGAGAAGAAAAATGCATGGGATACATGTAAATTAATGGGTGACATGGAAGCCTATGATAGATATAAGCTGGTCTGTAACTAAGTCACAAAGGAGATTAGCATTAGTAGAGGCATATGATGAAAGAAAGCAAGCTTATGCAGCATCAGCCAAAAAAAAAAAAAATGCTTCCACTTCAGCCCTCTGTTCGTTCGAAATACCTGTCCATCCAAGCCTTAAATTTATTTAGGCTATCAACTTCCACAACAAGGGATGGAAGTCTGTTCCACCAACCAACTATCCGCTGGCTAAAGGCAAATTTCCGCACTTCTGTCCTACATCTGTCTTTCCTCAATTTGAATTTATGCCCTCTCAGGTGATTATTCTGAGCAAGAGGAAGAATCCCATCAGCATTGAGCATGCTCAAACCATTCAAGGCTTTATACACCTCTATCAGATCACCTCACCGGTGCCTAGTCTCCAGACACTGTAATTTGCAAAATTTAAGCCTTTCTTCGTAAGAGCAACCCTTTGTTCCATTCACTAATCTTGTTGCCCTTCTCTGTACTCGTTCCAGCAGCTCTACATCCTTTTTGAAATGAGGTCTCCAGACCTGCATACAGTACTCAAGGTGTGGCCTGACCATTGCCTTATACAAGGCAATGGTCAGGCCACAATTTTCCATAGAGATTTGGTTTTGACTTCAACTTCACTTATGGCTGATCCCTAGAAGAGAGGTAGATGGGAAATTATATATTTTTCCTGCTGATTTAATATAACAAATGGCGATAGATTTATTGTATCACCTATTTTAGATTTTATGTTCTGTATCTACAGTAGTAGCTACAAAAAATATATATACTTGACATTACCAATGCATATGGCTAACCAGAATGAAGTTTTGGTGCATTATTGTTCTTGATAACTACAGGATAATCATTTAAAATGAGTACCACAAAAATGCAAATAATTGAGTAAAACAGTGCTAGAGATATGAAATTACATTCTTTATTCTCTGGTGTCACTTAATTTTTTATTAAAAAAATCAGGCTACTCTCGCCTGAGACCAACTAACTCAGCCACGTGAAAAAACCCCATAAAAATTCCTCCTATCATCGATGAGACTCGAACTCAGGTCTTTTCCACCTGGGAGAGGATGGAGATCCTTCCAACTGTGCTACCCACTAGGGCTGGAAACCAACCACCAATGAACTGTTGGATTGGCAATTTCCAAGTGTTAATGTCGAATCAATACCTTCTTGGTTGACAAAGGAATTTGGTTTGATTAACTGGATTTGTGGAATCCAGTAAAAGGTTAGACAGGATTTCGCACGCTCAAGCTAAGTAAACAGAAGTTCCCTGCCAACTGTCCCTTGTGGGTAGTACAGTTTGTGGAATAGCCGTCCTTCCCACAACAGATGAAAAATACCTGAGTTCGAGTCCCGTCAATGACGTGAGGAATTTTTTGGGCCTTTCTCACAACCATGGTTCAGTTAGTCGGTCTCAGGCGAGGGTAGCATGGTTTTTCGTAAAGAAAACAGAAAATCGGCCACAGAACACGGAATTTACAGACAGTATATACGGAGCAATGTATCCTTAGGCGCTGATGCTGCTAAAACCCTACGACAACAACGACAGCCCTGCTTACTCTTTGATAGTTTTTAAGCCAGAGCTTGCAATAACTGCGTTGCGCATCAGATGATTTCGTTGTAACAACAAAACGCAGAGAGTTCAACAGAGAAAGAGTGTATTTTTGAAGCAGCCTGTGTCATTTTGGGTAACAATGAATTATTGTAACATTTGATGACTTTAAAAGTCACAATCCTCGAAAACGTTTAGTTAAAATCTATGATGAGTTCCAACGTGATAGGGTATACCAAATTATACTGTATATTTTCTGAAATATATTGGTACAAATGGTATTGGTATCATTAGCGTAGCTACCCTTTTTCGGGCCCGGAGATAAAGGACATGTTCGGGCCCCTACTTAATTAATGAAAATTGCAAAAACAGGAGACAGCCAAAGACGCTAAGAGCCCGGGACCGGAGGCAATTGCCTCGCCTGCCTACATGGTAGCTACCCCACTGATTGTGCTATATTTGTTTACAAACAAATGACTACTGTATATGGTACATTTTTACTTCAGAAAAAATTCAGGATGCCGATGACTTGGGATTATGCTACAGAAATATGTGAAGTTTAATGCAGTGCAAGAGGGCAACAAGAAGAGTACATCGGTGATCTATTTGTGATTTATTGGGGTTTTGTAAGTATGGAGGTGGGTATTGTACCTCTCTATGAGACAATGGTCGGCCACATTTGGAATGTTATATCCAGGTCTAGAGAAAGATGTATACTGTATTGGTCGGCGTATAAGTAAAGACTTTTAAGTTTCAAATATGACCTTTAAAATCGTAGGTGCAGGGCCTAAAATCTGAACCTAAAAATCTGTAGCTAATGGGAGAGATAATACACATTTAAAATCTTAAAAAAAAAAAACGCATGTATAAGGTTATAAATAGATTATATTAGACAATAAAATTCAATATACAGTACACTTATCATACTAATGCAATCTACCAAAATCGTGGTTACCTGTCCAAATCTTCACTATCCAATAACAAAATGTTTCTTATAATGTGCTCTTCGATTTGAATAAAATTTTCGTTATTTTCGTTGATCCTACTCATTACCCGACACATCTGATACCTCGTCATTCTGCCCTAAAAAATCATCATGCATGCCATCCATGGAATTTGATATACCACATTTTTAAAAGAGTTTATGACAGTTTTAACATCAGTTTTGTTCCACACGTTTATCACAAACTCACATAAAACATCCAATGGAGCTGGCTGCATATTTCCACCTTTAGTAAAACATTTTTTTGCCATACATAATCTAATCATTTCATTTAGCACGAGCGTTGTCATTGAATTGGTTTATTGAGGCAAACATCTAACGACTGCACAACTGATGTTAATCCACCTGGTATATTCAACCTTTGTATTAATGTTGGACAGTGGACATAGTGAACATAGTGTTTCTGTCAAGCGGTTCCTGTGGTTCCCCACAAATCCGCGTTGAGTACTCTGTGATGTATGTACAACATTGCAAGGCCAGTCAGTGTGGATTGTGTGACTAGTGTGTTGTTTGACTGGACTCTTAGTTTTTTTTTTTTTTTTATGAAAACCCCAAACACGAAAGGTATCAAAACCTATAGTACTTAGTACCGTGCATGGGTTGAAGGAGAAGTATGGGGGGGGGGGGGATTCTGGAAACTTTGTTCTAGAGACTAAACATGGGTTTCACCACTTCAAGCCTCCAATATTTACTGGGAGGCTCGATCACCATGGAAGGAGCCTTTGAGCATCCGTCCACCGGCACGAGGAGCAGGGCCAGGAAGGTTGAAGGAACGCTTGACAGGCTCTCTCTCTCTCCACTTGCAAAGCAAGGGAGAAGAAAGGCCAAGTTAGAGGAACGGAGTGAATTCACAGAACCAATGTTTCTTCTTCCTCATTTATCTCTTCTTCAGCTTTTTTTTTTTTTTCCTGGAACAACCTCCCTTTACACATACTTCCTGAAAATTACAATCTACAGTAATTCAACTCAAATCTAAACAAGTAAGTATATTCTTTCATCTTCTCAAATCTGTTGCGCATGGAAAACTTTTGCTGCAGAAATTGGAGCAGTGTGGCGTTGGAGGCCAATTGTTGCTATGGATAAAGGGACGATTGAGTGAGAAAAGACAAAGCGTGGTAATCAATGGTCACTGCTCTTCATGGACTAATGTTATTAGTGGAGTCTCTCAGAGTTCAGTGTTGGGTCCATTGTTGTTTTCTGTATTCATTAATGATATTAATGATGATATTGATATCAGCCTTAATGTCTAAGTTTGCAGATGACACGAAGGTTGGTAGGGTTGTTAATGGCACTAATGACAGTACGCTACTACAACAGGATCTAGAAAGGTTGAGTTGATGGGCTGAGAGGTGGCAACTGAAGTTTAACATTGACAAATGTAAAGTACTGCATATGGAAGCAGTAACCCCAGAGTAACGTATCAACTGTGTGGTACTACACTGAGGGTGGTAGAGAATGAAAGGACCTGGAATAATTGTGCAGTCAGATATGAAATTTACTGAGCAGTGCAGACGGTCTGCAAGGGTAGCTCACGGTGTCTTGTCAATGATATACAGGAATTTTTCTAGCAGTGAAAAGGATGTGATTGTGCACTTGTATAAGTCAATGGTCAGGCCATACCTTGAGTACTGTATACATGTCTGGAAGCCACATTTTAGGAAGGATGTAGAGCTGCTGGAACGAGTACAGAGAAGGGCAACAAGATTAGTGAATGGAACAAAGGGTTGCTCTTATGAAGAAATGCTTAGGTTCTGCAAATTACAGTGTCTGAAACTAGGCACCTGCGAGGTGATCTGATCGAAGTGTATAAGGTCTTGAATGGTTTGAACATGCTCAATGCTGATGGAATTCTTCCTCTTGTCCAGATTAATCACCTGAGGGGGCATAAATTAAAATTGAGGAAAGGCAGCTGTAGAAGAGATGTGCGGAAATTTTCCTTTTTTAGCCAGCGGGTGGTTGATTGCTGTAACAAGCATCCACCTGACGTTGTAGAAGTTAACATCTTTAATAAATTCGAGGCAAAACTAGACAAACATTTAGAGCGAATGGATAGGTGAAATGGGAAGGTTTTTTTTTTTTTTGGCTGATTCTGTATGAGCTTGCTTTCTTGCATCATATGCCTCTACTAATGCTAATGCTAATGATAACCTCCGCACGGTACTCGGTATTATAGGTGCTAATACCTTTCGTGTTTTGGGTTTTCATTAAAAAATCCATGAGCAAATTTTAGTGTATATAGTTTTATTTTCTATATAAATATTTTTCTGTTTTAAAATAGTTAATTCTAATTATTTTTTAAATACAGGGTTGTTAAAATTAAAGTATCCCTATGTAAAGGGCTCTGGAGCGGGTTCTAAGGCTCGTACTGAAGAGAAATTTGGACAACAGGTACAATAAAGATGCGCTCGCCATTTATTGGAAAAAAAAAATTAGTTACAAAATTTGTCTCTGATGGCACTGTGCCACTGTATGGCGCGTAACTATCTTAGTTACGATTATGCAAATAACTTACATTATTTGTATAATCGTAAGTTATTGTTACAGCGCCACTACTCAGCTCTACTGTACTGTATAAAAGCAAAGCAGTCTCTTCAAAATCATACAGTAGACGTTTTCCTGCATTAGAGCAGCAATGCCAATAACGTTGCAAGAAAAGGCGCTATTAGTGAAGCTGTACTATCAGAACAAAAACAATGCAGCTGCTGGCGGCTATCAGAGAATTCCGGCGTCAGAAGGCGTGGACCTATGACTGTTTGTGCTGGCTGCAAAATGACTGCAAAATTTGAAGCGACAGGACACCTTGGTGTTCGACCATGTAGAGGTCGAGAACGAGTGGACTCCTCTTGTGTTGACGATGTGGCTATGGCGGTCGTAGATTTGTCAAGTCTATCTCCATGTGGTAGCGCAAGTGTGCGAGCTGTTTCTCGTGAAGTGGACATGCCATATTCCATTGTAAGACTAGTAATGCGTCAGGTGTTGCGATACTATCCTTACAAGATGCATATGCTACATCAGCTAAAGCATGGTGATGCAGATATTTGTTTCACATAGGCACTTCCGTTTCTGGCACGAATGACAGTGGATATCATTTGGCCATGGAACATCCTTCAGAGTGATGAAGCCCACTTCTGCTTAAATGGACAAGTGAATACGCAGAAATGTTGCATTTGGGCAACAGAAAACCCTCGAGTTATCCAAGAGGTCCCGTTGCACTCTCCAAAAGTGACAGTGTGGTGTGGATTTACGGCCACATTCATGACTGGTCCATATTTTTTTGAACAGGTAACACCGATTGGACCCTGCACCTGTTCCATCACTGGACAGCGATATTATGAAATGTTGGCAAATTTCGCAATACCAGAGCTGCAACAACTTGGGTGCCTTCAGGATACCATATTCATGCAAGATGGTGCACCACCCCACATCCACCATTGTGTCCAAAGATTGCTAAGGCAACACTTTACAGACTTACACGCAGCTCTCTTGCTGTGTCTTATTTATCGTCCTTCCCGGGTTCCCCTTTCACCTGATGGCGCTTATTGCTCCATTGATAACCTAGAGGATGCCTTCGCCTACGTCCTCCATATTTCTAGCTATACCCTCCTTTCTTGCGTACACTCTGTACTTCCTCGACTCTACCTTTTTTTTTTTTTTTTTTTGTCTCTGTCCTGGAAGCTCTGGCGACCCTGGCGGAGACAAGCCAGAGAATAATGGGCAGCCTGGCTACCTCCTAGTGGTTTGTGCGGGCAACGTGGAGTTCCACTAGGGGCCCTGCGGCCAAATGCCAGGACACACAACAGAACCTAACGTAATATGTCATATACAACACACAACACTTTTCTGGCATTTACAGTAGTACTGTATTCCTTCACAGCGAAGATGTGGGAAACCACAGATGGCGCCTGACCTCAATACTATGCACACTATGCATACTATGTATCGGGAAGGATGTCAAACTCTGGCAGATCTGAAGGACAGCATTAGGCGTCATGTGCTGGCTGTTCCAGGTGACATGTTAAGTTCTGCTATAGAAAATGCTGTTCTTCGAATGGAAACTGTTGTTGACCAAAATGGAGGATACATTGAACAATTGTAGCGCTGTTCAAGTGATTTGTATTGGCACAGCGCCATATAGTGACAAATTTTGTAACTAAGTTTTTTTCCCCCAATGAATGGCGAGTGCATTCTTTATTGTACCTGTTGTCCAAATTTCTTTTCAGTACGAGCCTTAGAACTCACTCCAGAGCCATCTACATAGGGATACTTTAATTTTAACAACCCTCTATATGATTTTAAATAATTTTTGCTTGAATATATTAAGTAAATTTTGAGGCTTTGTGTTGCAATTGAGGACTCTGAGCTTCAGTTCCTCTCCTTCCAAATCGCCGACCTCCTCACATCGGGTGAAGAAGACCTGAGTTTGAGTTCCGTCCATGACGTGATGAATTTTTACAGGTTTTTTTTACAACGTAGCTGAGTTAGTCGGTCTCAAGGGAGGGCAGCAAGGTTTTTTATCCCAGAAACTTGGGTTTATTATTATTATTATTAGCCATATGGTACAAGGAAGCCTGAGGCTTATGCTGCACCAGCTAAATAAAAAAAAAAAAAAAAAAAAATCCTGAGTTACCCGCTGAGAAAGAAAGAAGAGAGAGGAGGAGAAAGAGAGAGAGAGAGAGAGAAAGGGGGAGAGAGAGATAAGTACAAAGGAATCACCAAGAAAGAGAAGAATGATGATATCCAGCTCAGGACCCTGGGTTTGCCAAGCCCATACTCACAAGATAATCGACCTTAGAATGCACGCACTTTACAAACAGTATATACGGAGCAATATGTGGTCTTAGTCACCTGTGCTAAATCTTAATACAACAAAAACAACTGTCCATCCATCCATGCCCTGCTGTTTATGAAAAAGTTCATGAGTACTTTTCGAAGTAAAGTTCCATTGGCTTATAAAATAATCATATTAATAATCTTAATCTTATTAAAGAAGCATTAAAAATTCTTTGTTGTCATTTTCCTAAATGCTATTTTTTGTGAGATAAAAAGGTATTTTGTTTTGCAAAATTTGAGTTTCCCATAACTCTCCAGAGCGCCCCTTGAAACGACTTCGTTACCACGAATATAAATTTCGTATAGTGTATTTTTATACCACTAGATGGCGCTATCATTTCTTTGTCGTCAATTCATTCAAATGCTGCTGATTGATGTACGTACGTCATAAACAAAAAAAAAAAACTTCTTTCCAGAAGAGCAAACAGCACTTACAAATTAAAATAACCATTTTCAGTAATTTGCTTCAAAATAATTTAAAAAATAAAACTATTTAAGCTTTTGAAATAGTCTATAATAACCGTTATTCAATCTTAGATGTAATTTTTAATAGAAATTCAATTAAATTCAATCTTGAAAAGAAGAAACATAATAATACAGAAAATTGTGTTTATTGCTTGTTATTTCGAATTTTCTTCTTTCATTTATTTTCTCTAAGACTTGAAGTAAACCACTGCGCACTGTGAACGATTCGGAGAAGTGTTAGAGATAGTACGGTCAATGACCGTTTACCGTCTCAGTTAGCGGCTGCTTAAAGGAATATTTTTACCACTGGTCTAGACTCTTGAGTTATCTAATCCTAGTTAGCAACGAACAGAGTGACTATATTTCGTTTTCAGCTGTTCACCTTATGCATATTTACACTTACTTCCTCATAAATTTTGACTGTGGATCAAACCAGTAATGAATGACGTGGAACTGATAAACAATAATTTACTGGGTGAATTTGCATTTACTTTATGTACAATGAAATATAATTATAGTGTTTGCAAATTTTAGGGAGAGTCCATTAATCCCTTGACCCTATCTACGTACTATTTCTGTACTAATTACCATAAAGGAGTTATGAATGATTAATGTTCAGTCATTCTGCACATGTACAACTGCATTGTGAATTCCGGATGGGTTAATTCCACGAGCTGAAAGGTTTTAGCCTTCAAGAAGCTCTGTGCAATTTCTTTTATATTGTTTATCTCTTTGCCACATATCTTAAGTGAGGCTATGTTAGCCGTTGTCAGCAACTACAGGTAACGTATCGTCAAACAGACAATGTTACCCCTTTCTATGATAATAGAGAGTTATAATATTCTCTCTAAAGGCTCGTAGATTTATTTGAGATACACTGCACTTGGAGTAAGATTCACTTCCATCAAGTGCCTTATATGGAATAAGTGTAATTTAGGTTTCATCGGGCCACGATGCTCGCAAGAGCCCAAGGTAGTTGGGTGGAGTTCTATCTTTGGAGGACAAGCTGTCTCATTAGTGTCCAAGTAGGCTGTCAACCTTGGGAATTTGCTAAAACCAAGTCGATAAGTGTAGGACTGAATTACTTGCGAGATAAGGAGAAAAAAAAAATAAAAAAAATAGATTAAAGGATGTTCATCTAATCCCCTAGGCACTTTAAGGATATGACATTATTTATTGAACGACCGAACGAATGGCATGCGAAATTATTCAGTGGGCAGAATGTCATTTCTGCCGTTCATTCGACTACAGTTAAAAACCATGAAGGGAAGAGAAGAGGCGATTTTTCCTGATAATAGACGTCTAGATCTCCAGGCGTCTGATAAAAGTTATGATTAATGTGCATATGTAGACCATTTTGAGTTACCAGCGTTTTTGTTTTTTTTTTAAACTACAATAAAAACGTGATCGAATCACATTTGTATGCCATTTTTACTGGGGAAATGAGGACTCTAGCCCCATTTTTTAGATCGCGAGTTTAATTTACCATTTTCGGTTTCTGTTTAGATATTACAATTTGTAAATATGGAAAATTAAGCTGAGCTATGAATAAATACAATTACCTACACTTAAAAATTAATGTGATGCGTTTTAAGAAGATAATTAAAATTAAATTATAATGAATTTGTAATTTATTTATCTTCGATTTATGATTTTTTGTTAAATTTATTGTTGGTAATGAGAGCGATTTTAGCAACCTCATGGTTGGACGACCAACTCTATTTATAAATAAATGCTCTATTAGAGTCGAATTTTCAGATCTAGCAACGTTGGAGCCTGATCCATACTGGGTCTCGGCATTTTCCGGAATTCCGGTGGCCGTATTATAGTCATAAAATATATATTTGTATACCGCACTTATTTTGCATATGAGGGCCATTTTAAAAGTTCGTGGCCTGAGTTTAAAAGGACAGTGGTGCAGTATTATAATTTTCTGTACTTAATGTATAACACTACGTATAGTAACCCACCAAGTTTCATGCAGTTTCAATATTTTTTTTCCTTTTTTTTTTAATTGCAGGTCCTGAAGTCAATAAAGTTGAGTAAATGAGGAAAGATAGACAAAATCAATCTCTGTGCAGTCATCCGATATTTGGTTAAAAGGGATTTACGCCTAATGCAATTCATAGGGATATGGCTACAACATTGGGGGAGGATGCGCCTTCCTATTCCATGGTTAAGAAGTGTGCAGCAGAATTTAAACTAAGGAGGAAGAGCCTGGAAGATGACCCACGCTGTGGAAGACCTACAACGTCCATTACTCCAGAATTTGTTGACAGTGTGTTTTGATCTGATGATGAGTGATTGACGAGTGACAGTTCAGTACATTGCCAGCATCTTGGGCATCTCATCTGAATGTGTGTACTACATAATAGCAGATTCTCGCTATGATAAATGTGTCAGCACAATGGGTCCCAAAGTTGTTGGCAGCAGATCAAAAAAGCACACCGGTTGTCAAGTCAAGGGAATATTTGTATCATTTTCAATCAGGTACAGCAAATTTCCTTGCGAAGTTTGTGACCATAGATGAGACGTAGGTCCATCACTATCATCCAGCGACAAAGGAGCAGTCCAAAAAGTGGAAACACAACTCTTTTCTTCCTCTAAAGAAATCCAAGTTGATTCCTTCTGCTAGAAAGGTGATGGCATTGCTTTTTTGGGAAGTTGATGGAATGTTGCTAGTGGTTTTCTTTCAGAAAGGCCAGACAGTTACAGGTGCATATTACGCAAACTTTGTGAAGCGTTTGCATGAAAACATCAAAGACAAATGCCGCTGAAAACTCAGTAAAGGAGTCTTGTTCCACCAAAACAAGGTGCTTGCTCACAAGTCTGTCATTGCTATGGTTGCACTGTATGAGTGCTTTGAAACCTTAAAGCATCCCACATACTCACCAGATCTAGTGCCATCGGGCTTTACTCTATTTCCTAAGTAAAAAATATCTGGCTAGCATCTATTTTCACACCGACAGTGACGTGATTGCTGCAATGTATACATTTCTGGAGGCTCAAGAAAAATCTTTCTGCACAGGTGAAATCAACGCATTGCAGTATCGGTGGCAAAATGTACTTATTCTAAAGGGGATAATGTTGAAAAGTAACATGTTACTAGGCTCCCCAGATATGCTCTTCATACTCAGGCCACGAACTTTTTAAACTTTCTTCTTAGTACTTACAATATATCCTACATCCTTTTCATGATACATGCAGGTTAAAAAGTAAACTTGCATATATTATGAAAAGTATTATATTGTACAGTACATTTAAAAATAAAATAAGATAAATTACTTCCCTCAACTGACTGGTCAAAAAATTCCACATAATTGTTTCAGAAAAGCCTGTACTCTCCAATTTTTCAATGTTACCTTTTTTACAATACACAATGCCATGTATTTGCATTTTGAAGCACTTCACTGGACCACCTTTGGTTTCTTTTGAGCAGCAAGTTCAAGAACGGAACTAGCGTTCGTGGCGCCTTAGGCAAAACATTGTAACGGCGCCTAATTCATATCGTATCTTAACATGCATATATATGCAGTAGCGCATATAGCATTTCGGTTTGCGGGGTTAACCAAAAAAATTTACCCGCGCCCCAACAGAAAGGCGTCTGCAGTCTGCAGAATCATTCAAAGCAGTCAATTAACAAAATAGTTTATTAATAATTCCTAAATTTAGACGTCTTTTCAAAATTTTGAGTTATAAAACGGGTAGAGAGAAAGTACAAATTTGATACTGAATGTTAAATATAAAACATTTTATTAACGGTGCGGCGCCTATTTCAGACGGTTCCTGTGGCAAGTGCCTTATTTGCGCACCCGTAGCGCCAAACCTGAGCACGTTTACGGGTAATTGCGTCCTCGTGGGTAGCACAGTTGGTAGGATCACCATCCTCCCCTCACTGGGTGGAAAAGACCTGAGTTGGAGTCCCGTCGATGACGTGGCGAATTTTTATGGGCCTTTTTCACAACGCGGCTGAGTCAGTCGGTCTCAGACGAGGGTAGCATAGGTTTTTCTTCCGAAAACTCGGGTTTTTCGTCCATCAAACAGAAAATCGACCTCAGAATATACGCAATTTACAGACAATATACACGAGGCAATATGGCTCTGGTCGCTGTTGTTATTGTTGTTGTTATTGCTATTGTCTTTTAGGAGCATCGGCAACTAAGGCTATGTTGCTCCGCGTGTATTGTCTGTAAGTTGCGTGTGTTCTTAGGTCGATTTTCTATTTTCTGGAGGAAAAATCCGAGTTTCCGGAAGAAAAACCATGCTATTCTCTCCTGAGACCAATTAACTTAGCCACGGTGTGAAAATGACCCATAAAAATTCCTCATGTCATCGATGGGATTCGAACTCTGGTCTTCTCTACCCAGTGTGGGGAGGACGGCGATCATACCGGCTGTGCTATCCACGAGGGCGCCATAGTCGTAGATGCTCCTAAAACCCAACAACAACAAGGGAAATGCAGCTAAACATACATGCACTTCGTGAACTATGAATATCTATACATATCGTAAAGAACAAAGCTAATTTAAAGATGTTATTATTTTAGTTCAGGATGGAAGTTGAAATAAATGCATATGAATTCATTCATATGCATTTATTTTTCGAAAAAAGTGTTTTTCCTTTCTATATTTCTGGTAAATGACAAGTGGATGAAAGATACTGTGTCGATGTCGATATATTTTTAGAAAATATTCCAAAAATACAGGACGAAATTTCGTATTTAGTATTTTCAAGCATTTAATAAAATCTCGTGTTTAGCATTTTCCTGCATTTAGTAAAATCCCCTAGTGAGTTAATATTTTTTTACGGTTGCAGCCGAATCACATTATAAAAAATGTATTATTTTTTCTTACTTTTTTATTTTTATTATTATTTATAATTATTCATTATTATTATTTATAAAATTATTATTTTAATTAATTATAAATACATGAATAGTTTCTTAAGTTATTTGCGTACTTCCGATTTAATTTAGAAAAGCCAATGCGCCCCCTCTTGGAGATTTTACCTTAGAGATATATATACTGTATATTTATTTTCTCTAACTTTTTTTACTAAGGAATTTTTTAATATTCATCTGTGATTTGCTATTTTGTGCTAATGTACAAAGTATAATAAATTAGTTTTCATTAGATAACTATATATGTGTATCCATAACAGAAAGTTTGAAAATTCTGCACACATTGATGTCTTTGTAATATTCGTATATACGAGCATTTACGTTTTCATAAACATAAATACAGTATTATGATTATATTATATGATTTATTTAGTTATTATAATAAAAATTAAAACTATAATTAAAAATAAAATAGAAATTATTAAATAACTTAATCGTAAAAAGCTGCATACGAGTAATTATTCAAAGTTAACTAAGGTTTTATTCAAACTAAAGCTTTAGTAGTGGATAATCTAATAAATCTTAAATATCAAAGTTCGAAGATCTTATTAGCTTTTTTTTTAAGAAATGCATAATGTGGTGATATTTATAAACGTGTTGTTGACAATGCAGCAGGGTCCATTTAGCAGTGGGGATGCAGTCAGAAGACCTAGCTGCGAAAGGAAATTCCAAAAAAAAGAAACTCCTCTTATTAAAAACAAACTTGAGCATGATATTGGATCTTCAAAAATTCAAGAGAAGGAGACGTAAGATGTATGTATGAATACAGCAGGAAAATCGAAAGTTGATACAAACAAGAAGAATACAAAGAAAATAAACGAAATCATTCTCATAGTCCGCTTCATTTTTGGTAAACATTAAAAATGGCAGGGAGTTACAATGATGCCCGACATACCTCTCATTCTCCTAACAAAAATTACTGTTGGTTATTTTTTGAAGGCTACTGTTGAAGGCTACTAACTACTGTTTCTTTTGAAAAGAGGGGGAGAGAAAGAAGGGTAGGTGTGTTAAGAAATTCTACCACTATGCACTAGATTAGTCCCAGTAACCACAACAGCCTATTTTACTTATCTTCCAGGGGTTTTATCTCTTCCTTGTACGCCTCAATTAGGATGGTTGAACTTTAAAAGGCACAAACCTATGCAAAATAGACGAACGTGTGCAAATGGGTAGCGCTGCAGTTTGGAGTATATCTAATGGGCTAGAGAGAGAGAGAGAGAGAGATGATAACGAAACGTTTCTCTTCCGTGTTCTAAACTAGTTTTCTAAGCAACGTTTAGAGTATGGAACAGGGAAGATGACATAAGTTATTGCGCTACCCACTTTTCTGATCTGGAAACAGAGGTTATTTCGAAAAAAGGTTAATCAAATCCTATTTTTTCCTCCCTACTGTCTAGACAAAGACGCGATTTTTATTCTCTCTCATGTCGTCTTTTAAATATTAAAGCACTGTACATAGCGTGTCTTCGATGCTAATGTATATCCGAGCGCATCAAATTCATTTTTAATATTTTCCTGGTCATTTGTGAAATCAAGCAGACAATGGAAGCCTCAAGCGTTCTTTCTTTCTATTGTGATCCGTATCTTATAATGGGATGAATTACAATGGAGGAGAGAGGAATGATCAGCATATAGCATCGTAAAATTTCCACTTGTGCTGGAATATTACATAGCAATTAATGTAAAACAAAACTCAACATCACTTTACTCTCTAACCGTTTTTTAATTCGTCTCTCATTTTGCATATTTGCTGTCTTATTTCGATTTCTTTTTTTCTTACTGGATACTTCTTTTGCAACTCCAATTATTTCTGATGGTAGTTTAAAAACGGGAAGAAACACCCTCTGAAGAATAAATTTTAATCCTCCGTTTATTTTTATATTATTTCACATTGTTAGTCTTTATAAGTGGAGATTAATCTTCTGATAATTATATACGCATATACAAGAAAAGTAATGAGGCTGATGAAAAAGAACTTTACCCCTATCATGCGGCTGCGTGCAGAAGTTAAGCTCTCGTCACGTGAGGTTTTCAACTGAAATGCAAATAGGAGCATGTTTACATTCTCCGGATTCAGCTCAGTTCTGAGGAAGCGCATTACAATGCAAACATGTTTGCAATGTTCGGCATGGAGTTAAAGCTGCTACCATTAAATTCTGTGTTCACTTCTGATAAAAACCAGCACCGAAACTCACATAATGATATTGGTAGCTTTTAAAAGGAAAGTTATCCATCAGAACGACGGTCTTCAGGAAGAATGAATAATTTACAGAAGAATTAAAAGTCTACAGAACGAACTATATCGCCGGGAGATTCTCGAGAGTAGTGTTATGGACACCAGTGCCATTCGCCAGGATATTGATGCTGGCCACGAGATTGCACAGATGTTCTGGTGTGGCTCATAAGCTGTCATGAATTCAGACCTCTGCCTAAATTAAATCCTAAATAAATAAAAAAAGCATGGATTTCCCCAAAGAATCTTTCATTTCATGGGGAGATGGACCTTCCGCGGATGACCGGACGATTTCCATCACAAAATCAATAACAAAACTGTAAAATACATTTTCCTACAGTTTTGTATGAAAACATGACGTTTCAGAAGTGAACTTTTACTGCATAGGCCAGTAAATAAATAATAAAATTAAAATAAATCGGAATATTCATACTATTCTCATTCTCACATAGTAGCAATTCAGTTCCGCTTCGTACTTAGCCAAACTCATTACCGCTGCCACGTTGGGAAGCAACTTATTCCAGTGTTTGGCAACTGGCTGCCTATGGCCAACCTTCATCAGATCTAGTCTTCTATTATTTCCCAAAATTTTATAATTGTGCCCCCTGGTCGTTTGTCTCAAGAGGGAGAACAGACCTATCTCATTCATTTTGCTCAACCCTTTCAGCGCCCTATGCACCTCGATCAGATCTCCTCTATATATCTAACTTTGCAATCCATCCTTTCTAAGTCGTTCTTCATCGATTTGTATGCCTCACTAATCTCGTTTCCCTTCTTTGAATCCTTTCCAGAAGTACTATGTCTTTTTTTTAGGTGTGATCTCCAGATCTGAATGGACTATTCCAAATGTGCTCGAGCCATTGTTTTGTATAGAAAGATAATGACATTTTTCTGCTTACTAGCAACGATCCTGTAAATCATGAACAGGACCTTATCTAGATTTCTAGCTTATGCTGCAAGGCAAAATTTTATATCAATTTGACTCATAAGATCAAATTTTTTTTCGTCTTCAACCACTTTACCTTCTCTCTCTCTCTCTCTAGGTTATATGTGATTCTAGCATTTCTGTTATCCAAAGGCCTAATGTAGTCAAGTGGTCAGTAGCAAGAGTGCAGTAGTACGCGCTCTTTGAGTGGACCGGGGTTCAAGCCCGTGACTGCTAAATACGATTAATGTTTGTATTGATGATTTATTGTAAACTCCACTGACCTGGTAGTTGTGCCAGAGTATAAACAAGAACATAACAATCTTACATTTAGAAAAAATAACTTTAGTTACCATTTTTCAGACCATATATGTAATCAACCCAAGTGTTTTCGAAGCATCATAGTCTGGTTCTCGAATTTACCTACCCTTCCCATCTTGAAATCGTAGCAAACTTTGACAGTTTCCCTTGGATACTGTTATCAATATTTTTTATTAAAATTAGAAATAGGGGGGGGGGATCTAACATCGGGCCTTGAGAGACTCCTCTTGTGACACTGGTCCACTATGAAGACACCATTTATGATACCCCTCTATCTCTTTTAGCCAGCCTGCAATCCAGAGTAGGACTCTGTCAGTAACTTCAAATTCCAGAGTATATAACAACTTTCCACTTGAGACAGTATCAAAAGCTTTACTAAAGTGTGCCCTCGTGAATAGCACCGTTGGTAGTATTGCCGTCCTCCCCACACCGGGTGGAAAAGACCTGACTTCGAATCCCGTCGATGACGGGAGGAATTTTTATGGGCCTTTTTCACAACTTGGCTGAGTTAGTCGGTTTCAGGAGAGGGAGGGTATCATGGTTTTTTTATCCCGAAAATTTGGTTTTTTGTCCAGCAAGCAGAAAATCGACCGCAGAACACACGTAATTTACAGACAATATACACGGAGCAACATGGCTGTAGTTGCCGATGCTCCTAAAACCCAACAACAATCAACCAACTTACTAAAGTTTAGGTATATAATGTAAAAATTGTTATCTGCATCTGACTGTGTAATGACTGCATTATATCTTCATAGAATTTACAAGATTGGTCAGGCACGTCCATGAATTCATGGTGGATCTGTTTAAGATACCATTCTTGTCGAGATGTTCCTGAATCCCATTTTTAATCACAGACTCCGTGATATTTCTTACAACAGAAGTCAAACTAGTTAGCTTATAGTTATCCGACTTGACTTTAGAACCACCTTTGTGGACTGGGAAGACATTAGTGCTTTAACAGTTTAAGGGGGTATTTCCGGAGTGTAATGATGCTTTCATTATCATTTCCAAAGGTTTAATACATTCACATGCAGCCTTTTTAATTATAACTGAATACGATATTTTGTTAGAAAAGGTACTGTTAAATGGGTACCTTTTCTACCAAATGCTTCGCAGACATCATTATCTCACTTATTTCAGCAAATTGATTCTTCAACATTCTCTAGAGTATCAAGCTTGTTTTGGACTGTAAATGTCGATCAGAGTTATCGGTTCAACTGAGCTGGCATTTCTGCTGAGCTTTCTATGAACCTTTCACTGCAACTAATTAAAGGACTTGTTTGATTTACTTTCTTCCTTTTTGTATTCACACATCAGAAGAACCCCCTGTTCCCCGTTCTTAGCTCTCTTTTCTAGTGCTTCCTTGCAGTCAGCTTTCACTCATCTTACTCCCTCAATGGTTTTGTTTCACATTCTCTAATAATGTTCACACAAATCAGGATCACGTGATGGTCTGTAGCGTATTTCCAATATCTCATTCCATCATAATTCCCTCTTTTGAAATTGAAACTCTCACTTTCACCTCTGACCACATAGATTTCTTTAGATACAATCTATTTTATGGTATCGTGGTCACTGACTACCATTATTTCACCAAATGTTTTGATACATTTAGGTTTTTTAATGAGAACCAATCTAGGATATTAGAGCCCCTTGTACTTTCTCGGGCATGCTCACATAAGTAGTAATCATTTGGTTTCTTTAAAAAACTGGAAATACCTCGTATTTCCAGTAAACGTGTTATAGGCTATAAGAGATATGTTTTCGAAGTTTCCCATAACCTACTAGTCATTCAATATACTTAAGACCATCCCAATCATCGTGTCAACCACCTGTATAGCGGCAGAGACTCTACCTAACAGCGTAGCATCAATAGGTCTCCTAGAGAACACCTACAAGGAACTTCAGAAAGTCGCAATCCTGAACACTTGTAAGATAGTCAGAGAGTTCCTCGACCAACAGTAACACCAGACATAACAACCACTCTGTGTACTTGGTATCAGTACCTGTCAAGGGGTGGAACCCCCACAATGAATACTAATAACAATAATAATAATAATTATTATTATTAGTAATAGTAATATATTTTTGTCTGTTGGCAATTTCAGGCCTTGCGACCCCTAGAAAAAGTACCACTGAGCTAAACAACGAAATCCAGTTTTCATGTTTTTATATTCCTCATTCATTTTCTGTTTTCTTTCATTGTCGTTTTCTCCCTTCCTGTTCTTTTATTTGAATTGCCCTCGTCTCCTTACATGCCCCGTTCTTTTGTATTATTCTATCTGTTTCTCCGTCCTTTTCCTGGTGTACACTCTATCTACCCCATTTCCTTTGTCTTTTTATGTGTCGTCTGCCAAGTTTTTTTTTTAATTTTTTACTTTCCGTATCTCATAGTAACGTAGGCAATGGCTCCTTCTGGTACTACAAATTCGTGGAGCTGTCAAGTCTCACTCTGCCCTATTTTCACCTTCCTAGTTACAAATACTATTTCCTCCTACGAGAGGACTGTAGTGGGGTCTTTTGCCACAAACCATCCTTTATAACCATGTGTGTGCTCGAGAGAAAAAGAAGGAATGAACTTAGCAAACGCATGATTATTCGGCAACACCCGACTTGTTAATTGGAGTGGTTTTCAACCTCCGCCCTTAGCACAAAAGAGGAAATATTCCCGCCATACGGAAGGCGGTAGTCGTGACTGTGAGTTTCCCCAAGGAATATCATTCATAAAAGTTGTTCACATGCTCTTCCTCTACACCCAACTCCCCATCTATTACAAGTTATACGTGATCAGAGTATTTTTGGTTCAATCCAATGTTCCGGTTATTTTCGAACAAGAGAAGACCACTTAGGCCTACTTATAGTTGAAAATAAAAGTGGATTGTTGTTGGATGAAAATCTTAAACTGATAATCCCACCGTGTATTATGGATTTTCTACGAATCTTTGCTACTCCACCCTGAACATTTTACTTGTATGCAAAAATTAAGGTGGTTTTATAATGCTCTAGACGAGGAAGTTTTCTTAATACCACAAATAACCATTTGAGGATATTTTTGTGTCAGAGATGAATTGTTAAGCAATTACTTATTAAATATGCTGCTAATGTCTGTACCGAGATATACTTTTCCTACATTCCTGTACCACAAGGTTACTGGTCTCATGTCAAACAAAGGAAGGCCATTTTGCTTTTTATTTGTGAAGGCGAAGCTACATTTTACCGTCATGAATGTTTGTTTCCCAACACAATGTCATAAATATGCATTTTTCAACTCCACTTGATCCTGTGTAGCCTTGAAGTAACAGAGCATTATGGTGACTAGTATTTATAACTAATTAGGTAAGTTTAAAACTTTTAAAATTTAGCCTGCGGTTTAAAAGGGCAACGCCTTCACCACACAGCTAAAAAATTGTTTTGAATTTCTTGTGGTTCTTGATGTTCAGAAGTTAAAAACTGAATTACTGCACTTTGATTTTTTTTCTTTCAGCTTGTGTTGCAATTGGCAAATTGAGGGCAAGACAACCAGCCATCACAAAAATTGTGGTGACTGGTCGTATCTTCCAGCCTCTGTGTACAGGTCAGTAGCCGATATGATAAATGAAAATTAACTCTAACTGTAGTGAAAAAAGTAATCAATAAATTCCTCTAGTCCATGACGGGATTCGAACCCGGATGATTCCAAAAAGGGGCCAAGTGACTGTGTCACCATGTAAGTATATTGAAACGATGATCAGCTGTGTCATGTTTCCTGGAATATTTGATGGAAGTGTTTAGAGCCTTTGACACGTCTGATGGCTATGGATGGACTATCATCCCCTCATCAATGGTCATTTTGTTTATCAAAGGCAATAGCACAACGTCAGAGGCCAGGAATGTGGTTTGGTTTGTAATGATTTGTAAGATAGTTGAGAGACTTTCACCCTACTTCTTTGCAGCCTGGCTTCTCAGATATCAACCTCATTGAACTGTTGTTGTTGTTGTTGTTATTGGGTTTTAGGAGCACTGGCGACTAAAGCTATGTTGCTCCGTGTATATCGTCTGGAAATTGCATGTGTTCAGAGGTCGATTTTCTGTTTTCTGGGAGAAAAACCATGCTGGCCTCCCCCGAGACCGACTAGCTCAGCCATATTGTGAAAAATACCCGTACAAAATTCCTCCCATCATCGACGGAATTCGAACTCATGTCTTTTCCACCTTGTGTGGGGAGGACGGCGATCCTACCAACTGTGCTACTCATGAGGGGCTCACTGAGCATCAGGATGAAGTCAAGCAGGATATGTGAGGTGTGAATCCAGCAACAGTTACTATATGAACCATTCTATAAGCAACATGGACGGTCTACCTCCGGTTGTGTCTTGTAACCTCTTGACATCTGTACCAAGGAGTATTCAAGTCCGAAGAAAAAGCTTTTGTCTTTGAATTAGAATATACAAAAAAATATTAGGGCATTAGTTACAACTATAAAACTCTCCCGCTCACTGTGTTTCTTTAGACTGTAGAGACTCGGTCTTAAGAACAGGGTGCACTTTGTCTATTAGAGTAACCTCACCTTATGACATACTCATTTCTCTATCTCATCTGATAGCTTCTTATATAGCGCAGTGCCCGCTTTTATCGAAGGCCAAGTCATCATAGAGAAATCTCTACGACCGAAACACGAATAAAAGACAGGATTCTCATTAACAGTTCTCCAAGAGTGACTTAAAGAAGAGGGACTATCATTAAAACCGACAATGAAAAATTTAACGAAGAGATAGTAGACGTTCAGAGACACGCCTACCTATTCGATAAGGCTTGCGTGGTAGTGAAGACAGAGAGGCCAGAAGTCATACATGGATGGACGTAAATTAAAGTTGGGGAAAGGGGAGAGGAAGACAATAATCTGAAACAGAGAGTGAAGATGCAAAAAAAAAAAAAAAAGGAAAGGAGGGAAATGAGGACGATGAAGACGTAAAGAAATATACATCCGAAGAAAAACATGCAGCAGAAAGAAACGGCAAAAATGACAGAGAGAGAGAGAGAGAGAGAGAGAGAGAGAGAGAGAGAGAGAGAGAGAGAGAGAGCGGGGGTGGAGAATTGATAAAATGAGGAAAGAAATAGAATAGAGAATAAACGAAGGATGATGGGAGAAAGAGGGGGAGAGAAAAGAGAAAGAGACGGAATAGAGGAGAGAGAGGAGAAAGAGAAAAACAGACATGGAGAAGAAGAAGAAAAAATTAGGAGTAAGATAGCTGGATAGAGAGAAGAAGAAGAGTTAATGAAAAAGAAAAACAGGAGAGGGAGGAAAAAGAGAAAAAAACAGACACGGAAAAGAAGAAGAAAAAATTAGGAGCAAGAGTAAGATAGCTGGATAGAGAGAAGAAGAAGCGTTAAAGAAAGAGAAAAAGAGGAGAGGGAGGAGAAAGAGAAAAAATAGACACGGAGAAGAAGAAGAAAAATTAGGATTAAAATAGCTGGATAGAGAGAAGAAGAAGAGTTAATGAAAAAGAAAAACAGGAGAGGGAGGAAAAAGAGAAAAAAACAGACACGGAAAAGAAGAAGAAAAAATTAGGAGAAAGAGTAAGATAGCTGGATAGAGAGAAGAAGAAGCGTTAAAGAAAAATAAAAAGAGGAGAGAGGGAAAGAGATTGAGGAGGGGGAGAAAAAGAATAAAATAATGGAAAAATAGGCAACGAGAGATGGGGGAGTAGCGGTAGGAAGGGAGAAAGCAAAATAACAGGAGGGGAGGTGGAGAGAGAGAGAGAGAGAGAGAGAGAGAGAAGGAAATAAGGAGACAGTAACATATCCTGAAAAAAAGGAAAAAGAAGAAGAAGAAGAGAGAGAGAGAGAGAGAGAGAGAGAGAGAGAGAGAGAGAGAGAGAGAGAGAGAGAGAGAGAGAGAAGAGAAAATAGGATAGAGAGAGAGAGAAGAGAAAATAGGATAGAGAGAGAGAGAAGAAAATAAGGAAAGATAGTCTGACAGAGGGAAGAAGAAGAAGAAGGAGGAGGAGGACGAGAGAGAGAGAGAGAGAGAGAGGGAGGAAAATAAGAAGACAGAAAGACAGCCTTGACAGAGAGAAGGAAAAATGAAGAAAGAGTAAAAGAGAGAGAAAAAGGGGGCGAAACAGAACAGAAAATTAGACAATTAAAGATGAAAAGAGATAGAAACAAAAAAGGAGGAGGGAAGAGAGAGAGAGAGAGAGAGAGAGAGAGAGAGAGAGAGAGAGAGAGAGAGAGAGAGAGAGAGAGAGAGAGAGAGAGAATAAGGATAGAGAGTAAGATGACTGGGAGAGAAGAAGAAGAAGAAGAATAGAAAGAGATGGGGTGGGAGAGAGAGGAGGAAAAAATGAGACAATGCAAGATATATAGAGAGAAAAACTCGAAAAAAGAGAGAGCAAAGAATAAAGAAACAGAGAGAAAGGGAAGAGAGGGTAATATTAAAACAAATAGCAAGAATGGAATATGGACGTGTGAAATAAAAAAATAAAAAAAACTGAACGTGTCAAGAAAAGTAATGATACGATTAAGGAATATTAGTGATAAGTGAATAATCGGAAAGGAGACAGATTCGCGGCCAAGTTAAAATACCACTATGATCGATTAAACGCCACGCGAATATTTTCATCACAGCTCGGTTGCTAAGTTACCAAAATTATCACTCTTCCAAGTGCAAAGGAGCCCGATACGCGTGGGAATAGAAAACAGGATTTATTATGGGGGGACGTGACGACACCATTGTAACATAATCGATTGTTTGCTCAGCCCAGAATGTCAAGGAGCTAACGCGGGCTAATATTATCGCGCAAAAAAAAAAAAAAAAAAATCCGTCTCCTAGAATATCGTCGAGCAACTGTTGGCAGCCTTCGGATGTCTTTTGGCAAAAGAGATTCGGAATTTTACCCAAACAGTTCTCTAACTTTTCAAATGCATATTTAATTTGGAACTAACACGTGATTGGCTGGCTGTTGTAAGGCGAAATTAATGGACGATGGATGAAAAGAATAGAACGAATATGAGAGGAACGGCACATTTTTTTTGGTAGTTAAATACGTGTCGATTCACAAAGAAACTAGATGTGGCATGGCCGTTTTGATGTATGCAGTCCAACTGTTTTTTTATGCACTTAAGAGTACCTGGTACCTCTTCTCTGGTCGCATTCCTTCTTCTATGATTATAGTGATGCGAGGACTATTTGTACACATAATAACCACAAAGAGAATCCTCCGCTCTAGGGGATGTCACCAGCGTCTATTATCCCTTAATAATTGTGGCCAGTGAATGAATTCTTTTCATTGCTCTAAGAATGCATCTTCTTTGTTAAGTTTGTGAGGTCGTTGAGATCTGACATCCTTTAATTAAAGGGTGGCGAATGAGGTGCTACGCCAAGTGATGCACTTTTCTTTCATCCTTTGGGACATCACGGAATCTTTGATTTATTTTTTTTTAAATGTAATTTGTTTATCAAAAGACGGACCTGTATATCTTTGATGAATAATAGACAGCGAACTCTGAACGTTGTTAGCCATTACTTGCAATGTTTTATCCAGTTAACAATTATCCAAACTTCTCTGGAAACTCGGTACAAAGATAAATTTGTGTACGTCTCCAATGTAAATAAGTTACTATTTATTGTTTTTCGTTTCATGTGTGAGTTTAGGTTTTATATCTTAAATGATAAATACTGTCATACACTCGCCGGTCAAAAAATTAGAAACCTTTATTCGCTATCTACACTGCTCAACCAAATTAACAGAACACGTAGAAAACGTTTTGTAACTCCCGTACTTACAATGAAGCGGGATAAAATTTGGTATGGTGGTACACTATACAGTGAGGATGAAATGAGGAGCCAGCGTAAAACTTTGGACAGCTATAAGGGACATTTATAAGGGTTCTATGAGAATTACCAAAAAGGTCGCATTATAGAAGTCGATATATGGTCACAAAGAAGTTCGAAAGTATGGTCACATGATATCAGTACGGTGTATGATCCCCTCCAACGGGTAAACAGGCCTGACATCGGTGAACCTGCTCGATATAAGGGTGTTTATAAGATTCAGTGGCAACAAATCCCATTCTTCCATCAGCGCAGAACTTAGCTCACTAAGTGACCGAGGAGTTGGATGTCGGCATTCAATGCGACGCCCAAGGGCGTCCCATTCATGTTCAATCAGATTTAAGTCTGGTGATCGTGATGGCAGTCGTTTGATATCTTGAGTTTCAAGATATTCCTCCACCACTTGAGTTCTATGTGCAGTGGCATTATTGTGGATGATTTTCCTTTCTGGGCCAACCGCACCTCTAAAAAGTTGCATATAGGGTTCGAGGATCTGTTCTTTGTACCCCTATCAAAACATGAAGAGGGGTTCAGCCGTTGATCAATATTCCGCCCCAAATGAGACCGCCTACACCGCCTGCACCGTTAGTGTCTCTTTCTCTGATGTTGGAGGGATGGCACCACATGCCTCATTGTCTCCAGATGAAAATAGCGTCTACAAACTATTTTTAGGCTAAAACGAGACTCCTATTTTATTGTGAACAGTGTCTTCAGAGATACTGTTCATAATAAAGTATTCATGAAAAACATTTTGTTCTGTTAATTTTGTCGATCAGTGTAGTAGAGCCACCTTATATCACAATTACAGCCCATACATGCCGTGTAATGGATTCCACTCAGGGTCTAAGGAAGGCTAGCTGCAGATTTGACCATTCTTCCATCAGGATGTTAGTCAGCTGCTATACTCTGGTCTAGATCTGTGAAACCGAACTGCCCATTCTAATATATCCCAGACATTCTCAATTGGATTCAGATCTAGAGAATTTGGCGGCCAGACTAGACGTTGGAAATTTTAGGATTATTCCTCGAATATTCCTAAGATTTCTGAAAAGAATCCATCGCAGTCTGATGAAAATTAAGCATTTCGGAGCCAAGTTCATCCAATACGACAGAAAGATATTGAGTGGAGATAACAGGATCTTCTTCTTTTAAAACAACCTTCTTTTGAGCAGACCTGGTCTGTACCAACAAAACATATCCATACTACCATGAAACTACCTCCTCCAGCCACTTGATTGGTGGGCACGAGACAGTCTGGATGCATGGCTTAATAGGGTTCACGCCACACTTTCACCCTACCATTGGAGCAAAATAGTGTAAACCGAGACTCATCAGATCACATTATCTTTTTTCACTGTTCCAGAATTCAGTCGTGTCGTAGGCGATACCACTCCAGTTGAATCTTTCGGTTTTTCACAGAGAGAAGTGGCTTTCGTATAGACATACGACTACTAAATCCCAGATTCTTTAACTCTCGCTGCATAGTTCAATTGGAAATGGATCTTTTTGGTCTAATTGAATTTTTCAGTCATTTTTTTTCACAATTGGCCTTCTATTCTGATGGAATGAAGTTCATACGGTTTCTTTCTTGGATTTTCTTCTGCGCATTTCTTCCTTTTAGAGCTGCATTCTCCTTTCGTATTCTACTACTTGTATACTTTGAGATGGTTGCTTTCGACACCGGTGATTTCCTTTTTTTTTTTTTTTTTTTTTTTCAATTGTGGCTTCTGCTGAACGTGCTCCAACAATAACTCATTTCTGAAAATCGGAAAGATCACCTTTCTTCCCCATCACCGGATCCACTAAGGCGACTCAAGAAAGTGCTAATGGACAAGTCTGTTTCTGTGGAAATCAAAAGTTCCAAATATAAAATGTATATAAAGCCTTGAGTTTAAAAAATTTATTTGTAAGGTCATGTTTCTGCTTTATGAATAAATGAAGGAATGACATGTTTCTCGCTCTCCCAGCTTGGCGATTTATTATGATAATCCCGGGAACTTTTAATGAGATAACCACATCTGTATTTCAGCAAGGTATTGAAAACTTTTATCCACTTGCAAAACAACAGCAGGTAGTTTTCCTATATATATATATATATATAGGATCCCTGACCTGAAGAATTCGTTATTGGCACAGGAGACTATACCACAGTAATTCGACAATACCTTTGTAAGGATGTCAACGCTTACTTTGTTACTTCTATATTAAACGAACATGGTATCAAAATCTTCGGTGGCTGCTCAAGTGATAACTGAATCTACCATTCATTCACTATAAATTGGAAAGATGAAAGCAAAGATTGTTGAGACAGCTGCGTGGGCAAACGAGAGGGTAAAACGAAGGGTGGAGACCATTATTTCATGAGGAAATTGCAGTGTCTTCTTATACATGGTATTTCGATACCAAAGAATGGATTTACTATCGTATAACATTTAAATGAAATCAATGGATAATTCTATTTTTCAGTAATTTCTTACTTAAAATAAATAAACTGTTTTAGCTTTATGAAACATATGTGAATCCCTCAATTGAATAATTTGACAACGCCCATTTGGGTAAGGAAGTCATGGGATGGATAAGAAAGCAGAAACCGTATCAGCCTAGTGTCTTCAAAAGAGCATCGCTATTCAAGACGTGTCCTTTAGAAAACCAATCTTCCTCGGTGCGTTGTCAAAAAAGTAATGATCCTTAAGGTATAATGTAATGCCAGAGGCAACGTTCATGATGGACTCTACTGGCAAGGCACGCTCTGTTCACAAGACAAGCAGCCGCTTTGCACGTTTTACCCACGAGCCAGAAAAGTGCCAGTCTTCACTCAAGTTCTGAGCATCCCTCTTCCATTCCAAGGTCACTTATCTATCTCATTATCGTCTATAAAAAGAAAGGGCGTAATCTTCGTTCTTTTTTTATGCATTATGTCCTGCCTTTGCCGACTTTGAAGCATTAGACTTCGAAACACGTGTGTGTTGATATTCTGTGTAGGCCTGTATCGCCTAGTGGTCATTCTTTGTCATGGTTGTCCTCAATTATTCTACACCTGATTGATTACCACAGTGAGGTCTGAGGAGAAGCTACAAGGAAGAACAGAGCCTAATAATATATTATTTTCTGAGAATAAAAAGCTCAAATGAAAGAAAAAAAGAAAGAGAATCATTTCTATATCGAATCCACTTGGTATGCAAAAATAATTTTATTTTAACTCGATGTAGTTTGATAATTACAGGGTGGCCTTATGGTTAAGTTGGGAAGTTAATGCAGATTGTATATAGGTTGCGTTTGTACAGACAGAAGGAGGAATTGGAATTTATAAAGAAAAGATAGTTTTGTTTTGATTCATTTAAAATGAATCTCTTTTATGTTAATGATATCCAGATTGCATTATCTCTACTAGAATGTTTTTTTTCTTCGACATACTTCTACAAAGAGTCCTTTTGTAGAGTCCAATTGGTGTAAAATACACGATTATATTCCCACCCCTCAAAGATTTTTTAATAAATTAATTAACTTTATAATATATTATAGACCAATTGTTTCTATGCCCATAAAAAAGTCCATAAAAATTCCTCACGTTATTGATGGGATTCGAACCCAATCATTTTCCACCTAGTGTGAGGAGAATGGTCATTAAAACCACTTAGCTACCCGCGAGGACCTAAAGATAAAAGAGAGAGAGAGAGAGAGAGAGAGAGAGAGAGAGATGGGCAGGTGATAGTTTTCAGAATTTTCACCATGGTAATTAAGTGCACGAGGTGTCAGTATGCCGTATCAGTAAATTGTGTGTATTTTAAGGTCGTGTTATGGGATAAAAAACTCAATAAATCCCTTCCCCCCTTCCTCAGAGACCAACTAACTCAACCCCGGTGTGAAAATTCTTTCACTGTGCTACAATTATGGATTTTGGGTTCGGCTTAGCTGTCTCCTGCTTATGGAAGTTTTAATTCATTTAGAATCCAATCCATGATTAGATTGCTTCATTAATTTAGTACATTAAGGAAGATAATGTATTGTAGTAGGGAATTACCAAGGTCTTTCTATGCGATTTTACTGGCATTGATTCTATATTTAAAAGACCCAAAAATGCCAAACTTCCCAATAGAAGGGTTCGAATTAACCCATGAATTCACACAATCATTCAAGAAAAGTGCTGTCATTATTTCATTTGTAAATAATTTGTGTTCTTTACATGATTTATGCAGAATCGATAAGAAAATATCCCAGTGAAGATTAATCTAATTCATTTTTGTTTTATTAAGTATACGTCTAATTTCTAAATACACTGCACTACCAATTTATTAGCGAATCCAAGGTTCCAATATTTGGAGACCTCTCGTTGTAGTCAAATGGCATGGCCGGTGTTGTGATTGGTTACGTGATACCACGGATTCATGGAAAGAGAGACAGCTCCTTGACAGAGCTATGAAAGGTATATCATGGAAGGGCAAATATTATGAGCGACCTCACGAGGGGCATCATTATCAGAGGCAGTGGTAGCATCGTTGTTCACAGTAGTGGTATCCAATCAGGTATTAACATGAAAACGTCTAGGATTTCTGACCAGTGCTGTGGAATAAAAATTAGTGTTCCTCAACAAATAACAGCAAAATAAAATAAATTTTCTGCTTATAATCTGGGACGGACACAAAAAAGAGAGAACACAAGAGCCTCACCTTGTTTAGCAGTTACGATCCAGAACCACTGTCAACTTAACGAAAATTGCAAAAATAAATAATTTTCGTAGGATGCCATTTTTTAGGGTCCGTAGTCTAGTGAGAACTCTTATAATGTCACTCGGGATACTACACTAACGACCATTCGTGACTACGGATCCTTCATCCTGAGTGCCACTTACAAAACCAGAACACTTACAAATACTCGTAACATCATTATTTGGTAACCCATTGAGAAAGAGAGAGAGAGAGAGAGAGAGAGATATTTGTGTTCCCACCCCCTTTTTTTTTAAATCACCCCTAACTCCACAACACAGTGCTTGCTGAATGAAAGCAGAAACAAACTACAATCTAATTCAGAAACAACGAAAGAAGATTCATTGTAATTCCATTCTATATATAAACAACCAAGTTAGTTCCCACTTTCGTGATGTCATTCATCTTAACCTTGTAAACAACTGTAGGCTCTGCCAAAACTGTGCAACCAAGTCAGTTAGAGAAATAACGTACGCTGTATAAATGGGAAATACTGATTTCGAAATACTAATTACCCTGATTTAGAATTGGCCTTGTCATAAAAGATACTAACTACCTTCCTGACAGCCGACCGGGCTAGCCGAGTGGGTAAAGTACCTGCCCGGCAACCCAAAGGTCGCGGGTTCGATTCTCTCCTCGGGCTTGGATCAAAGTACTGCAAAAACCTTGGGAGGTGCAATATGGCCACAGAAGCCGATGCGCCAACAACTACCAAATCAAAAAAAAAAAAAAAACCAACCTTCCTGACAATTTTCCGAATAACTTGTATTTGTTTAATTGTTCACATACAATTTGTGAAAATTTGCACGAAAAATCTTATTTCATACAAAAATAGCGAAAAATAGTTTTTTTTTTTTGCAGACGATAACTGAAGGGGTTCGAATTCTGACAATTTTTACCTTTGCAGACGTATAACGAAGGTAGATTTCGAATTCTGATTATTTTTTACCTTTGCAAACGATTAATGAAGCTAGATTTCGAATTCTGTTAATTTTTCCTTTTGCAGACGATAACTGAAGATTTCGAATTCTGGTATTTTTTTTCCTTTGCAGACGACTACAGGTAGAAATCCCAACCAGTGTGCCGCGGCACACTAGTTTGTCTCAGAAAGATTATTGGTGTGCCGCGAGAGATTTAATTTTATAAAATTTTCATAGTTCTAAAAAACCAAATTCAATTTGTACAATGGTTCGAAATTTTATTGGGTTTATAATTTTATTATACGAAAAGATATAAGAGCCTAATTAGAATGAATTGTGGGTACAGCTGAATGCGATTTCCACCAGCTACTGATTTTAATTTATAAGCACTTCAGTTTGACCTTTGTTGAAAGTATAAAAATCACATTTTCTTTCTTTTTTTTCCATTTCCTCTGTTTTTTAACTTAAATTTGAAAAATATCTTTTTAATGCAGGGCAAAAAACGATTTAAATCATTTCTTATGCAAGAAAAATTTTTCTAATTTAAAAATAATCAAAAAAGCAAAGTTCTTTTATGAATTCGATTACAACTATTCAAATCGAGCTCAAGAGGCTAGTTATAAGATCCCCAAATTGGTGGCCAAATCCAAAATGCCTCATACAATTGCAGAATAGCTTATTTTACCAGTCTGCATTGAAATTGTTGATATTATACTTGGAGCAAAAGGAAATTGAAAAAGTGCCACTTTTGAATAACACTATTAGTAGAGGCATTGAAGATATATCAGATGACACAAAAACAAAATTTATTCAGAGAATTATCGAAGCTAAAAAAATTTCATTGCAAATTGATGAATCTACAGACATTAGTAACTGTGCTCAATTAGCACTATTTAGAATCATTGAAGAGAAATGTTTGAAAGAACATTATTTGTTCTGCAAAGAATTGCCAAATCACACTACTGGGGATGAAATATTCAAAGTGGTAAATGGATACTTTGAGACAAATAAGATATCATGGAAAGATTGCTTAAACTTGTGTACTGATGTTGCAGCTGCAATGACCGGAAGAGGTTCTACATCAAGGGTTCATTCCGAAAACCTTGAAATTCAGGTAATACATTGTTTTATTCACAAAGAAGCTCTCTTCGACTGTCAAAAGTTCGAAGAGTTCATTAAAAAGTCTGGATCAGGAGTTATGCATAGCCATTTGAAGAATAAAACCTGATATAAAAATGTTAGGTTCACAGAAGCAAGCTCAAGTTTTCATTAAAAACTTTTGAAAAGATTTTATTTTGAAGTTTTGTATGAATTTAATATTAAATATTTAATATCTTCCATAGTATTTATATTTACTTTTCTTATCATAATTATATATATAATATAAAACGCAAATGTAATACATTTTTTCACAAACTCCTTATAGAGTTATAATTTTCCAATGGTTGGTGCTCTAAAGGACATGTTTAGGTAGGATGAGTTTTTTGGAGAACATCGGAAGTAAGCACGAAATATTTCTAAGAAATTCCAAATCATTTAAATTTTTTTCAGTAATAGATCAACCGACATTTTTCTTTTCCCTTTTTCTTTCTTTTAATGATTCTACTAATTTTTATCTTGATACTGAAACTGATGGAGATGCAGACAGAACTCTCTTAAGTAAAATTAGCAGCCCACTTAAAAATTCAGGAAGTTTTTGAATCCGGTTTCCTAAGTAGTCTTAAAGTAACAAAACACCAATAAAGACTGGCTTCCTTATCACCATCTTTAACTATCTTTACGTCAGAAGCCAAGGAAAGACACGATGCAAGCTAATTGTTAATAAAATATTTATGACGACAGGTGCGTATGGAGGTGTAATCCCCCTCTTTCCCTTTCCACTACCAGTCCACTCCCCTTCATTTCTTATTTTTTTTTGTTTAAACTTCGTGGGGAAGGGTGAGGTTTCACGAAGTTAGCAACTTGAGGTCAAAGTGGATGATAAATTTAAATTCCAGAAGGATGGTATCATTCTTAAGGCAGGTCATGAACTTTAAATCATCTATACGAAGAGCTATCCACTTCCCATTACCAGAACAAATACATAATTTTTAACAAGTAAAAATACAGGAGGTCGACTGTCAACCAGCTGCCTGGGACTTTATTCTTGTTTGAGTTATGGAGTCTATTAAAATTTATATGACATGCATTAATTATGAAAGCTAATGAATACTTAAATGGAAAACTTTACTTAAAGTAAGAAAAGTATAATCTTGAAAGATGCACTTTTGTTCAGCTTCATTTAGATATTTTCAAAAAAGAAATTAATATATTTATTTAATTTAATCTATCAGCTTGATTTAGTAATAAAGAAAATGAATGAATGCACTAAACGTAATTTAATGCTTAATTAAGTAAAATGTTAATTAATATATGAATTAATTAAGAAACATGAAAAAAATTATGAAACTGTGGGAATAAGCGATACACAAATTCAATTAAAAGTCAGTTAAAACTGTTGTAATCAAATTATTGCATGCCTTAATTTCTTTCATTTGATTTCTTTCGTTGGTTGCGAGTTTCTAATTTCTTGGCCAGGGAGTGTATTAGTCGTTAATACACTGTGTCTGTAAACTTAAGGTGGTGCATTGCCTATCGCTTGGACTGAGGAACAATAGAAAAAGATCTTATAAAATTATCAGTCACGCTACAGAGTTCAGATCTGGGGTTGGGTGTGAATGTCATTGCCAAGTTCATTACCAAGAAATTAGAAACCTGTATTCAATATCTAGTAGAGCCATCCTCTGCCTGTAGTCCGTAGAAAACTGCGAATCTCAACTGCCCGTTCCAATACATTCTAAACGTTCTTAGGATTCAGATATAGAGAATTAGGTGGCCAGAAGAAATGTTAGAAATCTTAGGAATATTCCTCTACCCATTCAGATACAATTTTTGCAAGAGGGTTAATTGCGTTGTCGTCTTGAAAGAATCTATTGCGATCTAGGAAAAAGTGAAGCATTGTAGGGTGGAGTCGATGTGATACAACAGAAGGTCAATGTTAGCAGGTAACATTTACCTTCTAGCTCATACTGCTAGAAGGTCAATGTTACAAGGTAACATTGACCTTCTAGTAGTATGAGCGGACCCAGTAAGTATCAAAAGAGTATACTCCATACCATGGATACTATCTCAGCCGCTTCAGTACTGGACACGAGAAATTCAGGTTGCTTGGCTTCATAAGGTTCATACCACACTTTCACCTTACCATTGGCGCAAAAAAAAAAAAAAAAAAGAGTGCAAATCAAGACTCGTCAGACCACATGATCTTTTTCCACTGCTGTACAATCTAGTCTTGGTGTTGGCGGCACTGCTTCAGTTGAATCTTTCCATTTTTTTTTTTTTTTTTACAGAAAGAAGTGGCCTTAAAGAAATGGATGTTTATTTAGAAAGGCCAGTCTTCCTAATTCCTGCAAAAATGTTCCATACGACTCTGTGCTGGCCAGGCCAATACCAAAGCCGATGTACTCAAGCCTGATTCTGTGGCCTTAAACTTATCATTTTAATGCATGGAGGACCCATTTCCACAGAATTGATAAGTATTCGGGACATTGCAACCAACAGCCGAAGCCATTTATTCATGACACCTATTCCTCCAAGCTTTTCTCTGCTGGGCAATGAACTCTGACAATTCACACCCTGATATGAACTCTGTAGCGTGATTTATAACTTTATAAGATCTTTTTTTATTGTTCCTGAGTCCAAACCATGGGCAATGCACCACCTTAAGTAATATTTAGCTTTAGTGAGCAATTACGATAATCTTGATGATGCGTCGACCACGGATCCCGTTATGTAGAGACGATTTTCGTTATCTACCCCCCCCTCTTCAGGGCTCGCCAATCCATTTCGGTATCTTTGGATTATTGGATTCTTTAGTGACAAGTATAAAGCCTTTTCTCCTTCATCTTTTCTCATCATTTTGAGAGGAGTTTCCCAATACTTTTGAGAGTATAGTATATGTTATTTTATTAAAGGATGAAGTAAGAGTGACAGTTATTGTTGGGAGAACATTTTTGTAACAAAAAACCTCGAATTTTTATATTTAATAAAGTGATTTGTTTCTGATGTACCAAAACAAAACTTTAGAAACGCTTTCAAATATTTGTGATGGATAAACACGCAGTCTGACATATAAACACAAGAGCAGAAAGTAGAACGATTAAACAGGTATTTGCAGCTTCAGTTTGTTCCGTCTCCAACTTTCTTTCTTTTTGTTGGTGAAGCGGATGTGGATTTGTATTCGAAGATTCTTCATCGGTGTGCGTTCGTTTTCTTGAAGTAGGTCAATATGCGGAGGTGCGAAAGGCCACAGGAAGCCAGAGGTGGGAGGAAAATGCTCTGTAAACCACGTGTCATTCATTATTACTTTAGTAATGACAAAACAGGTTGTTAGTAATGGGAAAGACTTTTTTTTTCTCCCTTAAATAGTGATTAATGTTCATGAGGATCAAAGCGAAACCAGAAATAAAGTGACCATTTGTTATGTTGTAAGGGCTGGTGACACGTGTCAAAAGCAGGTTAATTTAAAGGAGCTTATCTCCAGAAGGGCTTTTAAAATAAATCTGCTTTTCGCATTCAAATTGAAATTATTGCAAATTATTCTCTCTCTCTCTCATAAACAGATTTTATATAGATAGGGATAAAGATGTGGTTATTCTTAACTGGTGTCATAAAAACACTATTCCAGTATTTAATATAATTATAGGAATTAAGAAAAATTACTAGAATATCAGTATTAATGCCCATGAAAATGACGAAATGGAGTTTAATATTTAGTGTATTAGTATTAATCAATGTTTAGTCCCCCCCGCGCCCGCCCTGATCTCTTCTTTCATCTAGTATAGCTTTTCTCTTATAGTCATTCTCAGCCTTGCGTTGTTTATTGCAAGAGCAAAATGGGATGATGTGCTAGATTTCTATTCCTCTTTTTTTTTTATTGCATTACTGTTTTAAATCTTCTAATGTCAATGCTTTGTCAGATCGGTTCTTGTAGGATTTCAGTCGCATCAGCAAGTTAGGCTGAATCCTGTCGATGACGTGAAGAATTTTTAACGATCTTTTTCGCAATGTGCTCAGTTAGTTGGTCTCAGGCGAGGATAGCATAGTTTTGTCTCCCTGAAACTTGGGTTTTTCGTCTAGCAAACAGAAAGTCGACCTGAGAACACACGCAATTTACAGACTATCACGTAGCAGCATGGCCTTAGTCGTGGATGCTCCTAAAACCCCAACAACAACAACAGCAAGTAAGGCCACATTGCTCCGTATATAACATGACTGCAAATTGCGTGTGTTCTGTGGTCAATTCGCTGCCTTCCTAAAAGAAAAACCTGAGTTTTCTGGGGGGGGGGGACCATTCTACCCTCGCCAAAGTAACTTGTAGGGTTTTAGGCGCATTAGTAATTTAGGTCACAATTCCCTGTATATAATATGTCTGTAAATTGCATATGTTCTGTGGTCGATTTGCTGTTTACTGGACGAAAACCCCGAGTTTCCGGAAGAAAAAATCATTCTACCCTCTCTGGAGACCGACTAACTCAGCCACATTGAGAAAAACGTCATAAAACTCTCTCCCGTCATTGACGGGATTCGAACTCAGGTTTTTTCCCCCTGGTGTGGGAATGACGGCGATTCTACCGACTAACTCAGCCATGTTGTGAAAAAGACCGTGAAAATTCCTCGCGTCTTTGATGGGACTCGAACTCAGGTCTTTTTCACCCAGTGTGGGGGAGATGGTGATTATACCAACTGTGCTACCAACGAGGGACTTGCTCAGATCGTATCACCGAAATTATTCTTGTAGGAATAATTCCTTTATTCGATCTCCACCTTAAATGCTTGTCGATTATGTAAAATTTGGTTTTCCAATGCATCCAAATTTCCAGATTCATTTTCTACCTACACTAAATCTCGAAAAAATTGTAAAGAAGTTATCAATCAATCCAAGCCGGAGTTTGAGCAGGCTAAGGGTAGAAAACTTCCTTCTTGTCCAAACAGTAGGCTAGCGTTGTGGTCTCATGCCAAAGTTATTGGGTGAAACTTCTCTCCATTTATAGCTCTACCTCTATTGCAGCTTAATTGTTCTTGCATCCTACTCTTCCTCTAACTCTTGTACCATTAATCTTGGTAAATCACTTCCTACCATATACAGTACACTCTACTCAATGCCTCTTGTAGTTCCCCGACAGAAGGATGTTAAATGGTTTTAGTGATGAAGAAGGCTTGAAGTTATTCATGGCATTTTTCCACTTGTTCTCAAAACATCTGTTCCTGAGCTTGCTTCTGTCACCTTTTTACATATTTTTCTGTTGCCATTTTACACTTTTTTTTTTTTAAATTCAACTGGTGTTTTTCCTTCTGCTTGGAAATTTGTTCATATTCAGCCGCTTGCTAAAAGGGACTACAAATTACTCCCTTTCAATTATCTTGCCACTGCGCGTTCCTCTACTCTTTCTAGAGCAATGGAAAATCCATCAATCGATAACCCATAAACTATGTCGATACTTTCCATCTGCTCAATGATTACCAGTACGCATTTCGTCAGTGTCGATTCACTGGTGATATATTGTCTCATTGACCACTTTAGGCACGGTCCTAAATGTTTTCAATGTCGATGAAATGACGCTGTTCTGGAAGAAGAATTGTCAATAGAACTATCACCACCCAGGAAGAGAAGAGCTTACTAAGCTACAATTAATAATTAAATGAATTTTAGTGACAAAGAAGGCCCCTATGGACACCTGTGACTGACTTCATCTGTAGGAAATGCTAGGTCATAAGTTATCTAAGAATGAACTTACTTCTTATAGGAGGCAATGCTTTTTGGGAATTAAATTTAAATCTGACTCTCGTTTATGGCTATGAAAAACCATGGGTTTGGAAGAATTTATCTTCACTTGGTTTTTTTTTTTTTTAAGTCAAATAGAAAAGCTTGGTTTACCAGGAATTTCTTTCAAGAGTGGTATTACTAATAATTCTGCCCTGCAGTAAAATTTACCCCCACTTGGCAGAGAAGGAATTGTAGATTGTTTGCATTGCTCGAGGCCATCCAGACAATCCACGAAATGAAATAGTATGGGACAGTGAAAATGGTGAAGATGGAAATGAAGTCGGCCTTCTCTCCCCAATATGAAATCGACCTTACAGTTCATGGACTAGAATGAGAATACCAATTACTAATTTCAAGCGATACTACCGTATGATCATGTTCGTTAAATGTTCGGAGGCCACTGATGAATAAAAGAGCGTACTTTAAGAAAATATTGAAAAAAGTTCTAATGTCAACCATTAAATAAGTGAGGGACGATACGTACTCGGCTTGTTCGTGGACTTTAAGGGTGCGTTTGATGCCCTGTGGTGAGGAAACATCCTCCGCAGGGGTAAAGCGCCCTTTGTCTCGACAATATATAAGATCTTGCAGGGTTATTTCTCTGGATGGAATATTGTGGTGACCTATGTAGTGGAATGTAAGTGCCCATAGAGGTCAATACTCGGACCAGTTGTGTGGAATATTGTCTTAGACGAGTTCCTGGAGAGTGATATGGGGGGGCACTCGAGTGGTAGCATGTGCTGATGATTTGGTTCTGATTGTCTCTGGATATTTAAGAAAGTAAATTGAAGAAAAAGATAACAGGATGTGACACTCTCATAAGTTAGAAATATCATGGAACGAAACTGTGATTATGCTATTAAAAGGCAAGTTGAACTTGACAATGCCTCCCATTGTAAAGTATCGAGGATGTGTCTCCCTCAGGTATGTAAGGTGTGCCAGGTACTTGGGATTGTGTTTGGAGAAGCAGATGTATTTAATGCATGCAAAATTTTAAAATTTTTAAAACAGAAAGTGAAGCTCTTGTACGCCAAGCTGCGGAGAGTGGTAAAGTGGGAAATTAAGGGGCGTTCGCTTAATATGTTATATGAGGCAATATTTATCCCTATTTTGACTATTAAGAAATATATGCCTCCTGGACTTGGTTTACTTATGCTCAAAATTCAATCATTAGAAAGCATCCTTTATCAATTCAGCGGTTTGCTCTTCTGGGCATAATCCGAGTCTGTCGTGCGGCATCAACAGATGTAGTGCTGGTTCTAGATGGGAAAATGCCGGTGAATCTTTTGGTGACTGGTTCTGGCTTAGTGTATTGTTTGAGGCGAGGCATTCCTGTAGAGATTTTGGGTGTTCGGTCGTGCCCAAAAGATAGGTTGATGTTTGCAGTGTTAGCGGGTTTGCCTGTTTCTGGCCGCTTGTTAACAAAAATGTAAAAAAATGCAGTTTGCGTAGAAAAGAGTCATTAAATACAAAGCCATTAAATAAATGATGATTTAATGGCTTTGTGGCAGAATAGGCAGATACAGTCTGATAAAGGAATAGAAACTTTTGTGTTTCTTCCAGAAGTCTCTATTGTGGATTACAGGAAGAAACCGTGGCTGCAGTTTAGTCTGTTCCCTGTTTCCTGTTGACCGGATACGGCTTAAGACTCAAGCTGAGCCAGTTTAAATTGGTAGAGTCGGGTTTATGCCTCTGCGAAGCCATACAGACGGTACCTTCATATCATGTTCGAGTGTGTATTATGTCTTCTCTTGATTCCGAGAGAAGACAATCGAAAAAAAAGCAAGGATTTCCAGCTATATCACAGTACTCTATTCGATCTGGAATTAGAGTGCTGTGATATTGACAAATTCTGTTGAGGTGACATGACATGAACTGTTGAGGAGGCCTCCATCGTGCAATGGATTGATAATGGCTGCAGATTTATTTTATTTTATATTTATAAATACTTTGTAAATTATATTTGTACTTTGGATATGAAAAATTAAGAGAAAATTAAAATTACGCATTCTTCTTTGCCCATAAATCAATTTCTAAAAATATGCGTCACAGATTTTTTAATAGTTCAAATGGGCTGAGAAACGTTGGTCTATAAAACTATAATAAATATTTTCAGTCGGTGAGTCATGACACTGTAGGCTTTTTCATCCGACTGTTCTCTCATTAATCTCGACACATTTGGTCTCATTTAATATCGAACGACTTCTTATGTCCAAGAATAGAGCTCACAAATTATAAAGAATTGATTTGTCATCGTACACGACAGTGACGAATTATCAAGTTCCCTTATACTGCAGCCTACGTATAGTTGCTGGTCCATATTTGTACCAGCATTGCTACATTTATGTAATTGGAATTTTTCTCTCTCACTGAAAAAAAAAGTAAAAGAAATAAAAATTCAACCGATAAAAAATGCGCTTTCCGATTACAACAATTTGTATAAATTTTCAAAAATTATATTTTAATAATCACTAAAATTAAAATTTAAAATCCTGTTAAAAATTTATCCTTTTATTTCAAATGTCATTAGTCACCATAAACTTCTTAAATTTACAGTTCATTACCTTTAATTTTTTTATACTTTTGGATCAATCTTCTTGGTATTTTTTGAAATGATAATCGACAAAAAAAAAAAAAAAAATTAAAGGTCTAATGTTAATAACTTCCTTCTCATTTTTCAACCTTTGAATAGATATCTGCTTTGATTTCAAAGACCTTTTCTATTTGCTATAACTATTAATAAAAAAAAAAAAAAAAAACGAAAGAATGATTAGAAACTGTTGTTTGCTACTGACTGAGCAAAGTTAAACCTATACTTTTAGATTACCTGCCCGATTCGCCCTTAGTATTACTGGTAAACTTAGTAAACTGATTTGTTGAGATAATTGTGAATATCTTTACCAGCGCCAGATTTACGCATAAACCAAACAAGCCATGACACGAACCCACTCCGTTTCTTTTTTCCAGGATATAAAGCTATAATCAAAGTTTCTTTAGGGGTGTGCAGGTAGGAAACATATGTTTGTTTCCTACCTGCAATATGACAATGATTTCCTGAACACTGCTGGAAACTCTATACAGTTAAATTTTAAAGTAGAGGAAAAAATTATCTAATCACATAATATCTTAAGGAGTACAAATTTTTATTTTGAACCAGTCTAAAACAGGTCTTGTGTCTTAGATGCAATTTTGATAATGGCTTAGAATCTTAATAATGCTAACTCAATCAATTTTATTTTGTTTGTTTGATTACAAGTAATATGTATTCCACAAGTTCAGGACCTAGCACAAATAGGTTACGGCTAGTGCCCTCAGTCATAAATAAAGCAACGTAATCAACACCCTCCACACGCGAATTCTTATAGCACGAGTTGCCATTACCCAATGCATATTGATTTTTGGGTGTGATAATGTTTTTTTTTTTTTTTTTTTTTCATTATTTAGGTGTCAGTCTAGGTAAGTTAGTTGATCTTACCATAGATATTTTGAATGATAAACAAAAATCTCAAACTATGATTTTACCAAAGTTAATTTCGATAATAAACAAACTTCTGTACTGTTTTGTTTGATGCCTGCTTCCTTCTTTGCAATACTAATGATTTCATTGGCATGTAATTTGTGGTAGGAAGTTAACTGCACTCAAATGCATTCCAAAGTACGACTTAAATTACTGTTCAACCATTTAATTACAACCATTTAATCGAGTCCCAAATTTCACATTTAACAGAAGCATGCAAAAAATGGGTTTACTGACTTCATTATTTTTATTCTTTCCAATTATAACGGATTGAACGGTTAAGTTGAGTGACGTCAGGCTAAAACCGCACTCTACTGAAACAGTTTTTTTTAGTGTTAGAAAGCATCTCTGAGTAGTTAGTTATTGTTTGGGTCCTGGCTCTGTCAGGAGGTGCATACACGCACCTGCCGTTACAACAGGTTGTGCTGGAACTGACGACCGGACCAGTCGGCCTACCATCAACTTCGGTGCGCTAGTTGCAAGCTGTTACGTACGACTGATTATCCTCCCCTTCCCCCCGAAACTTTGTTCTTGCGTCCGACACGACTTGCTTCGAGACTTTTTTTTTTTTTTTTTTGACAGTACTTTGTTATAGTGAAAGTGAACTTGGTCATATAATCTCCTTCTATTACTAGCTTCCTTTCCTTCCTTAGCTAGATCTTCCTCTTCAGAAGCCATGTATCTTTCGTAGCCTACTCCTCCCTCTTACTTCATTGGTGCGATTGGTAGACCTGTTAGTGGAGCTAAGGGAAACCCGAGGAGTTCCGCACAATGTGCTCACGCTCGGCGGCAAACTGGTCATTACCCGCCATTTCGTGTTTGTGTGTTGTGGTGAAAGCTTAAAAATTTTGAGCGCGTGCAAGCCAGCCTGAAGAACAGTGGAAACAAAAATGATTGCGCCGCCTGTACCCCTAAGAAAGAGTAAGTAGTTTTCAAAAATCCTGCTATGTTTATTTGCAGTGTCAATTCGACTTTCGGCTTTATTTACATTGAGTGTTTTAAAGGTGCAATTAAATATCCACATGTGTTTACTTCTCTGAGATATATGCGTGTGGATTATTTGACAACTCAACTTTGTTCCAGTAAAATATTGCGAGAGCGGTGCAGCATACGAAATTAGCGTGTCGTTTTTAAATCTAACATTAAAATAATATCACTAACTTAATAAAATATTTTTATCCTTTAAAATATTTAAATTTATTTAAATAAATATTCACGAAATAAAATATCGTTTTTAATATATTTAGTAATAATTTATTTTTTTTTATTATGTGTTTTTCTAATAAAATAACCAGATGTCACTCGTACTGTCACGTGAGTCGTTTGGCAGATAGGAAGCGATGGCTGATGTTTTATTGCTGTTCTAGTTCAGAATGTGCAATACTGTAATTGGAACATTTTGTTATAGGTAATTTATTAGATTATTAAGCAATCGGTAATTTATTAGATTATTAATTTGTTCTTGAGCTAACAGCTCAAGAATATATTAATAATAAATTATTCTTGAGATGACTTATAGGCGTTACTAAACTTGAGCATGCTTTTGCATTTCATGGTAAAGTTATGTGGATAATTTATTTCGAATTAAATAACAAAATAAATTAATTTAATCTTCTTTTTTTTTCTCTCTTCCTTTTCGGTAAAGCATTAATCATGGTTTACAAAGTTTCGGTTTATGATCAAGTATAACACTGACAAAGGCAAAATGTTTTTCTAAATCATCGTGGTGGTGGGGGGGGGGGACTCCAAAGTAACTAATTTTGTTAAGACCAAATTTTTTGGAAGAATTTTGACTTCGCTTTTGTCTTAACTAGTCATATTAAAAAAAAAAAAAAAAAAAAAGGCGATCTTCATTATCCACACTGTTGTTATGAACTACTTTTATCAAACCACAGGCGTCCTTGATTTGCTTTTTCTAGCCATGAGCGTTTTCTTGAAATGGGAGGAGAAGTAGCCGAAGGACAGAAATGTCCAAACATATTGAGTATGTTTAAAACGCTAAAGGGAAGCAATTAAGGTTGCTGAGTTTTACATTTAAAGGAGATTTGAATCAGAAAAACTTGTTGAGCAAATAATTCAGGTTACCTGTTCGTGGCTTTATAACAAGGAAATATTATTGTGACAAACCGTAAAGTTTAATCATGATGGGAGGGAATACGAATAGCGTATAAAAGAGTTGCCAAGGGTAACAGCAGTTGAATAAACTACAAAAATGACAAGAGTAGAATTAAGGCAAGCATATTGAATTCAATAAACAGGTGGATAACATGTTTGAAACTACTGTTGTTAATTTTGCAGGTAGAATGTTGTTTCCTATTACCATGCATTCAGGGGGGGAGAGGGAGATGAAAGAACGTGAACTTTACTGTTCATGAAGTGAAGTTACTGTTCATTATACCGTTATTTATCATTTCTATGAAAGACGAAGAACAAAACAAATTTGGGATATAATTAAGAGTATCATTGCTGTTTAATATTTGTTGTTACTCGTGGTATTTGATAAAAATTCGTACAGAAAGCAGTGAAAATTAAATTAAATTTTAAACACATTTCGTGTATATATAAAAAAAAAAAAAAAAAAAAATGACAATTTTCGAAGTGACGTTCATCGCCACTCCCAAGATTTTATCAATGTTTTTGAAAAAAAAAAAAAGCAAAAAAAGAAAAGCAACTTGTGTTTATCCTCCTTTAACTGTCAGCTGTTCAGAATCTGCATGACATTAGTGAAATTGGATACTTCGGGTACGGCTTGTCAGAAAGGGTGGAAGTTGCAATCAACTTCAAGTTCTTATTGGCCTCGTCAAGGTTGCTGTCTGTTATATTTGCTGAACCAGTAAAGGTGGGGGAAAGCTATTCCACATTGTGCATATATTTAAGCTTTGTAAAGGTCTTTTCCATCCTTCCACTTTCTTGTCTCTCTCTCATCTTCAATTTCCGTTCCATCGTTTTATAATATTTCGATGAAAACTCTGTGCCTGAATTGGCATCTGTAACTTGGTCACTCCCCCCTCTAAATCTGTTAGAACGCGTGTGGTAACTAGCCGTTATCCATTCATGGCTTAAAACCAAAATTGATCGAATTTTTCTTCGTTCATTCCATCCACTTCTGGTAATGGGGCAATTTTCTTGCATTATGCACACAAAGTGAAATGTTAACTAGCTTTTGTTTTTCCAAACTTCAACCCATTATTATAACAAAAATTTCCATAATCTTTTGTTTTGGATTCCCATTAAACGAGAGGTAAATGAACTTTAATGCGCTTCCAGATTCTAGTTAATTCGTTCATTGAGGTTATCGAGAATGATTATGCGCAGATGAATTCCTTTTTTTCTCTCTCTCTCTCTTTTTCTATTGTCATTTTATTACCAGCCTAAGACTTTTTGAATCTTATTACTGCTTTGTAAATGCCCCCAGCTTATTTTGCCTAATGAGGACATTAATGTTGAAAATATAAACGGAGGGCAAAGCAGACAACGGCATTAAATTTTCTAAGAACACCACGTAATTATCGAAACATTTCAGTTTTATTACTTAATAGCATTTTCATAATCATTAGTTTTACATTATACTCAGTGGTATATGCCTTATTTCCAGTTATTTTTCGTGGTTTATTAACGGTGTGATTAGTTTTGTAGCAGCGTTGTACCATGATTAATAAATCAGAACTCCCTAATTAAGTAGCTGCTAATTATTCCGGCGTAATCCTTTTGCGAAACTGAACCATAACTTAAATCTCCTCGGGCTGTCCACAAGTGAATACAGCTTACAATAGGAGCAGATAATTAGTCGGGCCAATAGCACTCCTGATATAAAAACAACAGTCAATTTGTTCTATCCGTGCCGAAAGAAAGAATACTTTTTGCTTATTATCTAAGTCAAACCAAACGCGATTACAGTTCGTCATTAAAAGAATCTCATATCAGGAAAAGAAATCGGTTTTTATTGCTATTTATTTTAATAAGTGTTGACGTAATATTCTCTTTCTTCCACCGATTATTTTAGCCCTCGTGGGTAGCACAGTTGGTAGAATTGCCACCCTCCCCACACCGCGTGGAAAAGACTCGAGTTCAAGTTCACTTCGATGAAGTGAGGAATTTTTATGGGTCTCTTTCACAACGTGGATCAATTAGTCGGTCTCAGGCGAGGGCAGCATGGTTTTTCTCCCAGAAACTTGGTGTTTCGTCCAGTAAACAGAAAGTCGACCTCAGAACACGCGCAATTTACAGATAATATTTATTTTATTAAATCTGTTTATTGCTCTACTCAAGAGTCACCACCTGGACAGCAGTGAGATAGTGGGGATATTTACATTCAATGGTTAAGGCAGGATGCATGCTTAGCCTAAAGGTACAGAATTTTTTTTTTTTATTGTTTTTTTTTTTTTTAATTTTACATACTTGAATTGTGGAATACCGAAGTATTCCAAATTAAGAAGGATATTAATTTATCAAAAAGTGCCGTACAAAAACATGATGTATATAAAAAAAATTATAAAGGATTGAAGCAGTCCATCATCGGTTGTTGCTCGTAGTATCTGTTCGGTCTTGACTGTCTTAGCGCTCACTGCCAGGCGTCTTTGGAGTAATAGATGCCAACAGAGGGGACCAGTGACGGCTTCACTTTATTTTATTTTAAATTTATCGAGTCATGGGAAGCACTCACTGTTGAAGCAATTTCCCGTCTGGTGGTGCTCTTGTGTTATAACTGTAGACTTGTATATGTGTCCGTTAGCTTATGGCTTCTGTATATATGCTGCTGGCAGAATTTATCCAGATCGATGGCTAGATTGTTGATGAAATCTACCATGTTTCCTGGGAATATGCATCTTAAGCTTTTAAGGTTGTTGAAACTGATTCTGAATGGGAGCCTTGGGTCCACTTGATTTCTTTCGGTAATGCGGAGGGTTTTTATCAGGTCAGTGATATCAGGGGCGTCAAGTCGTCCTGTGATCAGTCTGGCCAGTGCAAGAAAGTTAGTTGCTACCATCTGTTATTTCCATGGGATGACTTCCGAATTAATCTAGAGTTGGACCCTAGAAATAGTGTATTGGTTGCCAGCCCTCCAGTTGAGCCATTTCAGGAGCCAGTATTCCAGGCTGAGGAACTTGTTGAAGTGCGTTGTGAGGGGCAGAGGACCAAATAGTTGCTGCATAAAGAGGTATGGGACAGAGACATCGAAGAGCACATTTCTTTACCAATTCGGCGTCATGAATTTTTTGAATAGTTACTGGCGGATCGCCCACATAGTGGAGTACATTTTTGGAGCAATATGTCATTAGTAGCTGATTCTTCTAAAACCCTCCTTCAAGGACAGATTATTTTATTTTTCGCTCCCATAACTCACACCTCAATCCCCATCTTCTCGTAATTTTATTATTATTACTTTTATTACTTTTTTATTTGCTGGTACCACCGGTTTAGGCTCCCAGTGGTACGGGATTTGCTGGCATCCACTGGGATTGATTTTTTTTCCTCTAGAGGATGCGGGATTCTTACCTTGTCACTTTCGTTTGACACTACCGCATTGTTGTGGCGTGGACGGGTACTAGGGCCCCAGCCATCCTGGTGATCGCTGCTCCCTAGTAGCTAAGTGACAACAGAACAAGACACACACTTCGCAGACGTAACACCCTACTCTTATCTGGCCATTTCACAGAACTCTGTATTCATCACAGTGTACCCTGGCGGAGTTTAACTAATGTTTAGGTGCCGCCGTACATAGACACAACACATGTCTACATTTTTTAGTTTATAATACCTAATCTTGTATTATAAACTATTGGTTGCATCTAAAGGGCCGATATTAGTTTTTATGCTTATAGTATGATAAAGCTATTTCTTTGTTTTTCTTATGCTAAAACGGCTAATATCTAGCTCTCGTAATAATGGAAGAGAACCGTTATCAATTAGGGGCCTAAGGCGTTCTGGGACCATTTTACTGCTACAAATTTTTTTGCATTTGGATTACATTTCAACTTTTGGGGCCCTAAAATGTTTGGGACTCATAGGCATGCGCCTATGCTTAAATGCGCCGCTGTTTATGAATAATAATAATAATAAAATCTTTTTTAAAAGAATTTGGTTAATTGGAAAATGTTATTTGCAAATTTATGAAATATCTTACTGAAAATATTAAAATTTGCGATTTCATTAATTTTGTAATAAATTCGGTTTCTTTTAACAATCTGATCGTGTGTAGCACAGATGGTAGGAGCGCTGTTCTCCCCACACTGGGTGGAAAAGACTTGAATTCGAGTCGCGGCGATGACTGGAGGAATTCTTATGGGTCTCAGGCGAGGGTAGCATGGTTTTTCCGTCCAGAAAATCGAACTCAGAACACACGCAAGTTACAGACAATATACACAGAGCAATATGGTTCTATTTACTGATGCTCCTAAAAAAAAACCCTACTAGTAAAATTCGCGCGAATGAAATTCGTTCTTTTGTCAAATAGCCTATAATGCAGACGCGTTCCACTGAACCTTTTGTCACCAACCGAAGATAATGTTGGGTCTTTCTGGTCCAGGACTGCTTCTAGACTCCACGAGATGGCCAAACAATACCAGAGATGTAGTATGCCTCACAGCTTGTGCTGGATCCTATCAAACGTCATGAGACAAATGTTCGATTGTGTTGCGACTTGAGAATTTGGCTGGTAGAGGAAGCCAAGTAGAGATTTCTGATAATTCCCGAGTAACGTCTGCCTATGGTCAAGGTGCCTTATTCTGCTGGAATATATCGTTATCATTGGAAATAGTAAGACCCATGAATGATGAACTGTTGTCATGTTAGAACTATATATTGTCCACAGTCATTGCACACTCTTCCCAGGATTTGCAATAAATCATTCCCAGACAATAACATTGCTGATTGACCTTGCTTTAATCCACTGTCTTCTTTTCTTCGCATGCATTTACTGTTTGCATAATGCAAAAAGAATCTGTCTATTCGTGATGTCGACATCATACTAGTGGCTGTGTTCTGTTTTTTTTTTTTTGTAATGCTGGGACAGTGAGACCGTCATTTTGAACATCTGCTACATACTAGTTGAGGGTTTGATCCAGCCTTCAGGAAATGGTTACTGATTTCTCTACCATTGTATTGTATACACTTCTGTCATCCTTAAGATATCTTCACCCCTCTTACTTCACACTATCAATATGGATTGCTACTGAATGCTGTCTTGGACAGTATTTATTGGATATGTATCAGCGTTTACAGTGCTGGTACAATGCATTGCTTGTGATTATGTTGAAATCATCCACTTCAGTTCTCAGATTGGTAACAGGGTTTGGATTAGAAGGAACACCATTCTTAGTCTCTATCTATGGGGCGATCTGTAATAAGGTTGTAATATTAAATAAGGAAATACTAGTTTGTTGACTTGGGAAACTTTTTTCCCCCGTCTCGCAAGAAGTGCTCTTAGAACGTGGAGAATAGCTGTGTGAAATGGATGGCTTGAATAGGAAGTGTACTCATAGGTCATTAAGGTTTTTTGCCAATTCAGCTATTTATTTTGGACTGTATGATAATGGAATCTATTTAAGAGGATGTCGCTTAAAACGTTAGCCTTCCCGAGAAGAACGCTCTCAAACTTCAGTGCGAGTGTCATTGGTATTAAAAAAAAAAAAAAAAGTAAAGTGCAGCCATTATCAACCCACTGCAGGATGGAAGCCTCCTCAACAATTCATGCTGAGGGAAATGGACCATAATCTGCCACGCTGGTCCAGTGCGGGTTGGCAGATCGACCGTATTCAGCAGTCAGGGGCTTGAACCCCGGTCTACTCAAAGAGCGTGTGCTGCTGCACTCCCGCTCCTGCCCACTTGGCTACGGAGGCCTTTGCTTTCCAAATTCACAAAGATGACCGTAGGTATAGAGAGAGAGGATCTCGGGTTGCTTTAAGGGCTCTTTAGAACCTTTCCCTTTTCGCCGCATGAAGGGCAAGAGGATAAGTCCGTTTAATAGCTTCCAGATGTCACAAATACATTGTTTCACACTTTTCAGATGTGTGAAACAATGTATCAAAAGGCTTATGTAAGAGTTTCTCAGAAATACATTTCTAAGAATATTTCCCAAACCCTTCTTGAAAAAGGAGATTGTTTCAGATGCAGTCTCATTTTATTGTTATTTGTGGTAACATCGACAGTTCTGTTTCTTGTATTTTGTATACATCAGTCTTTGGATAACTGGTTTAAGAAGACGTTATACCATTTTAAATAAACAGCATCGCATGCACTATTGAAATTAAAGAAAAGGGTAGTATGATTTTTCGTCCAGCAAACAGAAAATCGACTACAAACAGTATACATCAAGCAGTATGGCCTTAGTCGCTGATGCTCCTAAAAACCGTACTACAAACAAGAGCAGGCATTCATCGAAAGAATATTACATTATCCGTGGTGGTTCCTTTTGAGTAAACAGATAATAATAAAAAAAGTACACCCCATTAATGGAGTGGACTTTAAATCGTTCTAATGGAGTGCAGATACCCAACCCTCGTGGGTAACGAAGTTGGTAGAATCGCCGATTCTACCAACTTTGTCACATATTATTACCAACCTGAGTTAAGAGTCCTATCGATGAGATGAATTTTCATGGGCCTTTTTCACAACGTGGCTGAGTTAGTCGGTCTCAAGTGAGGGTGGCATGGTTTTTTCTCCCGGAAACTCGGATTTTTCGTCCACCAAACAGAAAATAGACTACAAAATACATGCAATTTACAGTATACATCGAACAGTATGGCCTTAGTCGCTGATACTCCTAAAAAAACCTGCTACAACAACAGCAGGTATTCATCGAAAGAATATTATTACTTGGGTGAATAGAGATTATTTCCTAATTAATTGATTTTTATCGGTATGAAAAAAAAAATTCTTATTTATACTCCGGCACGGCTACCAGGTCAGTGGAGTTTGCAATAAATCGTTACTAATGATTTATTAGTAATAAATCATTACTAATAATTCTAATTAACTTTCTAATTACTAATACTTACTAATAAACTTCTTTTGTTTAAATTCCATATATAGAAATCCAAACCTAAATTTAAGGGTTCGCAGCGATTTACCTTCCCTTTTTGGTTTCATTATCCCGTCTATAGGGCATTAACATACTATTACGGTTCTTTTAGATCCCAAGCCCATCTACTTGATCAAATATATTGGCACTACGCGCCCAAGTTCTGTGGCGCACCCATCTGACCGGTTTGTACGTTTGTGGTATGAAAAACTCTAACGTTTTCTGTCCGAGACTATTTAACTATGATCCATAGTGAAAGTCTTTTTAAAATATTTCCGGTTGACGAATTCTGACTTTTCCAAACAGGTGGTAAGCAGCGAACAAACTATTTCATGGAGGCTTATCTTAATTGTTGATCGTTATCTTAATGTTGTCTACTGCCAGATAACAATCAGAGAAAACCAGAATAACTTTTTTTAGAGGGGTCATTCAAATTAAAGAACCTTTTGAAATAAACAGTTCAGAGACGCACCTGCTTAAAAGCACTCGCTGTTGAGACGCCAGTCCTATCGTGTCTTCAGGCGATACACACCGGGACATACCAGGCTTACTACTGCTGCCAGTGTGTTGGCCGCTGTCCTTTATTACATCATACCAGTGAAAGCGATGACCTTTCAATGCCTTCTTCTGGCAGGTGAAGATGTGAAAGTCACATATTAGTATTATCAGTTGCAAATGGCGCTAGGAAACAAGCTTCATACAGCATCAGTCAAAAAGAAAATCCACCCTAATACCCGTAATAATAACAGTTTGTCTAATCCGTCCTTAAATTTATTTAAGTTACTCACTTCCACAGCACCAGATGGAAGTTTGTTCCAAAAATCAATTACTCTCTGGCTGAAAGAAAATTTTCGCATATCTATTCTGCAACCATCCTTTTTCAATTTAAATTTGTCCCCTTAAGTAGATGTGTATTGGACTTGTGTGGGCTGGGAAAACTCCCATTAAGTGTGTTGTCCGATAAAGAGAAAGTATGCCATCAGCATTTAATCATTCCATTTAAAGCCTTAATAAACACTTCGACCAGGCACTCGTGGGTAGCGCACTTGATATAATTCACCGTCCTTCCCACACCGGGTGGAAAAGACCCGAGTTCGAATCTTGTCGGTGGCGTGAGGAATTTTATGGGCCTTTTTCAAAACGTGATTGGGTTGGTTTCAGGCGAGAGAAGCACGATTTTTTCTTCCGGTAACTCGAATTTTTCTTCCAACAAAAACGGGAAAATCGACCACAGAGCACACGCAATTTACATACAGCCCAAGTAGCTGATGCGTCTAAAACCTAACAACAACTTCGATCAGGTGCCTAGTTTAAAAGCGCTGAAATTTGCATAACTGAAGTCTTTGTTGGTAAGAATACCGTTTTATGTCCTTAACTAATCTGGTTGCTCTTCTCTGCGCTCATTCCAAGAGGTCCGCATGCTTCTTCATCCAGACTTGTATGCACCACTCAAGATGCATCTAACGTAATAATCACCTCCTTGTCCCCTCTGGCAAAATTCCTGTATGTCGCCGACAGAACCCCATGACCTGCTCTAGCAGCCTGTCTACACTTCTCAGAAAACTTCATGTCGGGCTGTACAATTATCCTAGGGCTCTTTCATTATCCGTAACCTTGCGTGTGGTACCACATAATCGATATGTTATCTGGAATTACTTATGGCCATAAACAATACTTTGCATTTATCAACGTTAAACCTGTATTGCCATCTTTCTAATTTTTTTTTTAGATCGTGTTGTAGTAGCTTACTTTAATTACTGTCATTGACCACCCTGACAACCGTTGTATCATCTGAAAACCGAGAAGCTTGATTGATAAGCCTTCATCAATATTGTTTATAGATACCGTAAATATTAAGAGGCCCAGCACTAAAACTGAGGGACACCACTAATAACATTTCTCCCAAAAGAGTATTGCCCTGCCATTCAATGATTCTGCATTATTTCTTTAATCACTGACTCCATTGTTTTCCCTGGAGCGGAAGTTAAGTTTACAGGTCTGTGATTTACCTAACTCATTGATTCTCTTTTGTGAATAGTAGAAGTGTTTGCACATTTCTAATTTGTAAGGGACCTTCTGTAAATCCAAGGATGCTTTCATAATCATGGCCAAAGATTTTCTTATCCCTTTTGCTACTTCTTTTAATATAATTGGCATTTATCAGCCCAAGCTGCTGTGCCTTTTGTTTACTTTTAGTTTCATCAATTTTTCTTCTACTTTCTTCTCAGATTAGTGCTGCAGACTAGATGTTTAATCACTTTCCACTTGAACCGCTGTGGCTGAGCCTGGTTATTAAGGTCTGTGGGAGGGACGTTTCGCGTTGCGACCATCTCAATCCACCTGGCTAAAAGTTGTTTCTCTAATGGACTTCGTGTGTTTTTATCTGAACGTGGTTAGTCGTTGGGAGACGCTCTTTCCAAAATTCAAGTTTTTGACCATACCTTATTTCCAATTTTTAAAATTGGAATAAAGGAGATGAGGTGGCAAGGCAACATTGGAAGGGATGTAAATATACAAAATCGTTGAGTTCCCCCTGGTTTAGGCGAAGATAATGGAGACTATTTTAAAACGTGTGCCCATTTTGTATTTTTAACACATTTTGAAATATTTGATACAGTATTCTATATAAAAATGTCCCCTCTGGATGCACAAAGTTCATCGTAATGTTAACTGAAACTTTGATCAGCTGTGATCTTTTAACGTTGTAAGTTCTGGTATGTACAATATTTTGGGGCCACAAGGAATACGCTTCCTTTATTAATATGAAAAATTTTGGTGCATTTTTTAAAGTTCAGAAATTATACCAATACCTTTTGAATAGTCACTACATCTTATATTCCGAAAAATACGGTATTTATTTAAATGATAGTGCTTCACATGTTTTTATGTAGGATAGAGCAAAATGCAAAACTGGCAATACATTATTAAATATTTTCTAAGTAACGTAAATTTTTAAATAATTTATAAAAACAATTTTTCAATATCTGAATAATTTCACTTCATTTTCTATATACCTTAGAGTATTATTAGAAACTAATGAAAATGGCAATACGTCATATTTTGTCGTTGAAGGCATTTAATGGAGATTGATGGGCTGAACGAAAAAACATCTCTTTTGTAGTACTACGCCGTTGATTATAACAGTTTTTAATGGCGCACAAATTAAGAGGCAAGCTTATTACCTTTATTTGATTCGTGGAATTAGGAACAACTACGGTTGAAACAGTGGCATCTTAAAAGCCCAGCTTTAAAAAAGAAAAAAAAAAGCATGACACACGATACCCTTGATCAGTTATGCCTTATATTTCTCCCAATACAACATCCCAATGATTATTCCTAATAATAAAGCCATACGAAAATTGACATTGACAGATGGTTCCTATTTACGTAGCCAGCGTAGCGGAAATGCAGTTCCGGCTTTCGATAATCAGGCAATTAAATAAACTGTTACCATAAAAAGCTGGATATCTACTATATTTGATGCCAAACTTATATTAAACCCCGCGGGCATATGGAGTTATTTTTCTTTCAAATCACCCCAACGAAGTGTGACTGAAAACATCGATATTCAGTGACTGTTTCTTTAGAAATGTCACCTTGGAACCTTGAAAAAGGAGGAAAAAAAAAAAAAAAAAAAAAGACAGAAACAATAAATATTCCCTGAGGATCTCGACAACTTTAACATTTGGACCGACTGTTCCGGTTGAGAAATGGAGCGCTTCCAGTTCGTTTGGTGGACTGAGGTCGGTCACAGATTCGAAAAATGTGGGTGTTTGTAAAAGCATTAGTACTTTCGTAGGAGTCTGTTTCCCCCCCTACCACCAACTTGTACATGCCGGACGACTCAACTGGCAAGAATGTAGCGATTTTGGAATTACTGCCATGTTCAACTGAGCCAGTCACCTAAAACTGACATTTGATACAAACAGTGGGAGAAAAGCGCGATAGCGTCATAAAAAATTTCAGTTTGTGCAATCTTAGCTTGCACAAACTAAAGATTTATTTTCTAAACTAGTTTGTTTATTGTGGATAATGCACCATTTAGAGGGCGTACTCTCAGATGTCATATCCGAAAGCAAACAAACTTCTCTATTGTGACATCTGATCGTATACATAATTCCTACTTGTATCCATATCTCATTAAAGATGAATCATCGTTTCATGACAGTGGGTAGAAAAGAACGACTCAACCTCCATCCTATCCAAATTAACGAATGCCCAGAGAGAAGGGCAATGACCACGGTCTATTCTAGTATTACTAAAACATGAAACTGATAATGTCACTGTCCGAATGAATGGAAAATTGTCAAATTATGCGTTTATTTTGACTATTTGTATACGCTTCCTTATCAAATAGAAACAAATTGCTTCTTTTGTAAGGTTGTTTGGGACTATCACTAGTATTGACGGTATGTATTAATACTGGTCCCTAAGATTAAAAAAAAAAAAATATATATATATATATATATGGGGAGATTCCCTTGGATTGGAAAAGTGCAAATGTATCTCCCATACATAAGGGTGGCTCTAAAAGTGAAGTGGGAAATTATCGACCTGTCAGTCTGACTTCAGTAGTAGGGAAAATCATGGAGGCATTGATCAAGGGTGGAATTCAGGATCATTTGGATAGAATTGAAATTCTCAAGGATACTCAGCATGGTTTTGTGAAGGGAAAATCATGTTTAACAAATCTGGTTCGCTATTTCGAAAGGGTCACTCACGAGCTGGATTTAGGAAATAATTTCGACATTGTTTATTTAGATTTCAGCAAAGCTTTTGACTCAGTCCCACATGAGCGGTTGCTTTATAAGCTGGAACAGGTTGGAATCACTGGGAAAATCCTTAGATGGATAGAAGGATGGCTTCAGGGCAGGAGGCAGAGGGTTGTGATAAATGGCTATTCCTCAGATTGGGTTGATGTAAGAAGTGGGGTTCCCCAAGGATCAGTATTAGGACCACTGTTGCTTTTAATTTTCATAAACGACATCGATGAAGGGATAGAGGGCGTGATGTCTAAATTTGCAGATGATGTTAAAATTGGTAGAGTAGTTAATGATCACTGTCAAGCTGAGCTTCTTCAGAGAGACCTAGATAGACTTCAAGAATGGTCAGAAAAATGGCAGCTGTGCTTTAATCCAACAAAGTGTAAGGTATTACACCTGGGAAACAGTAATCCCAAAATAACTTATTCACTTGGTGGAGTTCAACTAAACCCAGTACTGGAGGAAAGGGACTTGGGTGTTACGATACGGTCAGACATGAAATTCTCTGAGCATTGTAAACAGATTGCAAGGAAGGCCCATGGTGTCCTATCGATGATCTATCGAACTTTTGCAAGTAGAGATAGGGACGTGATAATCCCATTATATAAGGCCTATGTTAGACCACACTTGGAATACTGTGTTCAAGTATGGAGACCGCACCTAAAGAAAGACATCGAGCTTCTTGAAAGGGTGCAAAGAAGGGTAACTCGCCTGGTGAGATCGGCAAAAGGGCGTCCTTATGAAGAAAGACTTCGAATATGTGGGTTGCAGAGTTTGGAAACTAGACACCTTAGAGGAGATTTGATTGAGGTGTTTAAGGCTCTGAGAGGCATCAGTAAAATGAATGAGGACAAAATTTTCAAGATTATAAATGATGCTAGAACTAGGGGACATAAATTCAAGTTACGCGGGGAAATGTTTAGATTGGACTGCAGGAAGTTTTATTTTAGCCAGCGAGTTATAAATTACTGGAATAAGTTGCCTTCATGGGTGGTGGAGGCCGACAGTTTGGGGAAATTCAAAGGTCATCTGGATAGTACTTTCGGGTAAGGGAAGCGCATAGGATGATAGGATTAATTTCCTTTTTATTTAATTTTTAATTTCATTTTATTATTTTTATTTATTTATTAATTATTATTATTTATTTAATTTTTGTTTTTATCATTGTTTTGTTCGGGTTTTTTTTTTTTTTTTTTTTTGGCTGGTGCAGCATAAGCCATAGGCTTTCTTGCACCATACGGCCGTTACTAATACTAAATACTAAATATATGTGTATATATACAAGATGTACAACACGCTTTAAGGGCTGATGGTTTACAGTAACGAGGTGCATGGCATATCTTGTATTCAAGAAGCTTTTTAATGGTTATTTATTCACAAATCTATAAAGAAAAATGCGCATTAAAAGACTAAATTTTAAACATTCAGATGTTCCATATAAAAATGAATCATTAATGCGACATTAATGGGAAAACAAGAATTACTTGGGTATTATACGAACTAATTTATAATATTGAGGAGAGACTTTTATATCCACTGAGACAAGTCGAGTTCATGAATTCGACTTTGTTCATTCAGAATTCTGAATGTATTAATTCCCAAGCGGAGTTTTTATCTAAAATTTGATACATTATAGTGGAAATATAATAATGGGAACAATTTACCGACCTCTGATTTCTTTTGTGGTACACGTAAGATTATAGTGACCAATTTGTGGTTTTTAATGAGTATTCCTTACGTTTTAGACATGAAAATAATAAATTTTTTTCCTTTCACATGTTCAGTCGATATGCTTTACCATAGCCACTACGACTCCATTCATTGTGTTTAGCCAGAAGGCAGTTCCTTAACTTCGAGGAATTATACAGAGACGCTTTTTTCGCAGACCTATACATACAGGTGCAGAAGTGCCTTCTGCACCTGTGTGTGTGTGTCCAGGGCCGATTTGCTTATCTTGGGGGGGGGTACGAAAAAACCTCGTACCCCCCATACATTCTTCTATAGAGGAACAGAATCCTCCACCATATTCTTTCTGCCAATCCCGGATAACAATCAAGCATATATTTATTGAATGCCCCCAACAATCAAGTATCCCGGAAATACAGCTTCACCTCTTTATCCAACTTTCAAGAACCCTTAACATTGTCACACATTCTTTGAAATAATGCAAAATTTGATGAACTGTTCAACTACTTGAGATGCATAAATATGTATATTATTGTCTCTGATAATAATGTGGGATATTTAGTTATAACTAAATCATGAACAAGCACAAATGGCCCAGGAGGTCGTTGTGCCAAAACTCCCCAATTACAACAACAAATATAGCGGGACTCGAACTCAAACCTTTTCAAAGAGCCTGGGTTCGAATCCCGGGTGTTGAGTGAATAAGCCAATATAGTGAAGTCGTTACGGTGACTACACTAAACCGTATTCAAAGTTTCAAAACGTTAGATGAAGTAATGCTCCAAAATCGATGTCATCTCCATGATTTATGCAACTGTGTATTCTTTCTAATCTGAGTTATGGTCAGAACTTCGAATATTGGTGCATAATATTCTAAATTTGTAAGTAGCGATTTCTATAACGGAATGAATGAGGATGTAACGAAGTGGAAAAATGCCTAATAGTTCAAAACTCGCCTTCTCAGCCTTATTTATTTATAACAGGAGACAAGAGAAAATATAAGAATTAATATGGTATATAAATCTTCATGGCTGCAATACTTCCTTGGACATATAGCACAAAACAATTAAAAAAGCCAAAATCAAAAAATAATCTAGAAGAAGAAATTTTCATACAAGAACTAAATGAAGTATTAACAAATTTTAATAACAAAATCACCATGAAAACATTAAATTATTCAAATATACTGATGTTACTTTAAAATTAAGACTTATGAACCTCCTGAACCCAAATATGGGACGGTGAAACCCACTAGAATCTTGGCAGAAGCCACACGACACTAACAGAATTTTTTTCAATTAAAAAAAAAAAAAAAACAGAAGACTGAAAATTACTGTATATTCGAGAAGTTGAAAATCAGTTTGTGCAGGGTAACGTTTCTCATACTGGAATGTGGAGTTTAATGTGCTGTCATCAGCAGACCTACGTGTAGGATTACAGTCAACAGAAGGTTATTAATTCACAATAGGAAAAGAGTGAAAGAAAGGAACCTTGGGGAACTCCAACATTATTGGAGAAATTAAAGACAGAACTGTCTATCATCACCTGCATTGGGCGGTCATAGAGAATCGGATACCAAATTACAAAAAAAAAAAAAATAAAAAATAATAAAACTAAAACACTTGGCAATCTATCAGATGGGAACTTATTTAGAACACCTCTATGTCAAGAGCAACTGCTTCAGTTTCACTAAACTTTTCCATTAAATTTTCCATAGATGCCTTAATATAAGCTAGTATATCACCAGTGGCTCGACACTAACAGAATCCATATTGGCGATCATTGATCAGATGGAAGGTTTCTAGATAGTTTAGGAGTTGGCACTTGATTTCTCCATTGCTTTAGAAAGAATAGAAGTAAGTGCAATGAGACGATAATTGGATATCAGGAATTTGTCACTATTCGGGAACTGGCTGGATTATAAGCAAATATCCAAGCAGAAGGAAAATGCTACTGGAATAAGAAAGTGAAAAAATGCGACACAGAACAGGAGTAAGTTCAGGAGCACAGGTTTTGAGAACAAGTGGAGAATGCCATCAGGATCTGGAGCTTTCTTAGCATCAAGATTCGCCAAAACCTTTCTTAACATCCTTTTGATGGAAGACAACAGGAGGCAGTAAATGGAATGGTCGGAGGTGGCTTACCAAGATCATTAATATACGAGTTGGAATTAAAATAGGATGCTAGCAGATCAGCTTTATCTTTGGCTGAAGTGGCAGTAGAACCATCTGGTTTTGAAAGAAGTGGGAACAGAAATGGGCACAGTTTGCGGCCAATAGTTTTGGCAATAGACCAGAATGCTTAGCTACCATTTGGACAAGAAGCAAGAAATACATTTTTCACACGCTCGATCTTGAAACACGATATTTGAAATCCCACAAGAAAAATGAAAAAAAAAACACTGTCCAATTTCCACAAAGCTCTCTATCAACGAAATAATAATAAAAAAAGCTATTAGAAACAGATTGCGTTATCTTGTGACTGCCTCTAATAGCCCAGCCGTGAAGTTTTGCTTTGTGGTTGAAAGCATACATATGCCGCTCAGTTCTGAGAACTGGATGAATGTTATTGGAGGTTAGTAGCCCTCAAAGCACTGAACTGCGCGTAATACATACAGTTAAAGGGTTAGTTAAATCTTCAGTTCCATTAACTGAAGTTATTCCATCGGACGGATTTTCATGTAATTTTATATTTGGTTCATATAGAAAGAATTGTCGAGCCATCCCAAATTTAATTGAAGTCGGACAAATTGAAATCCGGGAAATTGTTATTTCTTTTTTCCATACAATTTGTATTAGAAAAAAAAATGTAATTGTTATATATGAGGCAGAATGAGGTCGTGAACATAATGTCGCTTGCGAACAGATACATGTATTATGGAGAGAGAAAAGAGACTTAAGTATATGGAAGAACAGCAATAAATATATAGTTCCAATTAAACTGGACGGCTACGTTTTGAGAATGTAAAACTATAGAGGCAGAATGAGGTCCAATTTTCAACCTATGTTCTATTGGTCCTTTGGGAAATTTTCAGGTCCAGTTACGATTTCATAGCACTTGTTCCATCCACCCCCCCCTCCCCACAAAAATCGGCATTAATCGACAAGAAAAATGCGGGCTGCTGCCAAAATTTCAACATATATTCTGTTGGCACCTGGGATAGTTCTAAGTATTCCGATTTCGTAACATTCCCTTCCCAGTTTCCCCTAGAGAAATATTACTGTAAAATTGAAACTGGAGCTCTGATCTAGTTCAAAATTTCACTGCTTACCTCGAATATTTTAGGAATCTCCATAACAAATTTTCATGTCGATGGGTTGACTTATAAATCGAAAGATGACACAAAGTTCGTCTGTTCGATTTATTGGGATGCTGTTTTATACATAATGAGTATTAGTTCACTTCTTCCCTCAGCATGAATTGTTGAGGAGGCTTCCATCCTGCAGTGGGTTGATAATGGCTGCACTTTACTTTTTCTTCTCGGTGGCGAGTGGAACCTTTTTTTTTTTTTTAAACAATTTATATTTCCCCTTTAGTTTAAGTCAAGAAGTTTTACCGAAGGTTGGGATGCATCTCCACTGGGGGCGCACTTGACTTTTTTTGGTTAAGGGAAGGAAAGGTACGCGTGTTGTTTTTATGAAGCAGTTTTTTTTTAATGAAGTATGGACAAACTAATCCACGTATTTTATTTTAATCTTTGAGATTAAATGTGTTGAAGTAAGAGGGAACTTATTCCGAAAATCAGCTGCTCTCTGGCTGAAGCAAATTTCTCCACACTTATTCTGTAACCATCCTTTTCAGTTTTTAAGTAATGTCCCCTTGTTTCTTGTTATCACAGAAATAGTAGGCATGCCATCAGTATTCAGTTTACTTAACCGTTTTAAAGCATTAAACACTTAAATTAGGTCTCAACGCATGTGCCTTGTTTCCAGATGTTGCTGTTTACAAAACACTAGTCTTTCTTGATAAAAAAAAAAAAAAAAAAAAAAACTCTTTAGTACCCTCAGGCAATCACGTTGCCCTTCTCCGCGCCCTTTCCAATAGATCTACATCCTTAAAACGAGGTTTCCGAACCTATACAGTATTCAAGATGCGGTTTGACCTGTTTTATTCAAAAGATAAATAAAGGATTATATAGATGACAGGATCATTAATGACTACTAAAGGAAATGAATCCTGGGGTTGATGTGAAGAGACCCTAGTTCGTAGTGAAACGTTATTGATTTTTAGCCATCAATTTCTGTTATTAAGGTGATAGGGAAATAATTTGTTATTAACCCGCCAGAGCTTGATTTATGAATGTGAAATGAGATTTAAACCACACAGGATTTCTTCTTTTAGGAGATTGGTTGGTTTGTGGGTTTCTGATGCACGGACTTTTAGGAGACGTGGGGTAAAATTTTTAATGCTTATATGAGCCAAAAGCTTATGACATTTCCTTCTATAACGCCATTTGAATCCATCAGGTATAATCACTTTATAAATGCTGAATGATCTGTCAATGATATGAAAAATCAGCGGTATAATGAGCGAAATTAGAGTCAATTTTGGTATCTAATATTTAGAAGTGAATAGTGAATTCTCATGCAGTTTTGTGATATAAAAGTTTGTTCAGGAGGAGGTATGGCCGACCGGGCCGAGTGGGTAAAGTACCTGCCCGACAACCCAAAGGTCGCGGGTTCGATTCCCGCCTCGGGCTTGGATCAAAGTACTGCAAAAAACCTTGGGAGGTGCAATATGGCCACAGAAGCCGATGCGCCAACAACTACCAAATCAAAAAAAAAAAAAAAAAAAAATATCAGGAGGAAGTATATTTTCACTGTCGGGAGACAAGAACCAGGGAGCACAAATAAACAGAAGGCTGGACATCATGAAGTTTATTTTTTGGTACAGTGTTGTAGATTATTGAGTTCAACTACTTTTCGAGGTGGCCGAAGCTGAGAGTTTGGTTAAGCTTAAAGCGGATTTGGATAATCACTTTTTGGTGATGGGGAAAGTATGAATTTGGACTCCCCCCACCCTTTTTTTGAAAAAGAAAGTCCGCTTTTTTTATCACGATAATAGCAATAAGCTTTTATTTATATATGTATTTTTTTTTTTTTTTTTTTTTTTTTTGTTAGTTTTTGGCGCATCTGCTTCTGTGGCCATAATGCACCTCCCAAAGTTTTTGCATTTTCTACTCTGAAACCAAGCCCGAGGCGGGATTCGAACCCGCGACTTTTGGGTTGCCAGGCAGTCACTTTACCCACCCGGATAGCCCGGTCGGCAACATTTTGTTATATACAGTTTGCAATTAAATTATTACATATAAAAGTAAAACATATAAACTTCAGTAAAATTAAATATTTTTAGTTCATAAGGAAAATATTAAACAGAGGTAGTATTAATAATTTAAAAAGAATGATATGAAACATTGAATAATAAGAAAAACTTTAAAAAACAGATAATTTTACATCATTATCTATATGACAAATGTAATTTTTTAATCGTTGAAATAATACATAAATCCCAATAGATGAATAAAGCTTAATGATGATGAATTATAAATTCAGTTTATAATATTCATTTTTAAACCTGCTTTTGCTAATAAAAATATCAATTTTATTTTCATTTAAAAATGCTGCTGTTCCGTTAAATTTCAAATTTAAGATGTTTTGTCTTAAATTTGATAATATGATATAATTTATGTTCCCTCAAAGGCCTAGGTGGACAATTGAAGTTAATACATGACAGTATCGAATATAGTAGGATGCAATCAAACATATACTTTCTATCTTTTAATGTGGGAAGGCTAAAAATTTTACAACAGTCTATATATTTGTGCATAAAAAAGTCTAAATCTGATTTGTAAACTAAAAACCTGATGAGAGATTTTTGTACCCTTTCTAACATATTAATACTGGTTTTTCCGAAAGGGGTCCACACCTGCGTTGCGTATTCCAGAATTGGACGAACAAATGATGTTATAAGCCAGTTTTGGGATATCAGGGCCAACAAAATCAAAACAAGCTCTTTTGATTAAACCAAATATGTCAGATGCTCTGGCAGTTATTTTTAATAATATGAGATGTATAAGAGCCATTACTTGTTCTTAAAATCCATAAATCCTGAATTTCATGTATTCTTTTAATATGCACTGATTCTAAAGTGTAATTAGAAGAGATGACTAATTGTTTATGGGATCAGTTATGGTTATGGCATGACATTTATCAATATTCACAATTACGATGTCTTTTAATCATTAAGAAATTTACTAAATAGTAAAGGGCCCAGAGAAGAAGCCTGTGGAAAACCCCTCTATATTAATGTATTCCGAATAAACATCATTATAACAAATTATACTTTTTCTATTATGAAAATAGTCCTGAAACTATTTTAGAGCTAGTCCTATTACACCCACTTCAGCAAGTTTATTACATAATATTTTATGGGAAACTGAATCAAAAGCTTTTTGAAGATCTATATAAATGATGTCCAGCTGTATGTTCTTGTCAAGTGCTTTCCTAATGTCGTGTTCCACTGTCAGTAAATTTGTAACCGTTGACCTTCTTTCAATAAAACCGTGATGTGAGAGTGATGTAATTTGTTATGGAAAAGGCAGTTATTTGTCTATAAACTATATGTTCACAATTTTAGTCAATGAGCTAGATTTGTGGATTGATCTAATTTATAATAGGAGGCAGGTTTATTATTATCGCCTTTCTTATAAAAGGGACTAATAGTAATGACCTTAAGATTAATGGGTAAATGCCCAATTTTGAAAATAGTGTTTATAAAGTGTAACAGTTGTTTACTTAACACAATATAACAATTTTTCCACAAGTTCATAGAAAATTTACTAATATTTGCAACTAATAAATCTGGGCTAATTTCAAAATTACTGATATGATCATTTCCCATATTATTCTGAAAAGTAGTCTTTTTGTTACTTGTATCGTTATTTGATGAATATAGTTTCTCAGAGAAATCCATGAATGCTTTCATTGTTGGTAATGATGTATTTTTTTCTATATTTGATTGCTTTTTATATCTGTTCCAATGATTCCAAAATGGACTGAGATTTATTTTTCTTAATAGCTGAAGATAAATATTTTTATGGGCTGTTTTTATTCTATGTTTCAATGCTTTCCTAAAAAAAGAAAATCTACTGTAATCTATTAGACTGTTAGGTTACAAGACTGTTAGACTTGATAATTGAACCATTCCGGTACTTTGGTTTAATATTATTACGAAGTTCAAAATTGAACCATATGGAAAAGCATTTTGGGATTAGTGTGTTTATAAGATTAATTACACCATTTGTTTAAACAGCTGTAAACCACATCAAGGTACTGTCGATTTAGAATTTAATCATTGTACTTTCTTAGCTATGGGTTGATAATAACCTTTCAGTTGACCTTTTTTTCGAAACTGTCGCAGTCTCCAAGTACTGTATTGTTTAGCCACATTTCAAGGAGTATTTGGAAGAGGTTTTTTCAACGTGTTACGTAAGTCAGATGTAATTGGGTCATCTGACTCAGCACAGGTTGACGTATGAGTTGGAAATTTCGTTTTCAGTATGGTTAACAGTTGTAAGTTAGTGCCCACTCTCGAAAAAAAAAATGAAACTTGTAATTACTAGTAGATTGAACTCAATTGTTTGACGTGTAGATTAACAAGTTTAAACGAACGTTTGGAGTGTCGTATAATCAGATTATTGGGTACGCGATTTGAAATTTTCTTGAAAAGAATGCTAAGAAAACTGTCAACTTCCCAATAAATTTTATGAATAAGTACATAAGTCGGGTACGTTCTCTAAAAGGGGTGTTAATAAACCTATTTTTATAGCATATGTTTTTCATCCCAAATTACTATATATTACTCCAGTTTAGGATATAATATTTCATTGTGTAGTTCATTAAAAGCCCCCGTGGGTATCACAGTTGGTAGGATCGCCATCTTCCTCACGTCGGGTAGAAAAGACCAGAGTTCAAGTCCCGTCGATGACGTGCGGAATTTTTATGGGCCATTTTTCACAACGTGGCTGAGTTAGTCGGTCATGAGGCGAAGGTAGCATGGTTTTACTCCCTAAACTCGGGTCAATAAAACAGAAAATGGACCTCAAAACACTCAATTTACCGACTATACACGAAGCAATATGACCTTAGTCGCTGATGCTCCTAAAAAAACTCAACAATTTATTAAAAGTTTTCCGTTGGTCTCAGTGGGACCAACGGAAATTATAAAAAAGGCTTTACAAATTATTACTTTCTCTTAGCTTGTCGAAACAAGAAAATTAGGAGAGATACAAGCCCACTAGATCCATAATCAGCCATCAAGATTTCAATGATTGCTACAGTGGATTTTCCCTAACATGAGGCGAAAATACACTCTGAATCTCCCGTTATGTAAATTTTCACATGCTAATTTTCTGGGATGTAGATCAAGGGGGAAATAATTGGAGTGCAACAAGACGACAGTGGATTATTCAATTTAAAATAATTGTGCCTTATCATTAAAGTATAATCTAAAAGTGGCAGAGTTTGATATTGGGCTGATTAAAACATTTCGCGAAAGAAGAAAAAAATTTAATATTTTTGTCTACTAATTATAAGTAACCTTTTTTGTTGCTTGAAAACTGCCCAACATGGTGCTTTCAGTTTTAAGTCTTTTGAGGAAAGTTTTTCCTTATTTTACATTATTTATGGCAGCTTTGATGCCCTCTAGTTCACCAGCTTTACTGGTTTTTATTAGTACTTTCCCTGTTCCTCAAAGGAGTAACAGTGAAATATATACTTCTTCCTTCCTACAAACACTTTGAAAGTAAAACCTACCACTGTCACCAAAGATGCTCTGCCCAATACATATTCTCCGTTTCGGCAAACATACGTTACTTTACTTTTCCAAGCGTAGCGTCACGTTTGGTTTGCTCTAATAATCACACCAGTGTTACAGAGCAGAACGAGAGAGAGAGAGAGAGAGAGAGAGAGAGAGAGAGGAGGGGGCGGTGTACAAGGACTCCTGAACGTATGTTTTGATTTCTGTTCCTGTATTAATCTTGAAGGAAAGAACATAAAGTGATGATTAACGTGTGGGGTGGCATTATTTTTTTTTTTTAAATAAAGCCAGACCGACAAACAGTTGAAAAACATACCTACAAAAGCCATTTGAATTGTTTGTTGTTTTGTTTTTTTCTACGTGTTGGACCCGGTCAAGAAAACGATGCCGAATTAAGGGTTATGGTAACCATTCTTGTGTGACAGATAAAACACCTGGTGTCTGAATAGCAAATTATTACTTTCTTTTAGCTTGTCGAAACTGAAAAAAGAAAAGCATTTAAAAACGCATGACAACAACTGTACCAATGGAAAAAAGAAGGCGAGGTGTAGACAGCGTTTGCAGATTCCCCCGAAGAAAATGCTTTTGTTACTATTACGTAATAAAAATGGCAGCTCTCAGCGTGCTACACAATGAAAGCATTGCAATAACTATTTTTGTTCGCACGAGGAATTCAACAAAAGCATGTCAAGGTCCTTATCATAAGACACTTTATGCTTTCATGTATGGAATATTGTAAATGAGCTGTGCTTCTATTTAATATTCGCTATAAGCTGAAAGAAAAGGATTCTTTTCTATCCTTAACATATAAATAACATTCGTGCATATATGCTCAAATGGTAAAAATATTAGGAACTTTCCTCATTGCCATCGTATTCAAAGCAAGAGACATTTGCATCTATTTCAGACTCTGCTTAATGTTCTAAGATTGAAAAGTGGAGAAAGGTAGGGACAGAGACAATTGTTGATGCTTGTTTCGCAAATTGTGGCCAGTATTAAAGGTTTGAGACCAGGACCGTATCATGAGTTTCAAGCACTTGGATGGAAACAAAAAAAAAAAAAAAAAAAAAAAAAACCAAAAAAAACCCCCTTCCTATAATAGCATTAATAAAAGCAGTACTATTCATAATGAATGAATATTACTGCTACCGACGAAGAAGTCCAATTAATATTCAATTTTCCGCTCCCGAAAGCTTACTTACGGATGTGGTCGCGTCCATCGTAACAAGATCCTGCTAAGACCGTCGTATCAAAAGCCAGAAAGACCAACAAAGAGAGCTTAGCCGGATGAAAAACTAGCAAACGCTGTCTGCTTTAACAATGGCACCAAAGACATCCATCAATCGCAACAGACATTCCCATGCACGGCAACAGATTGCTACAGCGGTTTGGGTGACAGCATCCATTCAGAAGGCTCTTGTCACAACAATAAGTGGACCAAGACAAGTGGTGCATAGGTATTACTGACTATGGATTACTGTATAATAGGTGATTGAACAAATGAATTGTATTTCTCTGTTTAACGACGTACCGTATCTTGCGCTAACTGAAAAAAAAAAAAAAAAAAAAAAAAAGCAGCAATAGATCTTGAATATGTTACACCTATAATGATGTAGAAATGTTTTATGGTTTGAGTTTAACTTCTTTTTCCGGCGTCGAAGTTGAAATATTTCCTGTCAGAACGAAAGAAACTCTGGTTTTTTCATTCCGCAAAATAGTCAACCGAGCATGGAGTGCACGCAATTTATGGACAGTATACTTATGACCTCCCCATGGCCTCTATGTAAATAATAACTTTCATGTCTTCTGCAACATCTCTGACCTTCAGTGGTGAATTCCACCCATGACCACTGGAATTACTAATTTCTGCAGGCAAAATTTTCGAGAATCAATAGTTTTCAGTCTTCTTTTGCCAACATTTCCTTCAAGCTGGCCGCTTGTTTTGTTCTTAACCCTGATGTCTGACTAAGTGACTACGGGAAAAGAATTTTAGACTCGCTTTAAATTTAACTTCTAGCAGACCTGTTGTACTTACCTTCGACATTTCTTTTGTTCTTTTTATGGAATGTAAACCCCTCTAGCTTGTGGTTACGGGTTTTGGCCCTGTTGTTTGGATGGCAATTAATAATGTTATCTTAACCCCATAGAGTTGGATTTTTTACAAGTTTGTATGCAGTTTCGGATCGCTTTATCTTTTGAACACATTGCAACAGGAATAATTCTGTTCTGGCTCTGGTGGAATCCATGTTGCAACGTCTTATAGAGAAAACAAGGCTTACCCTGTTTTTTTCTATAATACGGGAACTTTGAAAATGAATTCCAGAATTTTTAAATTTAATTTCTCTTCAAATACATATTACAATGGGTCTGCGAAAAATACTTTCGAAAGCTTACCAAGTTTGATGCATAATATTTAATACACCTCGGTGCAGATACCATTCTGAGCTTTATAAATCTGATCTTTAATAAATTAGGCATCCACCCAAATAAGTTCTGTGAAGCCAATCTCTACAAAGGAGATCCTTAAGAACTGTTACCAGCTAATGAATCTATGATGAGCACCTGCTCCTGGGCATTTCTGACTACTGCATTCATCTTCCTTTACTTTTGCCCTTCTGTATTTTACTACAAACTATTTTTGTTATCTTCCGTTTGTAAGTTGATTCCTGTAATTTTCCCGGGTCGAGCACGCATGTACATATATTCCTCGCACCTGAGTCTGTAAATTCCGCACCCTTCTGGCACATTACCGTCCCCCCGGGACCCATGACTTCTTGTGATCAATAAAGTGATATTAATAATAATAAATGCCATCCGATTTTCAGTTAGCTAGTTTGTGAAAATTGTCTAAATTACATTTAGAATGCAGAAAAACATAACGGAACTGCCTTATGAAATCTTTTTTTTTTTTTTTTTAATTTTCCTTAATCAACCGGTATTCCATGAAGAAACATTGCATGTTTTATTTGATAGCATATTTGTAACTTGTAGGTAAGTCATTATCGAGATCTCACACTAACTCTTTTCTATTTGCTTTTTTTTTTCTCCAGTCTATCTTCTTATACATTTCACCTTTCCGCCCATAGTTATTAAATGTAATTAGTACCATGATTCCTTCGTGTATTCTGATTCGGTCCTTAGCTAAGCAGTTTTCCTGAAACTCGGCGACCTCATTTATAAATAATTCAATGACTATCATTAAAGGCACGCAGTTTTTAACAGCATTTACATCAGTATCTGGAACGTTTTGAAATATTTAAATTGTATCTGGAGCCTAATAGCGTTTTACTTGAAGGGGCGTTTCGACTCTTTTTCACCCACGCAGTATTCGAACACAGGGGGTAGTGCATGATTAACCAACACATTTCACACTTGAATACATAAATAACAGATATAAACCTGAGCAGCTAAATTTATCATGGGAATGATTTGTTCCAAGATGTCGTGTTCGCTGACTCAAAGAGAATTTTTAAGCTTGGGAAGTTAATTTTATTTTTATTGAAATTTCAGCTCCCCTTGCGACACACATCGGGGATATTTGGCATTAGTTGGTCAAAAATATATTAAAATAGATTTTGTTGAAAAATATTAATTCATCTATTTTCAGAGTGGAATTGTACAACTGTGGCCCCGAGACCAACTAACTCGGCTACAATTTAAAAGCCCACAAAATTCCTCTCTCTGGGGAGGATTCGAACCCAGACTTTCCACATGGTGTCGAATGGTAGATCATAAACATTCTGCCCCGCGAGGTTAGAGCTATATAGATATTATATTTCATCTCTTTGATAACTGAAATTAAACGTGGATAAAGGTAATGAAATACTTGCTTAATACAGAATCCGCTATTTCTAGCCAAAACTGAAAGAAAAAAAAAAAAAATTTTTTTTTTTTTTTTTGGCCAGAACAGAAAGAAACAAAACAGCAATTCCTTTCCATAAGTAAAATGTACATGTAAGTAAATATACTACCTTATGAAAAGTTTGACACCACTTGTGAAAGTGAATGATGCAAATTGGGTGACATCAATGGTAGCCATTATGATTATCGTGCTTTTTTTGTCTGTGTGCCGTTTTGATTCTTGCAGATGCAACAGTTGTCGATCTTTTGATAAACTGACGCACCAAAGCATCGAGAGGGATGCAAAGTTTAAAACACGATTGGGTGCTCCAGAAAGTTGACAGATAGGAAACCCCTGAAGGGAAGGGGGTTGATAGTTACATCGTACTCCAAAACGTCTATAAAAACTGGCATTGGAGCTGCGCCAACAGTACTGTCAATAAGTACGTGTACTTCAGAGTATGGGTTGTAGTAACTGCGATCGCCAAAATGTCTTTTTTGAATGCTGCATTGTCTATCGTTCGTAGATTCTAGAACAACGGAAAGAGATCGTGTGGAGCAATGAATTTTGGAAACTGACTACCACAGCGTATTTTCTTAATAATAAAGTTCAAAAAATGGCGGTATTATGGTTGGCTGGGGAGGATTCTTGTGATTAGAAATGAAATCGTTAGTCATAATGTGAAAAGCTCTTGCTGTTCTTTTGTATATTGATAATTTGGCCTTCAGTGATATGCTAGTAGGGATATATTACCATTCCTCGCGCAAGAATTCTAAATGCAACTTGAGTCTACCTACGTTTTCGAATTTGCGCGGAGCTCTCAAATTCATCCCACATGTGCTCGCTGGGGGTTAAGGTCGCGGCTTTGAGCCGGCCATTCCGGTGGCGGCGCATTGTTCTCTTCAAACCGGATCATCAAGCATTGCATTTTATGACAGAAAACATTGTCTTGTTTAACTGTGCCCCTTGATCTTAAATTTCTTTTAGCACCTGCCAGTCTTGCACTTGCACTCTACTGGTAGGTGCGGGATTTTTGGTGCTCTTAATGCACAGACATTGATAGTGGAGCGGGACCCGACTCCTCTTGCCAGGGATGGGCACTGGGGGGGAGACATTTGCCTATAGGGTGGCTGCTCCCTGGTGGCAGAATCGCCTGTTTCATTAAACACTCAGGGCTTTTATAGGCGACAAGGATTTTTTCCCCCCTCTTGCAATCGGATACAGGTGGAGATGGCGCGTAAGCCTGGGTGCCACCGTAGAGAGGATCATACATATATACATACAATTTCTTTAGCGGAGCGTTGATTTTAAATTTCAGTTGGCATCAGTGGCATATCCAGGTATCATCATAAGGGGGGGGGGGGCATGGCGACCAGGTCCAGGTATCCGTAAGGGGAGGGCGGGCGACCAGGCTTTCGAGTTTTTTTTTTTTGTTTGTTTTTTTAGAACGCCTCCTGCGTTCTTTTTTTTTTTTTTTTTTTTTTTCAAATTTTTGGTTAAGGAGAAGCATATTTTCCCCCTCTATCTACCCCTGAATATGCCCCTGATGGGTATTATCTAGAACAGAGGTGAAAAGCTTCTGTTCTAGATAATGCTGAATTCCTTAGATTTTCTCTGTTCTGGATAATGCTTTAACTTGATCGTATTTTGAAGCCAAAAAAACCAACCCCCCCCCCCTCCAATTTTGATGCATTTTGGAGGCCTCATCACCTCCCTGGTCTAGAATATAATTATAGGATAAATCCATTCATTGTACCACCTGCAAAAATCAGCAGTCCAACCGTCCAACATAATCCTATGAAAGCCATCATTACGCTTTCACACCTGTACTTCGCAGTTGGGACGATGAAATCCGTATGGAGGCGTTTTCCTGGTTGTCGCCATAGCCAAATTATTCTTTCAGATTGAAATAGCTCGTACCATAATTTACCCCTCCACAAGAACGCATTTCGCTCCTGCCGTGTCCGGTTTCTACAAGCACAGCACCATTGTAATCGTCGCTTAGCATTGACTTTTGTAATCGTGGTTTATTTATGAAATCATTCCAATTGTCCGGTAAATATGCTGACAGTCGCCCTTTAACGCCTGAACGACCCTAGTGTAACTGTAATAGCGATTTTTGTTAGTGTTTGACCATTTTGGCTTGAGCCTCATCTGAAGAGGACTTTAGAAATTCCCGCCGAAGCAGAGACGGGAAATGAAAGTTAGGTTCATTAAAATAAAAATTAGGTTTCTAAGTCACAGTAAAGAATGTTATTTGCAAATTTCATGCCTGTAGCGCTCTTTTACTCGAAGTTATTCGCATTTTCATGGATTCTCATTTAAAATGATCTCTCTGTACTTTTAGGAAGATGGTATATATCCCTATTTCGGTATAATCGTGATGTTCCAGACTAACCTAGATTATTGAGAAGCATAGGCAATTTTTAGCTGTCAACTTGTGCTGCTGTGATCTGTGTTATCCACAAAGCCTCCATAATTTTCACAATGCGGAAATGAAGTTGCGTGCGCACCTATTGTTTATCTGTTCTTTGGAAGTGGAGGGAGGTACGAACAACTTGAGTGTCTAAAAATTACTTGTCAAACACCTGCAGGAAGTAGTGAATGCACATTTTACGAGCTGTAGTTCTTGTTAATAATCTTATTTCAACAAATATTGTAGAAAAAGAAAAAGTTTAGAAACTATTTCTGAAGTCTTTAGTTCTTTTATGCAAGAGAATTATTTACTTTTCCACCTAATTGAAGATTCCACACTGAATGAAAGATGGCTTTAATATTTAAAATTTTTGTTTAGGATATTACATTCACAAAAATTTGAAGAAGACACGAGAAAGAACTGAAATATCAAACAGATAAGGTGCACATTCATTCGTGAAATAACTGTGCAGTCCATCCCTCAGTTAGCGGTAGAGTTGGTCAAGGCTGTTGATCTGACGTGCAGTGTATAGCCGCAGTAGAGGCACTTTCAAGTTTAGTTTATCCACTATTTCTGATAGTGAATTGCCGGTTTTGATTATCATTGGTTATTGTAATCAATATGGAATTCCAAATACGAAATAAGTATACAATTTCTTTCGAATAATATGATCGTCTTTCTTTGTGGAAGACAGCCTATTATACACACAATTTCTCGTAAATTGAGTTTGAAAAGAAATACACGCATAGGGAGCAGGATCACTCATAACAGTCAAACAATTCTCACAAGTGAACTTCCATTCTGTTAAAAAGTCTGATAAGGTTGTGGTAATAAATTACTCTCTTTTACAAGACCAGATCTTCGGAACATAGAGTTCTGGGGAAGTAGAAGCGCTACATCTCTCTCTCTCTCTCTCTCTGGTTCAGGTCTGCTGATCTGACTGATTACTCCATCCAAAAAGATGTATTCATTTTGAGCGAATTCGCCTTGTGCTCATCCTTGTGCTTTTTGTCCAGATTATATACCCAGACCTCTCTACCGTCGCGATAGTGCCCTCTTTCACTGATGTTAGAGGAATAGGAGTATGTCTTGTGTTCTTTTTAGATGAGAACATTTCGTGGATTAGCTCCAACATAAATTTTCGGCTCATCTGTAAAGCACACATCGAAAGTTGTTGTTGTTATGGGGGTTTGATGACGCATAAGCTGTTATTGGCTATAATGCGGCTTACATATTGAAAGAAAACTTGTCCACTGGTTTTGGATCCCGGCCATCGTGGACAGTTCAGTTTGTAGGATCGCCGTCCTCCCCACATCTGGTAGAAAAGACCCGAGTTCAAATCCAGTCAGTGACGCGAGGAATTTAAGTCTTTTTCACAACGTGGCTGAGTTAGTCCGTCTCAGACGAGGATAGCATTGTTTTTTCTTCTGGACCTCTGGTTTTTCGTCCAGTAAACAGCAAATCGACCACAGAAAATACTCAATTTACGGATATATTATATAGGGCGCAATATAGCATAAGTTGCTGATGTGCTTTAAATTCTACAACAACCATCTTTGATCCAGAGTTCTTGTCTGTACCAAGTCAGACGGGAAGAAGAACACTTTTCTTTCACACCTTCCTACAGGAGGATCTTGAGGGGTAGGTGCCAGAGGAACATAAAACAGGGATTCTTTCGCCATAATCCCTTTTTCATGAAACTTTCTATATACATGGGTCTGTTCAAGGTCGATTGCGGAAAGGAAGTGAACCCCCGAATAATTCACTGGGGATAAAAGCCTTGCCTCCTTTTTGTCTAACACGGCCCTGTTCTTAAAATGACATCGTGAAGTTTTATATTTAACTTTATTCATGAGTCAAGTGTTTTTTTTTTTTTTTTTTTCTTTGATGTGTTTAATTTTGTTCTTGAAACGTGTTATCTGTCTCTTACTCCTCTCAGATCGAAATCTTAATGGGGAGAAATCAAGGAGAATCCAGTTTGCAAACCAAATGAGAACATTACATGCCCCATATTTAAAGCAACTTTATTTTACAGTAAAAGCTGGAATTTCCGGTTTCAAACAACAACGGTTTAATCATTTAATATAATTTATCTGTCACAACTAAGCCACCAAAAATTTCTTTGACACCTTTCCAAATAGATGACTAAGTTCCACTTTTGGTTGGTTGTCATGGGCTGTCGGGCATCTGATTTACGTAGTTAGTAGCTTAGGATTTTTCTCCTAAATGACAAAAAAAACAAATAAGTTCCGGGTATTTCAGCATTTACTAAAGCTGTGGTGGTTTTTAGCACAAGACTAGTCTGCATAGGTCTCGTACTACATAAAAATGTAAATCATACAAAGAAAAAACTTTTTTTTAATAAATACTTTTTTCTAATACAATTATATATCCTTTTACAGGAATACTATACACGGCATCTAAAGATAATAGACGAATTCTGCAATAAAATACTAACAAATAAATAGTTGCTTACTCTCACCATCAGGGCCGTGTCAAGAGACTTAAGCTTCCGGATGCAAACAAGAAAATGTTGCCCCTCCCACTGCATTAAGTGGATTCACTGACACTATTAATTTTGTCACCTATGAAGGTTGACATCTGAATTCACTGGGATCATTCTTAACACAGGTCTGTTAATTGTAACTTATGAATTCCGATAATTTACTGCAATTTGTAATTAATAGTGAACAACATTAATTCTCTAATGAATTTTGACATTATCTAAGCAAATTATTTTAAAATTATTATTAATGAATACCGAGAGACACATACATTGTTATATTATATGCGTTTTCAAAGAGAAAGAAAAGTTCATTCATGTAGAAGAATATTTATCTTTCCAAATGCCAAAGTGTACTGAGAACAAAGAATTAATGGTAAATATTCAAAAAATATAGGTTAATGGACGTACTCAAGCAAGTTGATTAAAATTAAGTAGAAAACTTGATGCAAGACAGCTCAATTTAAGGTTGGCAAGTTGACCTAAATAACATAATTTGCTGATGAAGGAACGAACTGAAAACATGCTTTTCGCGTTATCTTTTGTAAAAATTTCTTTTCAAGCAATGCCTGCGGTGTACAAGACGTAGTAGTCTTGATCTCAATGTTTTCTAACTTTGATTTTTATTCGTAGAACTCAATTGTTTGAACCGTAACATAGAAACCTAATTTTATGTACTTCTCCCCTCTGATCCCTCTGGAGGCCTTAAGCACGTTTCGCCAGCTGCCATCCAAGGATATAATATATAATCTTTATTTCGGTCATCGGCTCATGCGCCTAGTTTGTGCGAAACCTGTTTGTGGTATATCAAATAATAGAAACTGTTCTTTAACTCAAGTGTAAAACATCTTTAAAACAATAGAATATTTGAAAATCCAAATTAGGTGACGAGAGAATTTTTGGCTGTGCAAACAGAAGAGGGGTTTTGGAATAATTTTTTTTTTTTTTTAAAATGGCCTTCTCTTTTCGATGAATTGTCGGTGAAGCAGTGGAAGCATATAATATGGCCAGACGAATCACGATCCGCGTTATTTTGGTCTGATGAACTCATGAGATTGTAGAAGAAGCTGCGCAAAGAAATGAAACCGAAATGCTTCCTGCCTTCTGTGCAGGATGGTGATGTTCTTGTGTGGAGATCGTTTTCTTGGTGTGGCACAGTGTCCGTCACCTGAAGATTGAATATGAACATTCTTGTTGCTTAGGTTCATTTTATAATACTGACGTTGCCCAAAAGGCATTGGATTTCCAAGGGGAAAATGACGAATTCTGCGAGAATCGAGTGCACTCAGCAGTATAGAGCATATACTATGGGCCACAAAGCAAGCGGACATAAAATGGGATGACGCATCCCGGGTAGGATTTGGCAACCCACGAATCTGAAAGTCATCATCTAACAGTGATGGAATAACACCACCAGAGACATGTTTTCCACTAGTCTAGTTCATGATGCCCAAGTTGCCACTGCCATCGCCACTAAACGTGCGAGATTAGGTACATTGTCTAATTTTTTTTTTTTTTTTTTGTAAAGTCCTGCTGTGGTGAACATTGCGCTTTTCAGCTTACTGAAGGTAAAATAGACGGTAAGAATTCATGAACCTAATAAAGTGCCAAATCTTTTAATCCACAAAACTGGTTATTTTCAGACATAGCGTTCTGGAGGAGTGGGGGGGGGGGCAGAATTACTTCTGTAATTTCAAAATTCGTAAAACTATAATATGTTGATGTTATGCTCAACTCTATTTGAAGCAGGGATATCACCAGAAATTTTAATTAGGAGGGATTCGATACTTTGATGTGGTTACAAAGGAACTGGATGCAAAAAATAATTTTGATATCATATATTTGGATTTCAGGAAAGCTTTTGACACTGTAGCGCATGGAAGACTATTGTACAAATTGGAGCAGAATGGTATTAAGGTTAAGTTGCTACAATGGATAAAAGGATGGTTGAGTGGGAGAAGACAGTGTGGTAATTAATGGGTGCTGCTCTTCGTGGACTAATGTTATTAGTGGAGTCCCACAGGGTTCGGTTTTGGGTCCACTGTTGTTTTGTATATTTATCAATGATATTGATGAAGGTATATCAGGCTTAGTGTCGAAGTTTGCAGATGATACAAAGGTTGGCAGGGTTGTTAATGACAGTAATGGCAGTGTGCTACTGCAACAGGATCTAGATAATTTGGGCAGATGGGCTAAGAAGTGGCAACTGAAGTTTAACCTTGACAAATGCAAAGTACTGCATATGGGTAGAAGTAACCCCCAGAGAAACGTACCAACTGTGTGGTACTACACTTAAGGTGGTAGAAAATGAAAAAGACCTGGGAGTAATTGTGCAGTCAGATATGAAGTTTTCTGAGCAATGCAGACAGGCTGCCAGGGTAGGTCATGGGGTTTTGTCAATGATATACAGTATAGGAATTTTGCTAGCAGGGAGAAGGAGGTGATTGTCCCTCTGTATAAGGCAATGGTCAGGCCGCGCCTTGAGTACTGCGTACAGGTCTGGAGGCCTCATTTTAGGAAGGATGTAGATTTGCTTGAGCGTGTACAGAGAAGGGCAACAAGATAGGTGAGGGGAATGAAGGGATCATCTTACCAAGAGAGGTAAGTTATACACCTTATACACCTCAATCAGTCGGTGATCTGATTGAGGTGTATAAGGCCTTGAATGGGTTGAGCACGCTGAATTCTGATGGGATCCTTCCACTGGTTCAGATTACGAACCTAAGGGGGCATAAGTTCAAATTAAGAAAAGACATGTAGAATAGATGTGTGGAAATTTGCCTTTTAGCCAGCGGGTGGTTAATTGCAGGAACAAACTTCCATCTATCGTTGTGGAAGTTTATAGATTAAATAAATTTAAGGAGGAACTGGACAGGCATTTGGAGGGAATGGTGTTTTTTTTTTTTTTTTTTTTTTTGGCTGATTCTGCATAAGCTCATACACTTGCTTTCTTGCATCACATGCCACTACTACTTTCACTTTGAACTCTAGTTTTCTGCTTCATTTCAGCCAGTGATTGACCCCCATCCTAATTGTAATATTCAAAGATGTTCGTTTTTTGAATCTATCATCTTCTGTACTTCATCTTCAAGCAGGAGATAATCTAGGAATTATAACCTCTGGCTATTTGGTTAAGAAGGGTCATTGCTCATTTGCAATGTAGCTTGTTATTATACTGAAGAGCATTACGGCCATCTTTTGAAAACCATTCCAAAGAGAAGCCCACCATTCTTAAAATGAACCCCTTTTATGGTATTAGGGTAGTTCTCCAATAAATTTTGCACCGAGTGTATAATGTAATTTAGCGTGCCGAAAATGTATAGATTCCTAGGCCTACCACAAATTCTACTGTAGATTAGTAGAATTTGTGGTAGGCTGTTTGGTGAGATTCCATTTTCTATTCTCATTTTTCGCTTTATGAAGCGATCAATACATGGCACTTTAATTTAATTATAATAGTGTTTATCGATGTATATATTGAAATTTGTGTGAAATTTACAATTAATCATATCTGTGATATATAATTAATATTAAAATATTTGTTAATATATGAGACGATCAAAATTGCTATCTGTAAAATGATAGTTTAATATTATGTATTAATTAAACGAAGCGAATTTATTTAATTTATATATGTTTTTTAAATTTTTTATAGATATTTCCGTTTCCAGAATGGGAAGAAGAAATTCTTGTCCACTTGACGATTTAACAAAAGGAAATTCATTAAGTAATCACACCATGTACACAAAAGAATATTCCCGGTTGAAAATGTCAACAGGAGATATACCTTCTTTATTTACAAAATCAGACTATTATAATAGAGGACAGAAAACTAATGAACCACTCCAAAGACATGCTTCTCTACAAAGCTGTTGTGTGGATTCCTTGGAATCTGTAATCTTTGATGAAGATGATAAAGAACTTAGTCGAAGTGCGGAATTTTTACAAGATTTACCGGAAGAAAATAATAATTGTCCTGGTCGTATTTACCGCAGTATGTCTACATCTGCTTTATTGGAAGATGGCGATTATTTTGACGAAATGGAACTTAAACCAAATTCCCATTTTGACCCCGTCCTGAATAAATCTTATCTGCCAACGAAAACCGTGAGCTGTCAAGATCTGGTGAGCGTGTGTCCACCAGAGGACAGCACCTTCCATACGGGAAAAGCGAAATCCCAGCTGGGTACAGTGTTCGAGGATGAAGTTCTTCTTGATGAATTATCGACCAAGTCTCTTAGGTCTGAATCGGATCGATACTGTAACCATCGGAGAAGCACCGAAGATAATGCAAGTGTTGCTAGCAGCGCCAGTAACACTTACATTGTCGAATCAGGCTACGAGAGCGACGGCACTAAAGTCGGCAGTGACGATAGTGCTACGGGTAGTGCCGAAGACGTTAAGCTTAACATGAGAAATGCTTCAGAGGATTGTACTTCCAGAAAACTATCGAGTCCTTTCCATTTCCGTTTAGAATCGGGAAAAGAAAAGTTGAAATCCGTGTCTGGAGGTTCAGACAAAAATTTACACAAGTTTGTTTCTCTGTTGCACAGACTTACTAGTAATTCATCGTCTGGTTCTTATAGTCCTACCAGAAAGAAAGCGAGCAAAGCCATTGAAGACGACGACACGTGTTACAGAGCCAAATATAAATACTGCAGTCTCCGTTGTCAGTGTCCCTCGGCATTATCTGGGTCCTCAAGGGATGTTTGTGCTAAAACTGAGATTCTGCCAACCGCTACTCCGAATACAAAAGATGTTAACTCGAAAACAGACAGAAAATCCAAAGATCGTGCGAGATTGGGACATTTTAAGGCTTGGACGCTTGATAGTAAAGTGTTGAGAAATAAATGGAAAAGCAATAGTCGATCCGATGGTGAGACTGTAGAAATCAATATATCTAGTCCGAATAATAGAAGAACTAGTCTTTTTCATTCACCTCTCTTCCCCAGTAAGGACACAGCATGTGGTAGTTTAAATTCTCAACTCAGAGCTCGATGTAGTAATACTTTAATAACAGGTTCTCAAAAACAAAGGTTTGTTTCCTCAAATTTAACTTTTCCAAAAGATGTATCTCCTAAAATTGTTCAGGGAAGTCGTTCAAATGGGGCCGTTAGAAATGAATATAAAAGACCTCACGTAGAAACAGTCAAACTAGAAAAAGATGCTAATGGCAGCCTAGGGATGTATCTATCAAAAGACCAAGACAAAGAAAGTAAAATTTGTGGCTATTCTGTGGTGGGACTTGAAACAGGAGGATCTGCAGAAAGGTAAATATATCTGTATATGTTGAAGTAACGGGTAGTAATGTTTTTCATTTAATTTTATTCTTGATGAACCAGAGCAATTGCACATTCCTTTAGAGATTCAAAGTTTTATTTCATGCCGGTAGCTATTTCTTTTCTTTTAAACAGGAAACTAATACGGATTTCAAGGTTGAGGTTTTGTAAATAAAAACTTTTATATTATCATAAATAAAGAACTGAATGAGCTGTTAGTCAAAAATTAGAAACGTCCTATGTGCAGTAATTTATGGAATTTCCAAGATTATAAATTCAAAAATCTCCATTAAGGTGATTCGTTTCCTTACAAATGACAACGATAATTTTTCTTACTTTCACCTAACAAGGTACCATACTTCCCACCACCCCTACGTTACGAATGAGTTAATGTACTTGCTTACCTTTTAAAGTGTTAATCAGAAACCTCCGTTATGCTTTATGCTTTTCCCACCCCTCTAACCATTTCCTCCTCCCAAGAGTCTCGGAGACTTCCGCATATTAAACTTTTCCTGGTGCGCACTCACCTTTTCCACAATTTAAATGCGATGTAGAATTTTATGAATATTTAATAATTGCCTTTTTTTTTTTTTTGAAACCACTGTACTTTATTTCTTCTAACGAGATATAAAATATATATAGCAGAATTGAGGTATATTGAATTTCAATTTAATAATCTTTTGGCATTTAATTAAACCGAGTTAGGTCAATTGATTTGCATATTGCTTAAGTATGCGTGCTACTGACCAGTGAAATCAATACAAAAATAATAAACAGGAAGGAATGCTGACCTCGTTTGTATCCAAACTTGTATGTCTAGTTCAAGGTGAGTTACTAAACTGAATACATGCTTGATCGACATACTTGTTTTAACTGGTTTAAAAGAAAGTGGCAGAATTAGAATTGGATGCCAATTTTGAACAGTTGTTTAAAATAAGCTTCAAATTAATCGAGCCGACTTGAGTATTTTACATTTGTGAGAGCGAGGGGGGGGGGACGTGGAGAGAGCATGGAATAGATTTGAAAATAGATCGAATCACTTATTCGATTATACAGCACTGCTCAGAAGAAGAGTTCCTGGAGAAAAACAAACTTATGTCAAGGAAGATGAGAAGTTCAGGTATTCTATGTAGAGATGTCTGCTCTTCTCCAGTAGATGAGAGATGTCTGCTCTTCAATGCTCAGATATCTGGATATTGAAGATAAGCAGGATCAGGTTTGAGAAAGATTGAAGTACTTGGAATACCACCGACTGGGGGACAGCTTGACATATTGTACCATCAACAAGAGGAAGTCACTCGAACTAAGGCACTACTAAATTTCTGTCTAATCATCTTCCAGTAAGCTACATGAGTTTGATTCCAGCCACACTGCCTTTAAGTAGAAATATTTTCAGCCAAATTTAATTTTGAACCACCTGGCTTCTGCAGACAAACCTACGTGGGTTTGTGAAAACAGCTATAAATATCGAACTTTACCGTATTGCCTTTATGGGAGTATCAGTAGAAGTGATTATAACCCCTAGAACAAGTCAATGGTTCTAACCAAGATACAAAAGTAACTTTCATCAAAAAACAAAAATCCTTCAGAAAATTGAAAGATATCGGGAACTCAGGAAGGCATTAATTTTCAGATAAGTTGAGAAAAAAAGCACATCAAACAGCTCCATTATCCCATCTCACATCCTCACCCCACCAAATATGAGGTGGGGACGTACTGTAGAAGATAAGTCTGAATGGAGCATCATTACAGTAACTAAAGAAGATGTCGTAGTAGCCATAAACAGCCTATGTAATAAATCAGCAGTCGGTTCTAATTCTTCTATTCATCCTGAAAGTCTGTAGCACCTGCGTGGTTACCTTCTGCCGTATATTTTCTGAGGAATTCTCAGTGGCGGACCGTTTCCAAGCCTACTGCGCAAGACAAGTGCCCAAAAATAAACAGTCTAAAGGCCCAAAAGACTAACGTCCACGACAACAGAATGCTCCATTTTGAATCTCTTTGAAAATTTATACTATTATTGAAATAACACTTGCCTTAGACTCTCCACCGAGACCATCACTGCAGTTCCTGTGTCATCTGCTTTGTAATCCCACAAGGCGGCCTTGCAACTATTCGTCGCATATCACCCACTTTTTATCTCTGCCGATGATCTGTTTCGAGGCCCTTCAATGATGCAAGAAATTTTAGGAGAGAATTTATCGGCTAGCCTGGTGGGTAAAGTGCCTGCCTGGCAACCCAAAGGTCGCGGGTTTGGATCGGAGTAGTGCGAAAACCGTGGGATGTGCATTATGACCACAGAAGCCGATGCGCCAACAACTAACAAAAAAAGAAGAGAGAATTTACTTTTTTTGACGTAGCTGAGTTATTTGGTCTCAGGAGAGTGTTGCATGATTTTTACTCCTGGAAACTCGAAGTTTTTAAATCAGCAAATCGACCAAAGGTTACATACAATTACAGACATAATGTACTGACCTCAGCGCCTTAGTTGCTTTGGCGTTTAACACACACCTAACCTAAGCCATCTATTCCGCCGTCTACTTGCGGACCACAAGAAAATCTCTCACCATCTCTAAATCTATCATGTAGACAAACCAGTGTCGTCTTCTAGAAACAAATCGTCGCGAATCAGAATATCGGCACTCTCATCCAACCCATTATCCTACAACTGAATGCTGTTAAGAAAATATGCATCGTCCCTTGCTCTCTTTATACAAGGAAAAAAGCATGCGAATTCGGGTCAGTTATTTCGTTTTGTAGTAGGCAGTCAGTAAAGTCTAGAAAGACTTTTCTCAATAAACGAACTAGATGGCCTCGATTCTCTCCAAACTGATGCTGAGAGATACTATAAAGACAGAACCTACAGGTTTCTGGTAATGGAAGAATCCTGGAAGAATCTACGTCTATAACGTCATGCAGAAAGTTGTGTTACTGTTGCATAATAGACAAATGTTAATAAACACCAATAATTGGTAAATTTATTTTTTCACGAAACCTATGGAAAAATAATCAGTCACGCAGGTTTTGTTCTATTTATAATCTTAATGAACGTTTAACTACAATAAGCTAGTAACAGCCTAGCAGGTATACGTGGATCCGTCATCCAAATACATACAGTGGCGGACAAAAAAACTGAATAACTTGTGAATTTTGCAAATAATGTGTTTTGCGCTGCATTGTGGGTTGCAGAAATGTTCGGAATGTATTTTGTAGATGGGATATATCTCTGTGAATGAAATTCAATAAAAAGACTCCACCTGATATACCTAATTGCCATAAATATCTTCCCAAAGGGTAAAATGCGTAATTAATGGAAATATGAGAAATCATGCAAATGGAAGTCATGACAACCAAACACATTTTATTGCATTTACGTGTACAAACTGAAATGACAAATTAACGCCAATAGTATTATGTACTGTAAATCAGCAAAATAAGTCCTCAATATTTTGTTGTTCCTCCTCGATCTGCTGTAACTTCAACTTCTGGATATACGGTTGCCCAATTTCGTGGTACCACACCCTTACAATGCTCTCCTTCAGCTGAATCTTACTTGTTGGCTTCTTCTGAGCAATTTTAGATGACATTATGTACCAGAAATTTTCAATAGGGTTCAAATCTGACTGTTGCCAGGCCAGTCCAACACTGTAATGCCAGCATTTCTGAGGTATGACTGCACCTTAAGGGCGAAAAACGAAGGAAAACATTGGTGTAAGTATGTTTCAAGCCTTGTGAGACAAGAAGAAAAACTCATCATTAAATCTAAATAGCATTAAACTTAGCAATTTTGCTGTGTGGCAAGGTGCTGAGTCCTGTTGAAAAATGCACTTTTGGACGTCTGTGTGGTAATCCCTAATGACTGGATTCAGCACTCCTCCAAGATAGTGTAGGTTTCTGCATTCACCGTACTGTTAATAAACTTAATTCGCCCCACCCCTTTGCTTGTTACGCATCCCCAGACCATCTGACCGACGGGGAATTTTGCAGTCAGGATGGTATACCTCCGATTTTCGTCTTCTGACATATCGCTTCCCACCGAGCCATGCAGTTTGAATTTCGATTCGTCAGAAAAGATGACGGTGTCCCATTGCTCTTTTGTCCACGAAACATGCGTTTTAGCCCAAGCAAGTTGCTTCTTCCTCCTTTGTTTTATCAACAAAGGTTTCTTGAGCCGATAGGCATGCAGACTACATTCCGAAAGCCATCTTTAGTGTTAGTTCGTGCACTTGTTTCAACACCAGAGGCCATCTCAAAGTCCAGTTATAGATTGTAACCACCTAGCATGGCGATTCCGAGGGCATAGTCGTTCCAAATATCGATCTTGGGAAGGCTTAGTCACTCTCTTACCTCAATCGGATCTCCTCGCAGGTGCCTATTCTTTAGACACTGCAATTTACAAAACTGAATAGTAAGAATGCCCCTTTTGCCTCCCCCACCATTCTTGTTGTTCTAACCGTTGCCTTATACGATGGAATAATCAGCTTCTTAACCCAACGGGCAAAATTCCTGTACAGGTAACCCTCGTATAATATGGTTGTTAGGTTTCTATGGAATCCTGTGTAGTGCGAAACTGCGTTATACGGGACTGAGAACCAATAAGAAAAAAAGAGGATTACGTTCCAAAAGCTAACAAAAATACACCACTATTTTTATAACTATCGGAAACTTAATTTTTATAGTAATAACCGGAATTTAATTGACAACAAAGAAATTATTCCATTACGGTTCTTAAGAACAGAGTTTCGGTATGCATACCCGGAAAAAATTATAAACGATCAATTAAAAACAAAATAACCTTACAAAAACCTTAAAAGTTACTAACTGCACACTTCGAAGCCAGACTTTTTTTTATGGTCTCAAACAGTGGCGCTTTATCCAACTGCCAAAAAACACAGCTGTCTGGAGCGCCGATTAGAGGGGCCCACAATTTCACTGTTTCAAAAAAAAAAAAAAAAAAAAAAAATTGCTGTTTTTCACTAATATTTTAAAATGATTTTTTATTAGAAACTGAAATTTCTGCCTGCCAAGGTCAATGAACTTTACGGAAGATTAATTTGAAAATTGCATTTTTTTTTTCAATAATGGTTTTACCAATTTTGATGAAATTTTACATTTAGTTCTTATGTCATATAATTTATTTGTTTTGTTGTCACAATAAAATGAAATTGAAAATGCTCCTCATTAGTTTTTTCTTTAGATGGGCCTCCAAATTCCATTTTGCCTTGGGCCTCATGAAGGTATAATGCGCCACTGGTCTCAAGCACAGAATCTAACACGGGATTTCCCAATAATTATTTTTTTTTGTTTTGCATAACGACTAGCGAGTCAACAGTGGGGATTCACAAAAAAGAATGGAAATGTTAAAAAATTACATCCAACGTAATAGCAGGGTTATGCGAGGTTTTTCGCAGTTTCTAACTGTGTTAGAGCGAAACCGTGTTGTAGAAATACCGCGTTATACGGGGATTGCCTGTATATAATTTACAAAACCCCATGAGCTGTCCTGGCAGCCTGTCAGCACTGCTCAGAGAACTTCATATCTGTCTGCACAATTATCTCCATTCTTTTTCATTCTCCACTTTGCTGAGTGTAGTACCACACAGTTGGTACGTTTTTCTGAGATTACTATCCCCATATGAAGTACTTTGCATTTGTCAATGTTAAACTTCAATTGCCATTTCTCAGCCCATTGGTTGATTGTTTGGGGTTTAATGGCGCATCAGCAACTAAGGCTATAATGCGCCATCGGCCTAACTTCTAGATCTTGAAGTAGCATACCGTAATTACTGTGATTAACCACTTTGTTAATCTTAGTGTCATCTGCAAACTTAGACGTTAAACTTGATACACCTTCATCAATACCATTAATAAATATTGAAAACAACAATGAGCCCAGCACTGAACACTGGAGGAGCTCCACTAATACCATTAGTCCACAAAGAGCAGTGTCCATTAACAATATAATTATTGTCTTCTCCCACTCAACCATTCCTCTATCCTTAGCAGAAACTTGCCGTTAATAACACATTGCTCCTGTTTGTACAGCATTCTGTGTGAAAGTGTTAAAAGCTTTCCTGAAAACCAAGTATATGATGTAAAAATTTGTTTTTTGTACTCAGTTCCTTTATTTCTGCATCATAGTATATAATTAAATTGGTCAGACAAGATTGCCCTTTAGCAATCCGTGCTGTGACTGCAGTATAATTGCATTATTTCCTTAACCAGCAATTCCATTATTTTCCCTGGAGCAGAAGTTAAGCTAATAGGTCTGTAATTACTGATGTTATCTTTTGATCCTCCATTGTGAATTAGGGATGCATTTGCACACCTCCAGTCTATAGGGACACCCACTGAATCCAAGGATGCCTTATAATCACGACTAAAGGTTTGCTTATCTCATTTGCTTCCTCCTTTAATATAACTGGATAGATCTCGTCCATCCCAGGTGACTCTTTGTGAGCTCACCCTTCCCCTTTCGGCAGTGGGCATCGCTGCAATGCGGGGTTTTGCGGCATAATAATTATACCGCTGCATACAGCCGATGTCTGTACTTATACAGACATTGGCTCAGAGTAATTCGAGAAACACCCTTTCCTGTAGCATCGGCGGGCTGCCAACACCAGTTCTCTGGATTTTATGGACAGTCACGTGTCGTAGTTAATGCCAATATCAATCATCACAGGCTGTTATGTCCTGTGGATAGTCAGATTCAGATACTGCGGTTATGGTCTCGTCAGTTATGATTTGATGTCATAGCCGGGATGCGGGACTGGTTTTGAACCACCTTATATTGATTCAACAAGAATTCCACTACAAAAAGTTCGCAGCTTATACCAAAGATATGGTGTTAACTGCAACTGTTTTCATTTGCTTTAGCGCCTGTGAAGACTTGACTTTGTTGTTAGATTACAACTTCTGTTAATTACTATTTTTTGTTGTTCAGTTTTGAACAATCGAAGATTTAAATTATTTTTGTATGGAGGAAAGCTGGATATTGATTATGCGTAATAATCAGTTAGCAATCACACATTTGGCGTTACCAAAATATAGCAATTAAATAAATTAATTAAGATTTACTTTTCTTATTCATACAGAATCAGTTTACACAAAGGTTTGCTGTGTGGAGCAGATTGGTATTTTAATGTACAAATATTTTTTTTAGCATAAAATACAATTAATATGTATTAAAGAGTAAATATTTACACCCATCGGCAGTACATACAAACTCTAGTTATCCTAGCCAAGTCGCGTAACTCTGATGATTCAGTAACATATACAGGGTGTCTCAAAAATACACGGCATAACTTCAGAAATTAGTTCCTCATATGTAGACAATAAAAATATTTTATATCAACATAGTTCCGGAAATGCTTGGTTCCCGAGTTATTAACCGGAATGTCTTATCTCCCGCAGGTGATTCATCACATCCTTCATCACAGGGTACTGACAGAATCTGGTGGTTTTTCATTCCGACCATATACTCAAATCAGGAGCAAGCGGACATGCACTTTATGTACGGTTTGGTGGATGGCAATGCTCTGGTGGCTCGTCGTTTGTACCACGTAAGGTTCCCAGAACGAAGATGTCCAGACAGGAAAACGTTTGAAGGTATCCATCGCCGCCTTTGTGAACATGGGACCTTTACACCTCATGCTGCCGACAGAGGACGAACAAGATCTAGGACTCCTGAAGTAGAGGTGGACCAACTGCCTGGCCTCCACGCTCAGCTGATTTAAACCCACTAGATTTCTTCTTGTGGGTTGAAAGTCATTATACACCAATGACTTTCATTTAAAGTCATTGGTGTATTCGACTCCGGTAGCTGATGTGGAAACTCTGCAATCGAATTGTGGCAGGTTGTGAGACAGTACGAAACATGCCAGGAATTTGGCATCTCCTTCGCGAGTCCATGAGACGTCGATGTGATTCCTGTATTCAGGCAGAAGGTGGACATTTTGAACAATTACTATAAGGTGATGTGAACAGTTAAGTGTCATAGACAGACTTTCAAAACTTGGAAACCAAGTATTTCCGGAACTATGTTGATATAAAATATTTTTGTCTATATATGAGGAACTCATTCCTGAAGTTATGCCGTGTATTTTGAGACACGCTGTGTGTGTGTGTGTGTGTGTGTGTGTGTGTGTGTGTGTGTGTGTGTGTGTGTGTGTGTGTGTGTATATTAATATATTAATAGTTATATTAGTGATAAAAGGAAAGAAAGTTAAGACAATAACTAATATTTATGGGTTAATGCAGTTGCAAGCAATCATGCAATACACCCATAATGTCTATAGAATATTATTAGAAAAAGTAAATCAATCCAATAATAAGAACCATCAGGGACTTAAGAAAACGCAAAAAAAAAAAAAAATTATTATTATCGCTTTTTACCGACAATCTAGATGACTTCAACTGGGGCCAACCACCCAGAATGAAGGCAAAAAACGACAAGAAGTTCTCTGTTTCTGTGATGATCAATATATGCTAAGTAATTTAAATCTAAACCAAATATAAACCAGTATAGGCCGAATATAAATCGAATATAAATAAATCGAATGAAGATAATTAATTAAGAAAAAATTTTGAAATATTAGAATCAAAGGTAAGAAATATAAGTAAAATATAAATGTAAGCATATACAAAGGGTACTAGTGTAAGTGTTTAGGGTCAAGCGGCACCAGGGGTTTCCCCCATCTCCGCGTAGTTTACATTGTGGTGTGTTACAGTACGCTGTAAATGCCAGAGATTTAAAAGTGTGTGGGTCTTGGATCGTTTAGTATCGTGTACCGTTGTTCTTCTGGTCGTTTAGCCGCTGAACCCCAATTGGGGCCCAACGTTGCCCCACTTACGCCCCGTGGAGGCAGACAAGGAACCCAGTAGCTTATATGCACTCTGGCAGATCCTGCCACCTAATATCCTGAGATTTCGGTGGCTAGGACCTAAAAAAAAAAAAAAAAAAAAAAAAAAAAAAAACGGGGGCACTTAAGTTTAAAAAAGCCAGAAGGGGTTAATGTGGTTCAGTTTAGAAATCGTTAATTTTGATTAGTTTTGTGGGGTTTACGCTGCCGTATTAGTCAGAGTAGGGGGAAGAGACTGAAGACTGGGGGGAAAGACAGAAGTATGGGGTCAATAGGGAAGGCAACCCCAGATGGTCAGTAAGGCATGCCCATGCCTCACCAGGCGAAATATGTGGAATGGCAGGAGAGGGAGGAAACAGGAAGACCATTTCCTCCTCCCCCCCTGCCAGGGATAGGGGAAAAAAAAAGGTACCAGGCAAGGGAGCTGGTAGATATCGCCATTTGGCTACATGGCAGTGAGGCTGCATCAGTCGTAGTGTAGTCATAAGTCCGGTAGTAGAGTCACTCGTGGGATAGTGTCCCGTCCAAGTTGAATGTCTTTGTTTTGGTTCTCTATCTTCATCCAGTATATTTGTCAGTCTCATTTAGGTCTCATTTTTGTTGGTACATAGGCAGGGTTTCTTGGTAGACAGATAGTAGCTTCCACATAATTTTCATTCTGGGGTGTGTCCTAAAGGATGTTTTTTTTTTTTTTTATCTGGCTGGTCGCCTTTCACTCCTGGTGTATTGTATATAGGGTTCTCCTTCTTGAGAAGAGTTCTTGAGCGAAGTTGGTCAGGGCTCTGTATTCCTCCTCTGAATCCAGTAGGTGAAACTCTTGCCCTCTGGGGAGGTATCTTACACTCGTGATTAGAATGTACCTGAGATCCTCGTATTGCGGACAGTCGTACATGAGGTGTTCCCAGGTTTCGATCTCTCCACATGTACAGCATGGGTCCTCTACAAGGGCGAAGTACATTAGCTTTGCGTTAAAGGGGCCGTGTCCAGTTAGCAAGTGTGTTGTTTGCAACCCCGGAAAGAACCAAGTAGGCGATTTTGGATAGATTTTTTCAAGTTGCGGTAAGAACTTGTGGGTGATTGCTCCTTTGGTTGTTTCTGTCCACCTGTCCTGCCACACCTGCAGCAGATGAGACTGAAGCCGGATCTTTTCTGCCTTATGGTTGTTTGTTGGGTCTATTGTAAATTCCAAGAAAGTGGTGGTTATTCCCTTAGATAAGTAGTAGAGGAGTCCTGTTCTTGCGATTTCAAGATCAAGTGGAAGTACTGCTGCTATCACCTGAAGCGCTGGGTTACTCACCGTTCTGCAGGCGCGGGTAGTAGTGAGGAGGATGGTGCGTTGAATTGCATCCAGGGTTCTCTTATTTACGACCAAGGCAGTTTTGTCATACCAGATTGCTGAAGCGTATGTAATTATTGGGAGGAAGGTTGTCTTGTAGTATAAGGCTAGGGTACGTTTTTTGAGACCCCAGTCTCGCCTTGTGACCCTAGCTACCATGGCAGAGTAGTTTCTGATCTTTTGTCTTAGGAATTTGAGATGTGGTTGGAAGGATAAGTTATTGTCTAGTATGACACCCAGGTGTTTTAGTTGACTAGCAAACTTGATAGTTGTCCCATCAATCTTAATCTGGGGTGGTCGTCTCAGTTGCAGGGTTCCTTTGAGCAGCGCCGACAATGTCTTTGTCGGTGAAATTGTTAAGAAATTCTTCTTGGCCCACTGTTGGAGTATCTGCAGGGCTTGATTAGCTAGGATTTCCAACTGAGCTCTGGAGTTTGCTTGCACTGTCAAAATCAGGTCATCTGCGAAGGCCTGCACCCCCACTGCGCCTAGGTCCATTCTCAAGAACTCATCAAATACCAAGTTCCAGAGAAGTGGGCCCAATACAGACCCCTGTGGACATCCTCTGTGTACTGTTCTCGCGATCTTTTTGTATGGAGCGTTTATTTCAATTTTTCTTTGTGAGAGATAGGTTTCTATGACTTTATAGAGGTTGATGGGTACTTTAGCTTTCCTGAGTCTGCCCAAGACGCTCGGCCACCAGAGTGAGTCAAACGCCCTGGCAAAATCAATCGCTATTACGAGGAAATATTTGTTGTCACATTCTTTGACTTTGTTAGTTAGGTTTCTGAGGGCTTCTGTTGTGGAGGATCCCGGTTTAAATCCAAACTGATTCCCAGCTAGGAGGCCAGCTGCTTCGTAGTGTTGAAGGATTCGTTTGTGCAGTAGCCTTTCAAATAATTTGCTAACTACTGAAAGAAGTGCGATGGGCCTGTATGATTTCGGGCACTCTGATTTCTTAGTCGGACTCTTGATGATAAGTTTGACGTTGGCCGTTTTCCATTTTGTTGGGAATTTCCCTACCTCTAGGCATCTGTTGAACAGGGTCAATAGAAGTTGTGGCGTATACTCTATTACTTTTTTAAGTATTTCGGGTTCTATCATGTCTAGGCCGGGACATTTTCTCTTTCTTATCCGGGCGGCAGCAGTACTGAGCTCCTCCATGGTGAAGGGGGGCTCCATGATTTGTGTATTGTAGTTCAGGTTTTCTTGACAAAGATGATTTTGTTCCTGTAGAGTTGGGACTGCCGGTTCCTTGAATATGGCATTCAAGATGTTGTCCACCGATTGTTCCCAAGTTGTTGTCATTTGACCCTGTGGGGTTCGTGTGGTAGTCACTACCTCCCCCCTAGGGAGTTTGTTGGTAATAACCCTGTAGACTGTTCCCCAAGGGTCATCATTTCCAGTTGTTGTCACTAAGCGTTCCCAGGTTCGTTCCTTACTTTTCCGTATGCCGTCCGTGTATCGGTTTCTGACTTCTCTATAATGTTGCCTGAGGGCTTCTACTTCGGCTTCTGGCCACGTCCTGCGCGCTCGTTGGAACTCCTTTCTTCTTTTGGTTAGCACTTTGCGGAGGGCACTGATTTCCGGAGTCCACCAGGGGTTGGCTCCAGGTTTCGGGTTCTTCTTTTGGATAGCTTCGTTGCTTGTATCTGTGATTATTTTAGTTGTCTTATCTTGCAGTACGTCCGGGTCGGCTTTCGGGTCTAAACTTCCTGGATTGTGTTCCACCGCTTCATTCAGTAGGTTTCTGAAGAGCTCCCAGTTGGCACTGGTGATAGCGTATCTGTTTGTCATCTGCTTGGCTAGTGGTGTTCTTGTTAGGACTCTTGTTATCTTGTAGGTTATGACCCGGTGATCCGAAGTGGTCCACGAATCTTCGACCCTCCAATCAGTCACGAACCCAGCAAGATTTCTTGTTGCCAGAGAGATGTCGATCGTGGCCTCCCACAGGGTATTACAATAGGTTGGCAGATGATGTGGCTGGTTTAAAACAGTAAATTGGGAGCCCATGAGGAAGTCCTCCAGAAGTTGGCCGTTTCTGGTACCTCTTCTGTCTGGTGTAGTACTATGCCATGCTGGCGAACGACAGTTGACATCCGCGCCGACGATAATTTTTTGGTTAGGCAGTGTATCCAAAAGTCGTTGTAAGTAGTTTATTGCGAAGGTTATTTCTTCTCCTGGTCGGCAGTATAGCGCCACCACGTAGAAGGCGCCCAGGGCTGTGATAAGGTGTGCGCATGCGGCCCAGGTCGTGCAGAACTGCGTGATCCTGGTGGCCGTGATGTTCTGATTTCTGATCAATATGGCCGCCCACGGGGAATCCTCATCTGTCTGAATAATTTTGAAGTGCATTGGATAGCCCCTGACCAGCTTTTTATGTACATATGGCTCCTGGAGTAGTATAATGTCTGCATTTTCCTCCTCTGCTTTTACTCTGACCTGGTCGGCCACCGCTCTGGCCCGTTGTGCATTTGTCTGGAAGATCTTTATCATTGTGGAATTAAAGTTTTTAATTCGTGTCCCCATAGTTAATTCTTCCTTGGTAGACACTCTTGGCTTTCAGATAGATCGGGCATTTCGGGTCTCTGATGGAGTGATTATGGTCTAGTTTCTGCGACTTACAGTTTGCGCATACGGGGTCTTGGTTCTTGTTTCGTTTTGCAATATGACGCAACAATGAATCACAGGAAGCTGCATGTTGAGACATGTTCATACGTGCATAGTAGCCGCCGCGCCAAGTCGATGGGCTCAGTTATTCATTAGTAGTGAGAGTGTAAAGTGCTTGCGATGGCATCGTGGTCACGAAATGAGATAAGGACAGTTTTGCGGTATAATTTCGTGCGTGGTTTAACCATAGACCAGTGCTTAGAAGAAATGACTCTTGCACTAGATGATGATTGTCCACATCGTACAACGATATTCAGGTGGTATAGAGAATGCCAAAGGGGAAATTTCACTCTGGAGGATTCTGAGAGGCCGGGAAGGCCACGAACGTCAGTTATGGAGGAAAACGTTACTGCTGTGAGGAAAATGCTTGACGAAAACAGGCGAGTGACCTACCAACAGATAGAGGATACTTTGGGCCTAAATGCACCAGCAATTCGTTCGATTCTGCAAGATCATTTGCACGTGAAGAAACTTTGTTCTCTCTGGGTGCCGCATCAACTGACTGAAGAGCAGATGACACGACGTGTGACTTGGTGCCGGGAGATGTTAAAAAAGTTTGAAAAGGGACAATCTCGGTATGTGAACAACATTGTGACAGGTGACGAGACTTGGCTGTACTATTACGATCTGCCGACCAAGGCTCAAAACAAAGTTTGGGTCTTTGATGATGACGACACACCCGTAATTGTCAGAAAATCCCGATCTGTAAAGAAGAAAATGATAGCTGTATTTTTCAAATCGAGTGGAATTGTGGAACGTGTCGTTTTGGACACGCAGAAGACAGTCACAGCTAAGTGGTATACTGAACAATGCCTGCCTAAAGTCATTGGATCTATGAAGAACCTGCGGCCAAAGTCAAGAATGGACACCTGGTACCTCCATCACGATAATGCTCCAGCTCACCGCGCCAAAGCCTGCACCGAATATTTGACCACGACAGGACTGAAACTTCTCGCGCACCCTCCCTACAGTCCAGACCTTGCTCCCTGCGACTTTGCACTATTCCCGCATGTAAAAATGAAGCTAAAAGGGAGGCGGTTTTCCAGTGATGAGGACCTTCTACGGGCTGGGGACAACGAGTGTGCTTTACTCCCTAGTGAAACTTGGCAGAACTGGTTTAAAGATTGGTTTCAGAGGATGGAGAGGTGTATTGAATGTAGAGGAAATTACTTTGAAAAAATTAAATAAACAAAGCTGTATTGCAAAACTTTCCTAGTACCCTTTGTATTAATCATCGTTGACCCGACAGAGAACGTAATTTAATGATTAAGATTAAATATATAATACATACTACATTTGACCGTATCTAGGACATAATGTAATAGTCGTCAAAATAATAAGTGGTGCCCCCTATATGATGGATACGGTAAAAATAAATAAATAATTAAATTAACGCAAAGAGAAACATGCAGATAGTAAGAAGAAAAACTAAAGGAGTAGGAAAAATAGAACCTGAACTCCACAAAGGCGAAAAATAGTGGTATAGATAAGAAATAGTTTCTCCTACGTCCTCGGATTGCCCTAATAATTTAGGGTCAGCTCAGGGTCCTACTATAGGAACGGGTTTGCGATCCCGGGCATACCCGAGCCACAACTTATATCTTGTAATGCCTTTAAGCTGTCCTACACTCTTTATTTTTATTTATCCGAAATTATTAGGGCAATCCGAGGACGTAGGAGAAACTATTTCTTATCTATACCACTATTTTTCGCCTTTGTGGAGTTCAGGTTCTATTTTTCCTACTCCTTTAGTTTTTCTTCTTACTATCTGCATGTTTCTCTTTGCGTTAATTTAATTATTTATTTATTTTTACCGTATCCATCACATAGGGGGCACCACTTATTATTTTGACGACTATTACATTATGTCCTAGATACGGTCAAATGTAGTAGGTATTATATATTTAATCTTAATCATTAAATTACGTTCTCTGTCGGGTCAACGATGATTAATATATGCTTACATTTATATTTTACTTATATTTCTTACCTTTTGATTCTAATATTTCAAAATTTTTTCTTAATTATCTTCATTCGATTTATTTATATTCGATTTATATTCGGCCTATACTGGTTTATATTTGGTTTAGATTTAAATTACTTAGCATATATTGATCATCACAGAAACAGAGAACCTCTTGTCGTTTTTTGCCTTCATTCTGGGTGGTTGGCCCCAGTTGAAGTCATCTAGATTGTCGGTAAAAAGCGATAATAATAATTTTTTTTTTTTGCGTTTTTTTAAGTCCCTGATGGTATTCTTATTATTGGATTGATTTACTTTTTCTAATAATATTCTCTATATATATATATATATATATATATAATATACACACACACACAGTACTGATACTGTTCGGATACTGTAAAAGTATCCGAACACCTCTGGGCTTTAGGAAAAGTGAACAATACCCGTCATCCACGTCATGAATAAGTACACTGGTGTGCAAAATTTAAGGACCAACACCTATTTCTAAAGGTTACAACCACAAAATCAAACGAAACAGCCTGTGGCGATTTGCATAACTGTGGCCGTTTAGTATTTGAATACTGAATAAAATTTGAATCGTGATGAGAGGGCTCACATAAACAGATAAAAGAAGCAGTTCAGCAGTTATGTGAAAATTACCGAATGGTAAGCACAATTGTTACAGACGTTCGATTGGTTTCATACAGTTCTACAGACAACGAAATGGCCAGTAGACAACATCTGGATGACTTTAATCGGGGTCGAATAATTGGGAAGCTCGAGGAAAGTGGAAGTGCGTGGAGTGTGGCTGCAGAGTTCGGTATCACCCAGAGCATCGTCTCATGTGCGTGGTCGGCTTTCAGAACGACAGGTACAGCTGTTCGAAGGACCAGTGGTGGTCGTCCACGAAAAACAACACCCAATGATGACCACTATATACTCCTACAGGCCAAGAGGGACCGACACCAGACATCGGGATCCATTGCAAACCAGCTGCACAGGACACAGGATATCGCGGTTTACTGTGCCAGGCGACTCCACTAAGGTGGACTGTTTGCCCGACGGCCAGTACTCTGTATCCCTTTAACACTTGCCCATCGGAGACACCGTTTACAGTGCTGCATCGAACACAAGGACTGGACAGCAGCTGAGACTGCATCTACTCTCATCTTTACTGATGAGAGTAGATTCAGTCTTAGCAGCGATTCTGGACGCCAGCTAATCTGGCGAGAGGTTGGCAGACTGTATCACTCCGCAAACATCACTGAAAGGGATCGATATGGCGGTCGAGGTGGTCTCGTCTGTGGAGGCGTTATCTTGGATGGACGTACACAACTCCAGATACTGGAAGGCGGTACTGTAACCGGTGCACGCTACTGTATTGAGGTAATCCTTCCCCATGTGTGTCTGTTCCGAGGTGCCATTGGCCCCGAGTTCGTGTTTATGGATGATAACGCCACACCCCATCGCACTGCAGTTGTTGATATGCTTTTGAAAAGTGAGAACATTGTTCGTATGGATTGGCCTGCCCGTTCCGTCGATCTAAATCCCATCGAACACATATGGGACGCTCTAGGGAAACGCCTAGCGTCACGTCCACACCCACCAGAAAATGTTCACCAGCTGAAGATGGCGCTGACAGAGTAATGGACGATGTTACTGTAAAAACTTATTAAAAACGTTGTTCTAAGTATGGACAGGCGGTGCAAAGCCTGCATCGACATTAGGGGTGGCCATATCTCCTACTGAGGACCACCTCTTCCCTTTGTTCCATCTTTGGCAGTGATGCATCTGTATCACGACAGGCAGTGCTATGTTGCCATTTTTGAATAAAGTCCCTCTGTACCGTTTTGTTTCCATTGTTGTGTCGGTGTTGTTGCCTTCATTTCTGTACCTCACGAGGTTCCTTTGGTGTGATTTTCTCATATCCAGGCCACTCCTATGAGAAGCTACAGGTGAAAACCTGACTGGTCCTTAAGTTTTGCACACCAGTGTATACAAGCAACTGTGTTCTTTCTAGAAGTGAGCAGATCAACAGAATACAGTAAATGGAGTGGAGGCGTGGTGTTTAGCGAATTCCAGTGGGGGAGTCATCATAGGATGCCATATTAGCAATTTCTGTTCGTGCCATTGAAACACTAAATCAACAGTGACTGACGCAATCTATCTGCTCTTGCCATTGCAGCAAAATTTCAACACTGAATCTACAGTGGCTGACACAATTGCCAAATGGAAACACTGTGGCCGCTGCAGTCGGGAAACTTTCGAGTTGACGGAAAGACACCGGAGGGCGTTCAAAACAGCTGTATGTCGATCCTATCAGACCTCATTGAATACAATTGAGTACCAGGAGTTTGGGAAGACTGTGATATTAGTACAAGAACGATACGTAGGAAGTCGTATAGCATCGATTTTACTGAAGAGCTGCAGCGCACAAACCAAACATCACAACACGCACAGCGTCAACTTGCTTGATGTACGACTCATAGTAATTGGGCCCTTGAACGTAGGGAAACTGTTATGGAGTGAAAACGATCTGAGTCTTTGGGTCTGGCTGATGCCCAGAGAACAATTTTTACCCGTATGTGTCGTCCCAGTTGTGAAGTGCCAGTGGTGCTGTCTACGTCAGGAGTTGTTTTTATTTTCTTGTACGTGGTCATGGTTCCTGTAACAATGAATGCTATGCGGTACATTGATATTCTGGACAATTCCGCTCTTCCTGTGTTGTGGCAGCAGTTTGGAGAGTGTCTTTTTTTCCTTTTTTCTTTCAGGATGACGGCACCATGTCATATTGCACAGCTTGTAGTGACTTGATTGGAAGACAGTCGTGCAAAGGTTTCATTGGCTTGCCCAAATAATCGATAATCTCTGAACGCCTTTGGGTTGAGCGGTTGGGCCGCTTCGAGCCAAGCCAGCACGCCACAATTAATAGCTGAATTAGCCGTTGTGTTGAAGGAGGACTCAATCAAAATACCGGCTTCTTGTTAAAAAAAAAAAAACTGGTTTGGAATGTATCAACGAGAACAGTTTGTACTTAAGGCCAAAAGTGGGCAGAGACGCTGTTAATTATTGCATCAATGTAGGAATAATTCTTAGAAATATGCCAAGGCCGCCGTAGCCTAGTGGTCAGGCGCGCGGGTGTATAAGTACACGTGCCTTGAGTGACCGGGGTTCAAGCCCGTGACTGCTGAATATGGTGCTGTTTCTTGTATTCAGTCTATCTTGTGAACTCCTCTGACTGTTTGGTCGTCCCGGAGTATAAACAGAAAATTTATTTATTTATTTTATTTAAATATGATGTCCGGTTACTTTTGGTAATATAGTATGTACAGTACATACACACACGCACATAGTAATACAGTATCATATATGATATATAGTATGTAATAGTAACAGTCTTGCTATTATGAAACAAATGCAGCAGTTTGAATTATAGCCAAATTTTTTTTTAATTATGACTTCTCCAATTGGACAAGATGAGATTCAAATTCTAATCTTCAATCATGAAGGATTAAACACACGCTGACTCCTAAATGAAATCGTCATGTTGGATACTGTCAGCAACATTTTTATTGAATGCGTAATGAGAGGGGGTGTGCTGCCACGCGCGAGCCTGTACAGCACACTCCCTGATTCTTTGTTATCTTAGGTAAATTTTCAAAATTTATATAACATCGCAAATGTACTTCATTGAAATTTGGTTTTTGTATTCTTTCACCGATTTTAAGAATTTTTTTTTTTTTTTACGCAAGTTGTGAATTTTATGTTTTTTAAATTAGTTCAATAATTAATCTAATTTAGATATCGATTGGCTGAAGATGAGATTCAATAAGAATCAAGAAACGTAATGGGGTTCGTACCCCTCAATAACCTAATTTCGGTCATCTTGAACTTGTTGAAGATCGCGACACACGCACGAAATCGATTTTCCGTTTGTTCATCCATTAGAAGACGAGGAACAAATTTTCTAGAGATTTTTTCACATGGTAACATCTTTCAATCAAATGCTTCGACAGTTTCCAAAAGAAAGCTTTTTTTTTTCCCCTCACAAATCAATGAAACATCTGTCTTGATGAATTAACTTCGGACTTTTCAATCATTTAAAAGCATCTACTCCAAAGACCTGTTTGTACTGGCGTTTATTCCTGAAGCTGTTTTACGAAGTTTGAAAGAGAAGTTTATGCAAAATTATTGCTCTTTTGATTCGTTAAGTTTATAGGCGTCTTCACCAAATAGTTTCACATGAATCACTAACTAACGTAACAGAATGGCTTACGACGAGGACGAATATTTAAATTAGACTAAATATTTAATAACTATTGTACACTCATCATCAGCCATTTTCAATCCACTGCAGGATGAAGGCCTCTCCAGAAACTTTCCAGTTCCTTCTGTTTTGTGCAATGGCCATCCATTTACTACCCACGAACTTGTGAATTTCATCTGTCCATCTGCATTGTTGTCTTCGAGATTTTCTTTTAGTTCCTCTTGGGTACCATTCGGTTATTTTCTTAATCCATCCGTCATCCTGTCTTCAAGCTATGTGTCTTGCCGAAGACCATTTCAGTTCTTTAGTTTTGATAAGAATATCTTTTATTCGTGTTTGCTGCCTAATCCACGTGTTTCTCTTCTTATCTAACAGTCTAATTCCTAGTATAATCTGTTTTATTCTTCGATGTGTAGTTTTTAGCTTCTCTTCCATTCTTTTGGTGAGGAGTATATGGTGGGGAGTATATATTGGTTCATTATTTTAAGTTTCAGACAAATTTAATGTTGCTCAGTATGTGACTATTTCCTGAACGCTATCAATCTAAAATTTATTCTTCACTTCCAGCCACTTATCATTATTACAGCTAATGACTTGTCCCAGATAAGTATATAAATTCACCTTTCAATTACTGTTCCTTCAATTATTATATCTCTTTCTGTGGCATACTTGTTCATCATTTCATTTGTTTTAGACACATTCATCTTTAGTCCGAAATCCTTACTGTCTCTGCATAACTGATTAAGATTTTCCTCTAATTCTTTGGGATCGCGGCCTATGTTCACAATGTCATCTGCAAATCGTAAATCGTTTAGGTTCTCTCCATTCACATTGACTCCTTTCTGCGACCAGTCCAATCTTCTGAAAGCTTCTTCAAGGGCACAGACACTCCATACACTTCACAGACACTCCATACACTATGATTTTGAAGAAAATGAGAACGGCACCTCCTTTATTAGACTAAACAAAGACAGTAACAAATTTAAAATTGAGAAATGAGTTCGACAAGGAGACAATATCTCCGAATTTGTTTATTGCTGCCCTTGAAGAAGCTTTCAGAAGAGGTATATTGCTAGACCCTCAATATACCTCTTCTGAAAGCTTCTTCAAGGGCAGCAATAAACAAATTCGGAGATATTGTCTCCTTGTCGAACTCATTTCTCAATTTTAAATTTGTTACTGTCTTTGTTTAGTCTAATAAAGGAGGTGCCGTTCTCATTTTCTTCAAAATCATAGTGTATGGAGTGTCTGTGCCTTGTCTTTCCGCCGACCGGGCTAGCCGAGTGGGTAAAGTACCTGCCCGGCAACCCAAAGGTCGCGGGTTCGATTCCCGCCTCGGGCTTGGATCAAAGTACTGCAAAAACCTTGGGAGGTGCAATATGGCCACAGAAGCCGATGCGCCATCAACCACCAAATCAAAAAAAAAAAAAAAAAAAAACCCTTGTCTTTCCAGTGCCCAAAACATTGCCTCGTGTTGTATGGAGTCAAATGCCTTTTCATAATCCACAAATGACAGGCATAATGGTGTTTTATATTCATTTGCTTTCTCCATTAGCAGCGATATTCCATGAAGGTGTTCCATAGTTGAGAATCCTATCCTGCAGCCAGCTTGCTCTTTCGGTTGATTCTAGTCAAGTATTCTTTCTAATATGTTAGTAATGACCCTCGTGAACGACTTGTAGATGTGGGACAACAAGCTAATTGGTCTGTAATTTCCAATTTATGATTTATCTCCTTTCTTATGCACCAAAATTATGATTGCATTCTTCCATTCCATAGGCATCACGCCTTTCCTAATGTATTTTGTGAAGTCTTGCCAGTTTCTGAGTGATGTCTATATCTCCCGATTTTAATAACTCTATAGTAACTTCATCTTCACTCGGGGCTTTCTGATTCTTCATTTTCTTCGGTGCATGTTCTACCTCATCAGGAAGGATATCGGGTATTTCGTATGTGTTGCTAATTTGTGATCCATCTTCCCCCACTGCTTGCATCATTTCCTCGCTTTTTATATAATTCTTTATCAGTGGTGTATTCGGACCGGAACGACGTTCCAGTACTTTTTTCTAAATGTCATAATAGAAAATCATCAAATTTATACACCTAATATTATGAAACAGTGGCATAATCAAAAGGGAGGGAGAAATATCTATTTTACCCATTGCTACTAAAATATATATATTAATAGTAATCTTTAAAATTAACAGATTTCTTCAAAATTATATTTAAAAATATAAATTTCGCAATGAAAGTTGAACGTTTCTTACTAAAGTACAATGTGTTATCTAAAGAGATCCAACGAATGAGATATACTGTGATGCGTGCGAACGCTGCATTTTGATTTGCCATGAGCTGAACGCTAGAACTGGTTGTTCTATGAACCGTGAGTCTTAAGTCTGATTCAGTCGATGCGGCGTTATCATATAGTCTTCTGGAGAACGAGCGTTCCGGTACTTTTTTTTTTTTTTAGCACCTCTGTTCTTCATAGTAGTCTTCTGCTATTTGAATTATGCCTTCTCTGCCATTTATAAGTATAACATCACTGTACCACACAGTTGGTACAGTAGCTCATGACTGCTGATTTAAGTCCTTTGTTTTTCCTTAATGGTTCTACCTTTCTTGTACTAAATCCTATGTCCTCTCTGAGTCTTTCTATTAGCTTTGCATAACAGTATACTCAATTTTGTCCTTGTCAGTGTTTATCTTGCTCTTCATTTGTCGTGTCCCATTCATCATGACAAGTGTTTCTTGACTAATTTTTTCTTCTTTGGATTTCATTTTATCTATAGGTTTCTCAGGCTTTATAACATTCAGAAAATTGTATTCCTCGTCGATATCTTGGTCCTGAAAGGTCTGCAGAAACTCAAACTTGTTCTTAAGTTTCAGTACATACTGCTTTTACTCATCTTCTGTTATCTCAAAAATCTTTGTTATTTATTAGAGTCAGTTTTTTCCTTTCTTTTCTTACATTTATATCAAGTGTGCATCTTACTATTCTGTGATTACTTCCAACATTTACCTTGTTCAGGAGGGTAACATCGTTCACAATATATTAACATTAGTAGAGGCATACGATGCAATAAAGCAAGCTTATGCAGCATCAGCCAAAAAAAAAAAAAAAAAAACCCTTCCCATTTCACCCCTCCATTCGTTCCAAATGCCTGTCCAACTCAGCCTTAAATTTATTTAGGCTATCAACTTCCACAACAAAAGGTGGAAGTCTGTTCCACCAATCAACTATCCGCTGACTAAAGGCAAATTTCCACACATCTATTTTACAACTGTCTTTCCTCAATTTGAATCTATGCACCCTCAGGTTCTTAATCTGACCAAAAGAGAAATCCCATCAGCATTCAGCTTTCTCATCCAATTCAATGCCTTATACACCTCAGTCAGATCACCTCGCAGGTGCCTACTCTCCATGCGCTGCAATTTGCAGACCTTAAAGTTTTCTTGGTAAGAGCACCCCTTTGTTCCCCTCACCAATCTTGTTGCCCTTCTTTATACTTGTTCTAGCAACTCTACATCTATCCTAAAATGAGGCCTCCATACGTACACAGTACTCTAGGTGCGACCTGACCTTGTGCCTTGTATAACGGGATAATTATCTCCCTGTCCCTGCTAGCAAAATTCCTATATATCATTGACTAGACTTCATGACCTGTCCTGGCAGCCCGTCTGCACTTGGTTTATTGCTACCCATATGCAGTACTTTGACAAATGCTATGTTAAACTTCAGTTGCCACTTCTCAGCCCATTTGCCGAATTTATTTAGATCCAGTTGGATTTAAACGAGTATACTGTTTTTACTGTCGTTAACAACCCTGCCAACCTTTGTATCATCTGCAGACTTGGACATTAAGCCTGATATACCTTCATCAATGTCATTGATAAATATACAAAACAACAATAGGCCCAGCACCGAACCCTGGGGAACTCCACTGATAACATTTGTCTACGAAGAGCAGTGTCCATTGATTATTACTATTCTCTGTCGTCTCCCACTCAACTATCCCTTTATTCATTGTAGCAACTTACCTTTATTGCCATACCTCTCCAATTTGTACAGCAGTCTTCCATGTGCAACAGTATCAAAAGCTTTTCGGACCAAGTATCAAAATTATTTTGGCATTCAGTTCCTTTGTGACCACATCATAGTATCCAATCAATTTGGTCAGACAAGACCTCCCTTTAACAAACCCATGTTGTGCCTTAACTATTATTGCAGTATTGTCTCGATGATCCTGCAATACTTCTTTCATTATTTTCCCTGGAACACTAGTTAAACTAACAGGTCTATAGTTACTTGTGTCACCTTTTGAACCCCTTTGTGAATTGGTGATTCATTTGCACCCCATTCAGTCCATGGGGACCTCCCCTGAGTCCAAGGAAACTCTCATAATTATGACTAAGGGTTTGCTTACTTCTTTTGCTGCCTCCTTTAATATAACTGGATAGATCTCGTCCACCCCAGGTGCCTTTTTTATGTTTAACCTCAACAATTTCTCTTCCACTTTGCTCTCAGTTATTCAAAATCACTTAGCTGCCTGTTAGAGTTTGATAAACGTCTGGCACTCCACTCATGGAATAACTCCTCATGTGTGAATGTAGATGCAAAATACTCATTTATCAGCTACCTGAGCATGATCATCAATAGTCAACCCACCTATGTTAAGTGGTCCAATCTGATTCATCCCTTTCCTTCTAGATTTTTCATAAGTAAAGAACTGTTTGCTGTTTTTCTTTGTATCCTTTGCCAAAGATTTTTCGTAAGCTGCCTTCGCCTGCCTAACCTCCTTTGTGACTTGATTACAGACTAGCTTATATCTGCCATGGGCTTCTGTGTCCCCTGATACTTTATATGCATTCCATACATTTTTCTTTTCTGCCACGAGCCTTATTAATTCGTCTGACATCTATTTAGGCGTTAACCTTGAACAGTATTTCTTAGTTGGAATGAAAAGCCTAGTAGCCTCCAAAATTAAGTCCCTGAAGGCTTCCCATTTAGAATTCAACGTTGGCAACATAATCAGTTGATCCCATTGTACAGAACTTAAACTGTCTGAGACCCCTGTAGCCACCTTTATGAAAGAAAAAGCCTTTCCCTTTAGCCTTGATGGTAGTTACATCTTTAAGTAATACCCACATCAGTACATTGCGATCACTGTCACCCAGTGGTTCCTTTGTCTGCAAATTCTTAATGCACGAATAATCACTGCTGATAATCAGATCAAGAGTATTACTCCCTCTGGTTGCCTCTCGAGCATGTTGCTGTAGAAAACAGTCATCCAATAAATCCACAAAATTCTTGCTAGTGTGCGAGTGACCAACACAAGTTCCAGTCAATATCTGGAAAGTTAAAATCCCCCATTATAAGACATTCTGATATCTTCTGTTAGTGAGGATGAAGTCGATTTCATTAGTTGTTAATCCATTTTGGCTCTTCCATGTACACTTTCTATTCACCCTTTCCTTGAAAAAGTGTTCATTTCTGACATTCCTCGAGATTCTGCAAATTTCACATGTCTTTCATTTCTTTCACCGTCCAAAATTTCCAATAGTTTCCCTTTCTGCGCTGTTTCGTCTCTTTATAACCTTAGTATTGAAGTCCCCTGTAACAATGGTGTAATGAGTTTTCTGTTCATCTATGTCTCAATTTCGGTGTACAATTCCTCAACCTCGTCATCATCATGATTTGATATTGGTGCGTATATCATTATAACTTTTAGTTTGTACCTCTTAGAAATCATGATTAGTAGTCTTGACACACTTGGTGATGTACTTTTGAATTCCAAAATGTCTTATAAAGATATTGTTTTTAATATCTTTATGAACCAGAAAGTCAACTCCGCCTTCGCTCTAATCACCGTTTCTATTGGTGTACAGCAGATTTCCACTTGATAAACTTAAGTGGTTCATTTCTTTTTCTTGTTTCAGCCAAGCCAATGATATTCCAATTTACTCTCTAATTCCTTTTCCAGTTCTAATGTCCTATATTCACCGTTGAGCGATCTTACGTTGTAATAGGCCAAGTTCAGTTTCCGTGCATGGCAGCCTGGTTACCAGAGATTCTTAGCACCCTCTGATCCTCTCGCTGCCGTAAGAGGGGAATGAAAGCTGATGGGGACTGAGGACCATTTGTTTCGTCGTGTTATCATGTGCTGGAGGGTTTGGTCTTTTCTTTTTCACGCTGACTAGGCATATTGAAGAAAACCACTCTACACATTCGTTGCCACCAAAGTGACGTAACAGGGCTTACCATTGAGAAGGTGTGCAGGATGGATTTTAGGAAGGCAGGCCAACCAGACTTCTCCTTAATCTTCTAAAATAGAAAGATATTGGATCCATCAAGGTTTTAGACCGCGTGTCCGATAACACACACACAATGTCTGTTTCCCTCTAAGCCCCTTTTATTATTTTAACTATTATACTTTAACTTTTGGCCAGCACGTATATTTCTGCTTGAAGGTTTGTGACGATATCTGCATGCTTATCTATTTGTTTACAGACAGTAAGTTTATTTCGTTATATAACGTTGCATAGAAAACGTGTCTCGTCTAAAAATTTAAACATTATTAATGATTAACTTATAAGTTTGTATGTAGTTGATATAATACGCTCACTGCCAAAAAATTATAAACCAAAAAAATTATCTAGCAGGGCAACATTTTGCCCGAATAGCAGCCCGTACACGTTGTGACATGGATTCCACTAGGTGTCTGAGAGCGTCTAGCTCTAGATTTGACTATTCTTCCATGAGGAACGTTTGTCAGGTGCTGTATTCTGGTCGAGAACTCCGAAGCCGGAATTGCCTTTTCCAGTATATCCCGGACATTCCGAATTGGATTAAGATCTGGAGAATTAGGCGGCCACGGTAAATGTTGGAAATCCTCCTCTACTATTCAGATGCAATTTTTGCACAGTGGACAGTTACGTTATCGTCTTGAAAGAATCCATTGCAATCGGGGTTAAATGAAGCATTGAAAGGTGAAATTAGTCTGATACGACAGAAGGATATTCATTGGAGGTATTATGAGCTTCTTACCGTGTGAGCGGACCCAATCCCATACTACAATACTGCTCCAGCCGCTTAAAGTGTACTTAACGCCAGTCTGGAAGCATGGCTTCATGAAGTTCACCCCATACAGTACTTTCATTCTGCCATCAGTGCCAAATAAGTGTAAATTGAGACTTGTCAGACCACGCGATCTTTTTCTAGGGTTTCCCATTGCAGTCGAATCGTTCGATTTTTTTTTTAAGAGAAAGAAAGAAAGTCTCAAGTGGCTTTCTTATAGTAACTAGAATTGCCTTTTTCAACAAACGACTACCAAATCCCAGATTCGTCAACTCCGACCTCATAGTTCGGTCGGGAATGGATATTTTTTGGCGTAAATTGAATTTTTCATTAATTTGATGCACGTTGTATCTTCTATTCTGAACGCACAATTCGTTTTAAACTTCTGTAGCCTCGTTCTTCAGTACTAACTAGGGCTTGCATAAAACCGAGAAATTTCAAAACCGAGTTTAACCGAAGTTTATTCTTAAAACCGGTTTTAAAACCGATTTTCTCAGACTTAGGGAAAATAATTAAAAGCTTATAACACAAGTATTTATTTTATCTTGGGTAGATTGTACAAATCGTAATCAAATCTTTTAAACAAATCTATCACCTCTTATAGTAAAAAAATTAAAATGCTCCAAAAAGGTAACCAGCTTGAGATTATACAAAAAAAAATAAGCCCTATAATAATAATAAATAAATAAAAATAAACAGCTTGGGGAAATTACTTTACTATTTATTGCTCAGCTTTTTTCTGAAAATGGCCCTTTAAAAAACACAGTATATTAAGCATTTTTCCTGATAGACTTGACCTTATTTTTGTGTTAAAGAGACCAGTGATCGAAAACACTCTCAGATTGGACACTTGTTGGTTTAATGGTCAGCAGTGCTCTATAAACTTTCTCCAGCTTTTCACTTCTGCTGCTAGTTGCCTCCGAAATTTTAAATTCTTTGCTGATTTCCAATTCACTCTGATATTTTGAAGGCTCTTCAGTTAATCTCTTTCATATCATACTCTCTAATAATCACTATATCACTTCATACTCTCGCATGAGTGTATCTCCGACATCGGAACTAGATGAGTCTTTGTTTTCTTCTAAAAGAACAGTTCGTTTATTTTCAGTTTCTTCATTCAACGCTAAGACTCCTTCGGAATGTTTTGCAAATAATCTCTGATAAATCTCTTCAGCATGCTTTTCAAAACTTGCTTACTTGGAAAATCAAAAGTTCTTGAACCTGAATCTTCTTTCCTAAACTTTTTGGGGTTGTGTAGATAGCTCAGCAAAGCCACAGTTTGGCAATTTCGCCTTGCATTGTAACGCTGCAAAAGGCTTTGGTGAAACTTTAAAGCAAATGGGGTTTCTGCTGTATCAAGCTTAGCAAGCAGAAATTCTATTGAAGACTCTGCTTTAAGTAAGTCTGTATCTTCTGAGGTTATAGCCTTCAGAATCATTTCAACTGGTCGCAAAGTTTCACATAGCAATTCAAGTGTTTTCCAGTCATCGTCAGACAGCTTCAGTTGACAGTACTGCACATAGAGCATTTGGAATGCAATTTTTCAATTTCAAAAATCTCTCAATCATATAGAATGTGCTATCCCATCTAGTCTTGCAATCTAATATAAGTTTATATTCTTTCCCATTAAATTTTGCTTTAACAAAATTTTGTAATATGTCATTTTTGGTAGGCGATTTTCGAAAAAGCTTGCAAATTTTTCTGACTTTGTTAATAGTTTGTGCAATATTGGCCATCGGATTGAAGAAATAAATGAGCTCATCGGTAAAGTCGGTTTGATAAAGCATGCCTTGCTGTCTTTCTTCAACTTCTTCATCATCACTACTTCCTTCATTATTTTCATTTTTTTTCTTCATTGTCTTTGGGAGACTCAGAGACTGTCGCACCATAATTGATTGCTTTTCCATAAAGTACATCTATAACTGACAGATGTATACAATGGGCTATACATTGTTGACGATTAGGCGTAATTTTCCTGCCAAAGTTAATCATCATTGCTGCTCCATCGGTGGTGCAGGCAACAATATCCTCATCCAAGTTTTAACCAAATTCCTTCAAGTGTCCATTCACAATTTGCTCAGTTCTTCTGCTATAAAGTGAACCATTAATCTCAATAAGACCTAACGACGAATGATTGTCTTTTGAATGCACATTTATATTCATATACCTTTTATTTTGTATAGACGTATATTCGTCTAGAGTCAATGAATACCGTGCACCCGAAACCAATGAATTTTTGAAATGCTGAATGAGTTCTTCTTTCTTAGTTTTATAATAATTCAGAACCATATTTTTAATTCCATTCACTGAGGCTAGTGGTAATTTATCGTATTTATTTCTCTGAAGGTGAAGGCTTGATTGTATAAACTCACTCTTGGCAATTGAATTAAAAGAAAATCCATCTAAAGCAGCTAATTTTGAAATCTCTTCTTCCATAGATTTTTTAACGATAAAGTTTTCTAATGTTCTTACCATTTTTACGGAAGGTACACTGTTATCTTGTTTAATGTCAATCTGATGCATTTTCTTTAAATGCAACATCAAAGATGATGTAGATCCTCCAGACGACTTCATTATCTTCTGACATTTCGAACATTTTGCTTCATCTTTGCTTTTTCGAGCAAAATAATTCCATACATTTGATTTCATCTTAGACATATTAAGAGTAATAAATATTAATTAGTAGGAATTTATATCACCGGCAATTTTAAATAACAAAAATAGTGAAGATAACAAAGGCACAATACTATGCGTCACTCCCGCAAGCACTGAATGAAGAGTCTAAACGAGGCAAGTTTCAAAAGATACAGGCGGGAAGATAAAAGGTACCCCTCCTAGATTTGGGCCACTTGCCCATGAGATTCGTACCTTAAAATAAAATAAAATAAACATGTTTAAAACAAAGCAGTTGAATGATCCAGATAAACGAACAAACAAAAGAAAATGTGCGTAACAAAAAACTATATTCGAGGGCTAACTAAAAAAATATTCGAATCCGGTTTTAGAAGCTCGGTTTCGGTTTTAACAACTCAATATGAAAACCGGATTTAACCGGTTTATAAAACCGGTTTGCAAGCCCTAGTACTAACATTTCTCCTTTTAGAACTTCATTTTTCTATGGCTTCCACTAGCTGTATACTTTGAGATGGTTGTTTTCGAAGCGTCAGTGATTTTTTTTTTTTTTTTTTTTTTTTTTTATGACTCCTGCTAAACGTGCTTCTACAACAGCACCGTTCTGAAAAATGGAAAAGCTGTCTTCCCCAGGACCAGATGAATTAAGAAGCCCAAGGAATGTGTACAGTATTTATCTGATACCAAAGAACTTGTGATCACACCATGTGACAGCTTGCATTTGCATACCATACATTTAATTATCTGTTGACGCTAAGTGAAAAAAAATTCTAATTTTTTGACCAGTAAGTGGATTTTATATGCATAATACATTATCATACAGTATAATAAATAATATATATTACAAAATTAATTTATTTTATGCTATTTAATTTTTTATCATGAGAATTATGTGTAAAACTATAATTCTCACGATAAAAGATTATAAAATTATTGCAAATTAAGAATTCTTAAATTCTCATGATAAAGAATTTCATCCTAGGCTTCTCACGTTAATGCCCAAAACTATAAAATAAACATGAATTTTTATTTTTCAAATAAAAAAGTCTTTATTTTATTTGAACCAAAACATCACTCATGCGTTGCAAAGTAATATTCGCTTCTTCCGAAGTAAACTTTAAACTTATTTAGTTTAAAATTTTGGGTTGATTAAGAAGTTTTCGAAAGAAAAGGTCGTCGTGTTAAAACCAACAGTGTTGTCTTTAATTTTAATCTGTTATCTCTCTGTAAATATTCAGACATTATGATTTGTGAGGACCTCCAAAATATTAGTACAAATTGCCAATGTCTGTCATGGGCAACCCATGTACTACTGTCTCGTAGCTGTCCAGAATTAGACTTCATTAGAATATTGCAAATGGATCGAAATATCTAGAAGCCAGAGGAAACCATCTGGGAGAGATTATCACTAGACCTTGTCAAGGTTCTTTCATGCGAAGCAAATGAGAATTTTTAGACCCAGAACTGTTCCAGGTTGGTGATGACCAGCGCTCTACCTAATGGGTCTGTTTGCTACTTTTTTTGATCGCTTAAATGTCAGTGGAAACGGATTAAAAAAAAAAGATGACTGGGGTGACCCTGGCTAGTAAAGATTGAGCGACATTTTATGTTGGCAGATGGGAGTGATTAGTAGTGCATGAGATTAGCAACAAAAATGAAGGTTGAAAACAGTTTGTGTTTAGCATTCAGAGATAGTGTTTTAACCGCCAAGTTTCATGCAGAGTTTCTATGTTTGGTTAGTGGTCACAATGAGGAAGGGTACATGGTGTCTGTTGTCCAGAAAAATAGTGTCAGAGAGCGATTATACAGCGAAGTAAATCTTCTGGATGTAGCAGAAAGACACGAATCAGGTCGATGTAACAAATTGGCTCTCAGATGGCGAACTAGTCTCATGCCATTTTACAATAGAAAAGTTAAATTCTGTTCGCATTTTGATGTGAAGTGTTGTAAGGAGAAAGGGTGGTACCACGAAAATTGTGTTGGAACACAGATGTCATCACCTTGTGTGTTGAAAGATGCCGATTGTATAATTTATTACATTTTATTATTATAATTAGCCATATGGTGCAAGGAAGCCTGAGGCTTATGTTGGACCAGGCAAAAAAAAAAAAAAAAAAATTATTTCTGAATTACCCAGAGGGAGGTAGAGAGAGAGAGAGAGGGGGGGGGGGGAATCATCAAGAAAGAAGAATGATGATATCCAGCTCAGGACCCTGGGTGTACCAAGTCCATACTAACTAGATGTGAGTCCCTGGGGGTTTTCTTAAAACACTGTTTTTAGTTTAGAATAAGTGCATAAATTTGAAATGGAAAATTTTACGAAACCGGAACGGTCTGAAAAAAAATAAAAAAAAGTAAAAATACCCTATTTTTAATAATCAATTAGTAAAGTTATGCAAGTGTATGCATAACTTTACTGGCCCGTATTTAGTATTAATAGAGAGGGTATTCTGCGAATGTCGTGTATTATTTTCTTCTTTTCTGACGTTGGAATGCGCATGACCCAGAAAATGGTAAATCTATTTTAGATGCCCTAATGCTTTTGAAAAATAAAACCGTGATATAGGATATTTTGATGAGCATTTCACATTGTTTTTTCATTAAAAATTTTAAATGTTTTCTGCTGTAATGAAAGTTAATGAGGAAATTTAAGAATTTTTTGTAAAGAAACTCGCATCTCCCTAAGACCCTTTCCGTTTGTTTTTTTTTTTTTTTTTGGTAGTTTTTGGCGCATAGGCTTCTGTGGCCATAATGCACCTCCCAAGGTTTTTGCAGTACTTTGATCCAAGCCCGAGGCGGGAATCGAACCCGCGACCTTTGGGTTACCAGGCAGGCACTTTACCCACCCCCGGCTAGCCCGGTCGGCTTTCCTTTTGTGAGACTAAAAACCTGTACAGTACTTCCATATTTTAAATCGCGAACAGGATTTGGAAAGTTTTCGAGGTAAAATTTCTGATTTCTTAAAATCTGAAAACTGATTTAGAGTTAAATGCCATGAATTGAATTCGACACTTCAGGAGATTGGTTAGGTAATGCAACTACGTGGATTGTACTGATTAGTAGTTTGGCAGCACAAAACTATCCTTTTAATTAAAACAGTGCCAAAGGATAATTTTTTTTTTAATTTGTTTATTGACACAACTAAAATGTTAAGTGATTATTTACAAACCATTTATTCCAAAACCACTTTAAAATATTTCTAAAACAGCGATTCGAATTCTAAAATATGCAAGAGAAGAAAAAAAAGGAAATTAAAACCACTTTGGCAAAATTAACTTGTTTAATCACACAAACTTATAATGATGAAAAGGAAAACTAGTTCCTAAAGCTAATTGAATTTTCTATGAATAATAATTTTTAAAGATAGTAAAAAAAATTGCTTAACTTAAACTGCGAACACGTTTAATTAGAAATAAGGAACTACTTTCTGCCATTGAAATTCTGCTCGAAATAATTAGGGATCATACAATGTGCAAACGATATTTTTGTGAATATGATATGCAAAAATAGGGGCTCCCATCTGGTGAGTATGGGTTTGGCACACCCAGGGTCCTGAGTTTGGATATCATCATTCTTTCTTGGTGCGCTCTCTCTCTCAGGGTAACTCGGGAATTTTTTTTTTTTTTTTTTTTTGGCTGGTGCATAAGTCCCAGGCTTTCTTGCACCATATGGCAAATAATAATAATAAATACCTCGTGATGTAGTTGAAGGAATAATTGTTTCTGAGGGGGGAACCTTGCTGTCCACGCCTGAGGTCAACTAATTCAGCCACGGAGTTAAAAGAAAAAAAGTCCCTTGATTGTAATTATAACCATTTTGCTATCCTCTCGGACTCGGAAAAGACATGTAGATATGTATAGTGTGTTATGTAGGATGGCTCCATAACGGTAGTTCAACTACTCCGTGGTAAAACGTGTTGAGACAGAACTGTGTGAATCGGCAAGAAATGTGTGTAGTGTTGTGTTTGTGCAATGTGTGCGTTCTGTTTAGTTGTTTTGGGAAACTTTGCCACCAGGAAGGCATGTCACAACTAAGTTTAAGAAAAAAAAAATTAAATAAAATAACAGTTAGATAAATAAAAGCAATAAATAAAAAATAATAATAAAATAAATGAATGAAATTGAATTATAAAAAAAATCGTAAAAAATAAAAATCTTGCATCCATTGGCGGAGTGCAAGATCAGTAGATACCAGCAATCTCACCCAATGCATACTAACTCGCAAATAGTTTGAGTCAGTTATCTAAAGCGTCCAAATTTAACTATAGGAGAGTTTCCTTCTGTTAAAATTCAATAGCAAAGTGTTGAAGGTATTCTGGTCTTGAAGTAGACAAGTATCATAATCCAGAGCTAAGTCACCAATTGAAGTCCTTAGTTTAGCTATAAGTTAGTTATAATAAATACAATTAAATAAGACATGCTTCCAATCTTCTTTACACCCACAAAGACAAAGATCTGTACGGTGAAGTCGGAGCTGGAACAGTTTACTATTTATTTAGGGAACCGTGGCCAGTAAAAAAAAAAAAAAAAAAAAAAAAAAAAGTCTTCATACTCTTAAACCATTTTTTTTTATTTTTTCTGTTTAGGAAAGGAAGAAAGTAACGTCTGGTTACAGTGCCTAAGGTGGAAGTATCCCATCTTGTCGGCCATATAATTATCACTTCATCCCAACATTTATTTATTTTTTCTTTTTTTAATGGCATCATTTGTATCTACAGTAGTTGTATGCCTATGATACAAGTATTAGATAAAATTTGTTTTCTTATTCGGTAAGAAAGTCCAAGAAAAGTAAAGTACAGATCTATGTCTATTGGTAAAGTACCAGCAAGAACTTGAAGAGCAACTGTAGAGATTGCCCTGTAGACTCTGAGGATGGCAAGAGGCATGCTTCTTTGAAGTGACATCAGCTTCATTTAAAATTTCGTGGTGCTTACCCTATGGAACCACGCACCTACTGCAAAAGTGTCCACGGGGAGGAAAACAGCTTGGTAATACAGCTTAATAGAGTTTTTCGAGAAAGACCCCCAATCAGTTCTAGAAATCCAGATTAAAGAATCACTAAATGATTTTATTTTAGCAGATAAATGAAGATGAGAACCGAAATTTAATTTGTAATCAGTTATTATGCCTAAGTATTTTCTTCTGTTCCCAATGGTAGTCGATGTCCGTTTATCTTGATTTGAGGGGTTTACTAATGTCCAGCTTGCCTTTAAAGATGATTATCTTGGTTTTCAGATGGAATAATGGTCAATGTAGTTTCGTCCAGTGGCACTGTCAGAGAACAATGGATGCTTGAACCTAGAAGGCAGTGCGACCTACTACCAATAATGATGGTAAGGTCATTAGCATATACTATAATTTTTGTATTATCAAAGGTACGAATCAACAAGGCATTGAGGACCACATTCCAGATATGGGACGCCCAAAACAGATCGTTGGGGAAACCCCTAGTCACAGTTCAGGAAACCTGTTGAAGTTTTGATTTTACGACCATTTTTCCTGTTAGTAAAGTAACTTCTACTTAACTAATAAAATTGAATAGTTGCCTGCCGACCGAAAACGTTCCGGGCGTTGTCGAGGTCAACTTAAATAGCCAACTCGTATTTGGCACTGTAATTTTCAATATGAACAATGAAATCAGCCATTGCGTCTTCATAGGACCTGCCAGTGCAGAAGCCACATTGTTTTGGAGAAAGAAGGTCCTGTCTCTGAAATAGGAAAAGAATCCTGACGGCCATGAGAGTTCTGAAAGCTTTGCTAAGTTAGCAAGCAAAGCACTGTCTGTATAATTTAGCATCTGAAGGAAGTTTGTCTATTTTGATGTGAAAATATCTTTGGCAGCACATACTAAATTTTTCGGACTGAAGTAAAACCGAGTTATAACGAAAATTCGAGACGAAAATGACGACGCTTCCTAAATTATTCTATTGACGCTAACTCAGTCACTAGCGTTGATTCGGTAGAGTAAGTAGCGGGCGTGAGCATAAAACGTTATATCGTTCATAACTTTGGTTCTAGCTGTTCGATTTTAAAAATTTAAACGGTTTTGATTTTCTTTCGTCGTCTGCTATCGAATTGTATAAAATGTTGTAACTACAGTCTGAAGTGTATGCTTCCTAAACATCTTTCATGCTTACAGGGTACATGCTGTATTTTTTGATAAGATTTAAAATGATAGTCTTCCATACGACTGGAAAGATGCATTTCCTGTAAATGCTTGTTAAATAACAGGAGAAATATCTGTGGCTTTAACTTATGAAATTTAAATATGAAAACATTTCACAGGAGATCCAGCCAAGGACATTTAGAAGTTTTTTAATATTTTTTTTACCACCGATGATAGTTCCTCTCGCATAATAAGTAATGATTGAAGACCTGTAGAGTAAGTTGAATTAGCTGCATGAATGTCAGAACAAACTTACGGATCAGCAGAGGGCTTGTTATAAGGGATGGCAAAGGCAATGTACAGTAAGCTTATAAGTACAGTTTTTGTCACCCTTGTGGACAGTATGACCCCAGGGGCTCACATCTGGTGAGTATGGGCTTGGCAAACCCAGGGGTCCTGAGCTGGATATTCTCTTACTTGCTTTCTTGGTGATTCCCTTCTACTTCTGACTCTGTCTCTCTCTCTCTCAAGGGTAACATGGGAAATTTTTTTGGCTGGTGCAGCATAAGCCTCAGGCTTCCTTGCACCTTAAGGCTAATAATAATAATAATAATAATAGGCACTAACAGTAACTTTAGCATGGCCTCCAACAACTGCCAAACATGTTAGCACCTGATGCATAGTGTTTTTGTGTTAGGTGCCACTGGTGGTTCCCCACTTCTCTGCCATGGTGCTTTGTGGAGAAGTACAGAACCTCTGTAAAAGGCAGAAAATGTGTAATGTCTGTTTGTGTCAGAGTAGTGTTATGCTCCGTTGTTGTCTCTGGCTACTTGGCTGTAGGGCCTTCTAGTGGGACCCTATGTTGCTTGCCACCACCACCACTGGGAGGTGAGCCAGGCTGCCCATTATACTCTGGCTGGCCTCAAGGTTGCCAAAGCTTCCTGACAGAGACCAAAAAAAAAAAAAAGTTTGGAAGCAGTGTGTAAGGAAATAGTGAAGAAGATGGGTTAGAATATAGTTAAATAGAGATGGAAACAGGAGTAGTGGGGTAGGGGACTGACCTCAGGGGAGAAAGTCATGGGAGACAGTTGTTCCTATGGGAGTTCCATATGAATCCCACATGGCAAGTACCAATCCTGTCCCCTAGAAGGGGTTAGCACGACAGCACATAAATCCCAAGATGGAGAGTTTGCAGTCAGCAGATCCTATTTGGGAGAGATGGTCAGAGTTTGTATTGTGCCAAGGTTTACACTTAAATCCCACCTAGATGAGAAGGGTATCCAGGTCAGCATGGAGAAGGGAAGTTGCAGGGAGCTGATGCATCAATAAAATTCAAGGTGTTGAATGAATTCTTGCAGAATCAATTGCTTGTAAGTGCTATTTCCAGCTGATTTAGTGAAAGTGAGGTAAATGGCAGGGAAACAGGCAAGTCAACTTCTCAATGCCTGAACATTGTGAAGGATGGAGCTGCACCTCAATTCTTTATGGGGTTGAGGCTGTTTGCTACAGGTCTGTGCTGGCTCTCGACAACCCTGATTAACTGTCAGGATAGTCCAAACAGTCCTGTTCTTTGAGCTTATTAAACATGCTCAATGGGATTCGGATCAAAGGAGCAGACCAATCCATACGGGCAATATGCTCATCTTGATCAGCTGTTCGCTCTGGGGTCGAGTGTCATCATCCGACAGGATGAACTCTTCCTACAACACTAGCATAGGGAAGGATCACAGTCATGTGATCTTATCTCCTTACCTGTGTGCAGTCAGAGCCGTCCCCAAAATTTCCGGGGCCCTGTTCAAGAATTACTTGCGGGGTCCTATGCAAAACTTTTATGGGAGGTGGTTGTAATAGTGATATTTTTTTTTTTTTTTAATTTTTCAAATTTTACAGTGACAGAAATAATTAAATTTTATATTATACTGAACAAATATATTTTAAATACGAATAATCAACAATATTGTTTAACAATTGCAGTCGTCTCATAAAAATAGGAACACGAATAAATAATAGTAGGAACCAATAATCAATAGGTAGGCTTGTTGATAGAAGTGCGGGAAAAGACGCAGATGATATTATTATTTAGACCATTTGAATGTTCAACCTGTTCAACAAAACCGGTTGAATAGGTCTGTTTGGGGCAGGCCCTGTGTGCAGTCGGGGTCTTTTCCTGACCACAGATTAATGCCACTGATCCGATTGTTCATAAATGTACACGGGATTGTTTTGGGATCCTCTTCCACACTACGCTAGAAGTGTACTAGAATTCCACTTCAGGCTGCTTTAGTCTAAAGACAGTGATCTTGCCTTGGATTTGTTGTTGGTACAAGACCCTGACGTGCACTGTCGAGATTTCTTGTAACCGATTCTGTATCTTGCTAATGACACTTGTTACACACAAGCCATGCTGCAACTTGGTGTGGTGTAACTGTTCAGTATCCTGATGAACCTCCAAGCAGTAGATTGGGAGAAATCTTTGAGATGGCATTTTCATGTGTTTCACTACCATAATTGACAAGTCTGCAACATGGTCAAGATTTGCTGGACAACTTAGTAATTTACTTGTGCTGTCATTGCAGCTACAGTGGATATCGATATGGTAGATTGTCCAATGGATTGTGCAGTGATTCTCCTAATTTTTTCGACTATTGTATGCTTATTTGTCCGAAAAAACCCTTATGTAAGCAAATACTACACACTTTCTATCGTCGAAAGATCATTCTAAACTGGAAAGAAAGATTCAAAACCATGGGCAGAAATTGTGGTGATATTAGCATTTGTAAAGGCATATGATGCAGAAAAGTAAGCTAATATTGACCCATCCATTTGCTCCAAAAGTCTGTCCAGTTCTTCCTTGAATTTATTTAAGCCATCAACTTCCACAACAACAGAATGAAGTTTTGTTCCAGCAATCAAACACCTGCTGGCTAAAGGCAAATTTACACATATCTATTCTGCAACTGCCTTTCATGAATTTGAATTTATGCCGGTCTTTGGACCTTTTCAAGAAGCTCTGTCTTTTTTTTTTTCAAATTAGGTCTCCATACTTGAACACAGTATTCCAAATGTGGTGTTACAATTGCCTGATACAGTGGGATCATGACTTCCCTATCTCTACAGGATAACATTCGATAAATCATCGACAGGACACCATGGGCTTTACTGGCTGCTTGTTTACAGTGCTCAGAAAAATTCATATCTACCCTTATTATAACTCCCAGATCCCTTTCTTTCTGTACTGTTTTTAATTCAACTCCACAGTATAATTTATTTGGGGGATTGCTATTCCCCAAGTGTAATACCTTGCATTTAGCAGCTGGGGCTCACATCTGATGAGTATGGGCTTGGCACATCCAGGGTCTTGAGCTGGGCTGGATATTATCATTCTTCTCTTTCTTGGTGATTTCCTTCTACTTCTGACTCTCTTGTTTTCTCTCTCTCTCTCTCTCAGGGTAACTTAATTTTTTTTTTTTTGGTTGGTACAGCAAAAGCCTCAAGCTTCTTTGCACCATATGGTTAATAATAATAATAGCTGCCACTTCTCTGATCACCTCTGAAGTCTGTTCAAGTCATCCTGAAGGAGCATTGCTTGGCACTGATCATTATCGACTCTGCCAATCTTTACATAATCGGCAAATTTTGACATCATGTCTTCTATCCTTTCATCGATTTCATTTATGAAAATGAGAAACAGCAGTGGTCCAAGGACTGATCCTTGAGGGACCCTGCTCCTGACGTTACACAAACTTAAGAATATTACTAGTAATCCCAACCTGCTCAAGCTTATACAGTAACCTCTGATGAGGGATAGAGTCAAATGTTTTGCTAAAATCCCAAAAAACTATGGTGAAATTGTTTCCTAAATCCAGCTCATGAGTAACTGTGTCAAAATAGTCTACTAAGTTAGTTAAACATGATTTTCCTTTAACAAAGCCATGTTATGTGGCCTTAGAATCCTATATCTGCTTAAATGTCCTTGGATTTCATTGCCTCTAAAAATTTTCCTACCACTGAAATCAGACCGACTGGTCTGTAGTTACTAACTTTGCTCTTAGAACTGTTTTTTATGTATTGGTGATACATTTGGTACTTCTCCAATCCAAAGGAATCTCCCTTGAGGCTAAAGATGCCCTCATAATTAACCTCAGTGGTTCAATACATTCCCTTGCATTCTCCCTCAAAACTACAGGGTATATGCCATCAACTCCAGGAGCCTTAATTGCTTTTATTCTCAAAGGTTTTTCTAATAATCTGTAATTATGACATCACTAATTTCATGACTCAGCCTCACTTGCACAGCCTCTTTTTGGCATTAGCTGAGATAAAAGTGATAACATAAACTGAAGCACTGATTACAATGAACATAGTTTTTTTTTTTTTTCTGTGTATTACTATGTTTAACCCCTGGGGCTCACACATCTGGTGAGTATGGGTTTGGTGCACCCAGGGTCCTGAGCTGGATATCATCATTCTTCTCTTTCTTGGTGATTCTCTTCTATTTCTGACTTTTGATTTTTCTCTCTCTCTCTCTCTCTCTCTCTCTCAGGGTAACTCAAATTTTTTTGGCTGGTGCAGCAAAAGCCTCAGACTTCCTTGCACCTTATGGATAATAATAAATAATAATGTCTGATCGGGAGTTCATAGAAGTGAGAACATTACATGAATGATAACATCTGTTGATTACAATAAGTGACGTACTGTATTCACTTCAAAAATACTATATATGTATTAACTTTGAAAGAGTGTAAATACTGTATATGAAAGCTGTTTATTAAAGAATGATCATAATTTTTCATAAACAACTACTACTTGCTGTTTCTAGCTAAGCTGCAAAATTTAAGGCCACACCAAGCTGCATCACATAGCAACTATGCAGTTGACTCATGTGCATGGTGTGATCTAGGCTTTCAGTCAAGTTTATGCCTGTTCAGTTTTGCATACATAACAATGGACACGACACACGTGGAACTATGCGTTTCTTGCACATTTTGTTTCCATCTGAAAACAGCATCAATTGAAGTGTGTGAAATGTTAAAAGGCTTATGGTGAATCTATTCTTCCATATAGCACAGCTTGTGGTGATTTAAAATATTTAAAGAGGGATGTGATTCAATCAGAAAAATTGGCAGTCCTGGAGCTCCAATCGCATCTGTCACCACAGAAACCATAACCACTGCTTCTGTAATTGTGAGAGAAGATCATTGTATAACAGTAAGGTAACTGGCAGAGATGTTGAGAATATCAGTAGAAAGCACGCATGGTATTCTCCACGATCATTTGCATGTGGCATGTTTGTGCCTGCTGGGTTCCAAGACTATTCACACTGCAGCAATAGCAAGTTTGCATGGAGGTTTGTCAGGAGTTGCAATGGATGACTACTGAAGATGGTGAGGTTCTGCACAAGGTGATAGCGGCAGATGAGACAGGGCTTCATCATTTAAACCCAAAGATTAAGCAACAAAGTTCTGTTTAGAAATCTACGTCAGTGCCAACACTAAAAAAAGTTGGGACTTTTGCAGGAAAGGTTATAGTCCTCTTTTTTGACACTGGTAAACCATTCAAGGAATGGTTTACCAGCATGTTCTACGTTATATGACTGTTATGGAACCTTGCTACAGTACTGTACTACATACTTCACAGATGATATTTGTCACAAATGACTACAACTGCATGCAGGTGGATGGATGCTACATCGTGACAATGTGAGACCTCACATTGCTCATACTGTCATCAAGTACTTAGCTAGAATTAATATCAGATGTGTTTCTCGTCTTACAGCTCTGACTTTGCATCCTGTGATTTTTTATTTTATTTTTTTATTTCCAAAGTTAAAGGAGCTGCAAAGGAAAACGTTTCGATCCATCAAAAGTTGTAAAGACATTAGAGGCAATTCTCAAATGCATGTCAAAATAGCCTTCATGTTTTCAAAGAATGGTAGAAATGTTTGAGTAAGTGCATTTCATCAAATGCGGAATACTTGCTTTTCCTCATGCACTTGAATAGACTAATTTTAATTTGTATCACCCTGTACATTAGTATACATTGCTATTTCTACCAGAAATACAGCATTTACTTTGTTTTATCAAAATAGACCTAGAAGTTTTAGTTTGTTAAATTTTTTACATTTATTTAAAATCAAAGGTTAACATTTGTTGCTCTATGCTGTCTATTTTGTACAGATCCTACTCTAGACTATTTTTGATAATAGAATTAATCCACAGTGCTGCTAGTATTGCTATAATTTTGATTAAAAAATGTTTTAGGAAGAGGGAATCTGTGAGCTACAGAATTAATCTGACTTTTGTCCAGCTCAAGAACAAAACTAGCACTTAAATAAGACAAACTGCTTACTCTGTAATGTTGTTAATAAATTACAAGCTGACCTAATCCAGCATACTGTTGAGTAAAATTTAAAGTACTACCTTGCATGTGGATTTTTTATTAAGAATAATACAAAACTTTTGACTATAGCACTAATTCCTAATGCTTATCAGCACTGGGCACCTCCGTAGCCAGGTGGGAAGGAGCAGCTTCTTGATTATACCGGGGTTCGAGCCTGTGACTATCAAATATGGAGGATGCAGAAAGGTCAGGGAATGACCACTGCATATCCCCGGAGCAATATGGCCTTAGTTGCTAATGCTCCTAAAAGCCAAAATAACAAACAAACAACAGCTTACCAGCACTCATTCTCAAATATTTTTTGAAAAAAGTCTAATTTTCAAAAATATTTAATTATCAAATTAATTAAAGATGGGGTAATATAAAGGTCAAAAATAAGGTTTCAGTTTAATATTCAGTTGTTAATTGATTTAATTAATCAATAAATTCCATTCCTGGTGTCATATTTTTTTTTTTTTTTTTTTTTTTTTTTTTATATCTCTCATTCATATCACTTTGTCCAGTTTCTGTATTAAAATAATCAAATAGTTAGGAAGGGAAAATCTGCCAACATTTGGATTTAATCATATATACCCATAGTGTTAAAAACACATACAAAACTGTTTTATTATGGTGCTTATAATATCTTGATTTACAGTGACGGTCATTCCTGCAATTGCATCAAATACTTGATTTCGTATATTGGTTAGGGCGATGTACCCATTGTGATATATTTCTGAGGGGTGATATAACAATGGTGATATATTTCTTGGGGGATGGTGATATAACAATGAAGATACATGTAACTGACAGAACATGAAAAATTTGGTTTGAATTCATCTTGAATTTTTAACCAGCCTTTGTATGGCATACATACAACGTGGATAGTTGCCTTACAGCAACTTGATATCATAAAAATATTTGTTCCAGTTTACTCAAACTCTGGGTGGTGTGGGGATTGTTCCCTATTGGATGTGCCACATTCTATTACATGGTGCACTTGTACAGAAATCATACATTTCAGTCATTACAATTTTAACTGCAAAATATGTTGGAATACTATCAGAATTTTCTTGTAATGATCTTTTGAGAATTCTTGAATATCTGCCCACTGAAGCATGTCAGTTACCTAACCTCTTTTTAGGAATTATAGAGAAATGGCAATTTCTCTTTGTGCAAATATTCAAGACCTATAATTATGTGTTTTTTGTATGGGTGCATTGTATCCTGTTAGCTCTGGCAGATAGATAATGTTTGTGACCTGAATTAGTATGTCTAAACTTACATATTAGAGCTGTAATAATAGCGTATGTCAGAACCTAGTACAGTAATATTGTGTGCTTTAATGTGCGTGTTTATTCAAGAATTAAGATGTTACTTCAATTATACAACAATAATGAAATATAATCCTCATTATTGGTGTGAAATTTTGCCTTTACAGTCAAAAGGCAAATAAACCAAGTGTTGATCTTCAAAAAATAATTTTAATTTGTATTACTTTTATAAATTTGTTTTGTCAACATTGGATATGCTTCGTTTTTATCTGCAGTTCCTCAGTTAGTAAAATTTGAAGATTTTTGTATTACAAGTTATCAAAAAATTTATCTAGAAGAGTCACTTGTATTCCTAATTATGGGTCTAAAGTTGCAGTTGTTTCCTGATGCTTTCTAGTTTCCATATATGTACAGTGCTGTAGTCGTAAAATTAGCAGAAGGTAAATTCTATGAATGTTACGAAAAGCAAAGAGTATACTGTGCATAGCAGGCTTATTAATCGAATTCACATCAGTCGCATAGAATAGAAAGCCAGAAGGTATATGCTATTTACCTAAAAAAAAAAAAAAAAAAAAAAAAATCCAGAGGATATACAGTGTATACCCTCCACTACAGCCCTGTATATGTATAATCTAAGGGGTTGATCAATCCATGTTATTTCTTTTTTATTTTTCCTTCCAATTCAAGCAGTTTCAAGGAAAGAATATTGGATTTTTTGTGGTATTTTCAATATTGTTTTTCTCCATAATAATATTTATATATGGAATTATATTATTTTTAAAGCTTCAATCTTATATAATTCCCTTTTGCATCACTAGTAGGAATATAAACATTTTTAAAATTTTTATTAAAAAAACTTTATTTTCTGGCATGATAACATAGATCATGCCTAGAGGATATATGGTGTTTAAAACTACACATTTAACAAGAATATTGTCATTAACTGTATTTTGTGGTCACATGGATTCAAACCATAGTCAACTCAAATGTATGTACTACTTCATATTGACCACTCAGCTTCATCATTGCATGTTTCTGTCTGATTAGGCATCACATTGTTTCATAAGATTTGCCAAATAATTCTTAGTAGTGTGCCAACTCACATTTTGTATATATTTCCTAGAGTTGCATCAGGGGAGGCCCCTGTGAACTGCAGATGTGCAAAGGTATCCCCAGTTCATAAAAGGGGATCAAAAGGTGACATGAGCAATTATAGATCTGTTAGCTTAACATCTCTTCCAGGGAAAATAATGCAGTAACTGGTTAAAGAAGTAATGCAGGACCATCTGGTCTGGAATGCAGTAATACTGCAGCCACAGAATGGATTGGTTAAACAAGCCTGTCCCTTAACAAATCTTATACATTACTATGATGTTGTGACCAAGGAACTGGATGCAAAAAAAACAAAAAAACAAAAAAAAAAAAAAACAATTTTGATATCATATACTTGAATTTCAGGAAGGCTTTTGATACTGTTGTACATAAGATTGCTGTATAAACTCGAGCAATATGGCATTAAGGGCAAGTTACTGCTGCTGTGGATAAAGGGATGGTTAAGTGGAAGAAGACAGAGTGGTTATCAATGGGCACTACTCTTCATTGACTGATGTTATTAGTGGAGTCCCTAGAGTTCAGTGCTGGGCCCATTGTTGTTTTCAATATTTATTAATGATATTGATGAAGGTATATCAGGCTTAATCTCAAAGTATATGGACTGATAAATGCAGGGTTCTGCATATGTGTAGCAGTAATCCCAGAGTAACTTATCAACTGTGGTATTACACTCAGGATAGTGTAAAATGAAAAAGACCTCAGGGTAATTATGCAGCTAGATAAGAAATTCTCTGAGTAATGCAGACATGCTGCCAGGACAGCTCATGGGGTTTTGTCAATGGCATACAAAAACTTTGCTAGCAGGGATAAGGAGGTGATTATCTCTTTGTACAAGGCCATTGTTAAGCTACATCTTAAGGTATACAGGTCTGGAGGCCTCACTTTATGATGGATGTAGATCTGCTGGAATGGGTACAGAGAAGGACAACGAGATTAGTGAAGGGAATAAAAAGGTGCTCTTGCCTAGAAATACTTCAGTAGTGCAAATTGCAGGGTTTAGGCACTTGCAGGGTACCTAACCCTGCAGGTGCCTAACACCTTTAAGACCTTGAATGGATTGAGTAAGCTTCAATGTGAATGGCATTCTTCCTCTTGCTGAGACGACACACATGAGGGGCATAAATATAAGTTGAGAAGGTTAGTTGCAGGATAGATGTGTGTAAGTTTGCCTTCAGCCAGCAGGTGGTTGATTGTTGGAACAGGCTATATATTATTGTGGAAGTGGATGGTTTGAATAAATTCAAGGAAGAACAAATAAATTCTTGGAGGGTATGGATGGGTTAAGTGTGTAGGATGTTTTTTTTTTTTGTGCTTGCTTTCTTGCATTATTTGCTGCTACTACTAGTATGCTTGCCTTCTTCCCTCAATATCATGGTTTAGTATCCTAATTTCATTAATTGCACTATTCTGCTCGTTACAGCTTTGATATGCTAACAGTTTTTCATATTGTAATGGCAAATTAGTAGTGCTAACCACAAAAGTTGATAACATTTAAAGATCAGCAATTATTTTTTTATAACCTATAAATATCCATCGCATTTAATATCTGTGTTGATATTGAATCTGATGGTTTTATTGTTTCATATACTGAATCTCATGTTTTTATTTGTTTTATAATAATCTACCATATTGCCTTGTCTAAACAGTGGCTTTTTCAATCTTTAAAAAGGAATTTTATGTTTTAAGCTGGGATGATTCACTTTATTCGTTGTGTTAACTAAGAGTTTGAGATGGTCATGAGAGGTTAACATGCAGTATCCTATCAGAAATATATGGACATTCATCCTGATATAATGAACAGTGCAAATGAAATGGATGAACAGGAGCTTGTGTAAAAGGCAATAGCAGAGCTATCAAAAATGAGCAGAATGAGTTGTGGCTGAAATCAAATCAAGATGCAGTTGCCTAGTTGTGGCACACACCTGAATGTTACAGGAGCCCTGTAACAAGAAATTACTGTTTCTCTCCCCAGCAGCCTTAGTTTTAAAGCCACTAAATTATACATACACACTGCCAAAAAAAAAAAAAAATACAAACCTTTAGAATCCATGCCATGCAGACAGGAACTGTCTGCATGGCATGGATTCTATAAGGTGTTTTTGTGGGTATCAGTCTAATTGTAACCATTCTTTCAGCAAAATATCGAGTGGCTGCTGTGACAAAGTTGAAGACGAGAACTTTGTTGCTGAATAGCCCCCTCCAGCATGTTCCACATGTTCTGAATAGGTTTGAGATCAAGTGAATGTGGGAGGCCACGGAAGATTGTAGAAATCAGTGCATGTTCTCTGAATCATTCTTGCATGATTCTGGCATGATGGGCTGTTGCATTTTCATCCATAATGTCGGCATTCTTGGGATAAAAATGTAGCAACATTGCATGGTACAATAGATCTGATAAAGAATTTCGGGTACTCCTGATTATGTTTGACCTTCCACCGGCATCAACGGACTGATTCCATGCCAACAAAACATTTCCCATACCATTGATACCACCTCCAGATGCTTGGGTTATCTTAACAAAGCAAGCATGGTCCAACCCTTTGAGGTTCTTGCCATGCTCTCTGCTTACCATCAGTGCAAAACAGAGTGTATCAAGATTGTCTGGCCGACCGGGCTAGCCGAGTGGGTAAAGTACCTGCCCGGCAACCCCAAGGTCGCGGGTTCGATTCCCGCCTTGGGCTGGATCAAAGTACTGCAAAAACCTTGGGAGGTGCAATATGGCCACAGAAGCCGATGCACCAACAACTACCAAATCAAAAAAAAAAAAAAATCAAGATTGTCTGACCACATGGCTATCTTCTATTGTTCTACCGTTGTTCCATTATTCCAATCATGATGTTCTCGACACCACTGCAAGTGAATCTTTGTTTTTTTTTCTCTGATACAAGAGGCTTCTGAATAGGCAGGCAGCTGCCAATACCTAATTTCTTCAATCCCTATGCATGGTATGGTGTGAAATAGGACAGTTCTACCTTGGTTGGATTCATATGTTATTTGATACACACTGGATATCCTATATTTCCATACTGTCCTTAAAGTATGTTGGTTTTGCTCTTGAAGTATTGGTTTTCTGCACATTTACATCTTTGAGATTTTTTTAAATTGTAGGCATTTATTATGGGCAAAAGGCAGTAGTCAGAATATTGCTAGCTACATTGAATTAATACTCCAGGACTGTCTCTTGTTTTTATTTCATCTTTAGTGGCGGTATGAATTCTGGCTTGATGTCAAGTATGATTATCTTTTTCTCAGTGTCCACAGTGGACACTAAGCCAGAATCCAGAGCAAAATGACAGGGATTTTCACCTCTTGTTATTTTTTTTTTAAATACAAAGTATTAATAAAGTAAATCGCTTTTTTTTTTTTTTGTGAAGCAATATTGTTTACAGAGCATGAAGCAAAATATGGACTGTGGTTTAGTCAGTATATTGACCTTTTTCTTTCATCCATATAAAAAAAAGATGAAAAAAGAAAAGTTCTAATATGTTCCTAATGCTGAATTTATTCATTACAGGAGTGGAAAAGTAAAAGTTGGAGATTGTATCTTGATGGTAAATGGCTTATACCTAAAAGGACTGGAACTTGAAAGAGTAAAACAGTTGCTTAGTGGTCCACAGAAGAATATATACATGCTCGTATCACGACATGTAAGATACATTCACTGTATTTGTATGGATTAAAATAAATATAGCTTTATTTTATTCAATATGATATAGAAAACCAGCTAAATGTATTAACATACAATACTTGCTATACACTGTAAGCTGCTAACTGCATATTTCAAAGGAATATTAAGAATTTGGAAGAAAGGACATGTGGTTTGAAATTTTAGGTTAGAATACGAAAAGGATGAGCATATATAGTGTAATGGAATGCATCAGAGTACTTAAAACATACAATTATAAAATCAAAATCTAAGAAACTTTTAGTGATTAACAAATCTTTTAGTTTTTTTTTTTTTTTTTTTTTTTATTTAAAAGAAACTATTTTATACAAAGTGACATTACCTTCACATGGTAGTGTTAAGTGGTGTCTTTATTAAATTTAACTGGTAAAATACAATTAATTATCAAATAATTAATAAAATTGTTTTATAGAAGAAGGAGCACTCATCACTTATTCTTTGGGCAAGGATAGATATCAAATACATAAAGTTATCATTTCCAAGTAGGTGGGCGCACTGTTATCTAATCATTAATACTCTCCTTTGGAAGACTTTACAAAATCATTAAAATACTTAAAAGTATTTTTATCAGTAAACAGTATATTTAAATTCTGAGTTTTTAGAGAAGTCTCCATCTCCAGTCTCATTCTAAGATCCATGTAATGGTTACAGTACGGCATAACATGAATACTAGACTCTGGTTCTCCATAAGGGCACCTGTCATCAACTTTCAAGCTCATCTTACATAAATTGAGCTTCAGGCCATGACTGATCACTAAAAAACAGTCATGCATTCCAAACTCATTGAAGGCTACAGGCGAGGCAGGGATAGTGTAGATATACAGACTGTAGTCCAGGCCAGGCCGGGATAGTGCGGACATACCGACTGTATGTCTAGGCGAGGCAGGGATAGTGTGGACGTACAGACTTTCGGAACTGCTGGTTAAATCAAGTAACGCAGACATAATAGGGCTTACGGAGACGTGGTGCCACCCGGAAATTGGGGATGATGAGTTTCAGTATGGCTTGTATAATGTATTTAGGAAGGATACGATAGATAGAAGGGGTGGTGGGGTAATGCTTCTTATCAGAAGCAGCTTGAGTGCGACGATAGCTTTCCCAGATTCAGACATTTCACATGCTAGTATAGAATCTGTATGGTGTGAGACAGTTGATAATAAAGGTATAATGCGAGTAGGAGTAATCTACAGACCAGGTGATTGTGAAGATTATGATGAAAGCCTCTACATGCAAATGGTTTGGGCAAGTAAGTATCAATGTCTTATTATGAGTGATTTCAATTTGCCTGTAATTGATTGGAGTAAATGGGAAGGAAACTCGACATGGGGAACAAAATTTTTAAATCAACTAGATTACTATTATTTGTATCAACATGTCAGGGAAAGTACTAGAGAAAAGAATATTCAAGATCTCATCACCCATGAATCAGATGACATAACAGGGCTAACAGTAGAGGAACCAGTAGCAGAAAGTGATCACGGAGTTCTACGGTGGATGATGATGAGAGAGGTAGCAGTAGTAAAAGGCAAAGGAATGGGGTATAATTTCAGAAAAGGAAATTACGATGCCTTAAGGTACTACATAGCCTCTGTTAACTGGGTAGATATCGCACAGAGAATGAATACAATTGAACTGTGGTATGCTTTTAAAACATTAATCACAGATGCCTTGAATGCTTATTTACCATTAAAAAAATACTCCACGAGGAGGGTTCCAAGTTGGATGAATAGTGAAGTTGCCACATTACTTGAGCATGGAAAGGTTACAGAGCAATAAAAAGTACTGAAGCCTATAACACCTACAAGATTAATAGAGCCACAGAAAAGGTTCGATAGGCAAAGGCAGCTTATGAGAAATCACTAGCCAACAAAGCAAAGAGGGGGGATAAGGAATTCTTCACATATATAAATGCCAAGAAGAGCAGGACAAACCAGATCGGACCTTTTACTTAAGGGAAAGGGGATAGTATTGAATACACCAGCTGCCGTTGCAGACGAACTCAACAGTTATTTTGCATCAATATTTACAAATGAAAAACCTTTTGTGGCAATGGGAAATTGTGGGAGCGAAGTTGAAAAATATGTAATTAATGATATTGAAATTTTGCAAGATTATTTAATGAAAAAACTTTCGAGCCCACAGGCCAGTAAGGCTCCTGGAGTTGATGTAATATACCCTATAATCTTAAGGGAGGCGGCAAGTGAGTGCATTGAACCATTGAGGCTAATTATGCGAGCATCACTAGACTCTGGGGAGATTCCGTTGGATTGGAAAAGTATCAATGTATCTCCCATACATTAGGGTGGCTCTAAGAGTGAAGTGGGAAATTATCGACCTCTCAGGCTGACTTCAGTGGTAGGGAAAATCATGGAGACTATGATCAAGGGTGGAATTCAGGATCACTTAGATAGAAATGGAATTCTGAAGGATACTCAGCATGGTTTTGTAAAGGGAAAATAATGCTTAACTAATCTGGTTAGCTATTTCGACAGGTCACTCACGAGCTGGATTTAGGGAATAATTTCGACATTGTTTATTTAGATTTCAGCAAAGCTTTTGACTCAGTTCCACATAAGTGGTTGCTTTATAAGCTGGAACAGGTTGGAATCACTGGGAAAATCGTTAGATGGATAGCAGGATGGCTTCAGGGCAGGAGGAAGAGGGTTGTGATAAATGGCTGTTCCTCAGATTGGGTTGATGTAAGAAGTGAGGTTCCCCAAGGATCAGTATTAGAATGACTGTTGTTTTTAATTTTCATAAACGACATCAATGAAGGGATAGAGGGCGCGATGTCTAAATTTGCAGATGTTAAAATTGGTAGTGTAGTTAATGATCGCTGTGAAGCTCAGCTTCTTCAGAGAGACTTAGATAGACTTCAGGAATGGTCAGAAAAATGGCAGCTATGCTTTAATCCAACAAAGTGTAAGGTATTACACCTGGGAAACAGTAATCCCAAAATAACTTATTCACTTGGTGGAGGTCAACTAAACCCAGTACTGGAGGAAAGGGACTTGGATGTTACGATACTCTCAGACATGAAATTCTCGGAGCATTGTAAACAGGTTGCAAGGAAGGCCCATGGTGTCCTATCGATGATCTATCGAACTTTTGCAAGTAGAGATAAGGACGTGATAATCCCATTATATAAGGCTTTTGTTAGACCACGCTTGGAATACTGTGTTCAAGTATGGAGACTGCACCTAAAGAAAGACATTGAGCTTCTTGAAAGGAAGCAAAGATGGGTAACTCGCCTGGTGAGATCGGCAAAAAGGGCATCCTTATGAAGAAAGACTTCGAATATGTGGGTTGCAGAGTTTGGAAACTAGACACCTTAGAGGAGATTTGATTGAGGTGTTTAAGGCTCTGAGAGGCATCAGTAAAATGAATGAGGACGAAATTTTCAAGATTATAAATGATGCTAAAACTAGGGGACATAAATTCAAGTTACATGGGGAAATGTTTAGATTGGACTGTAGGATGTTTTATTTTAGCCAGCAAGTTATAAATTACTATAATAAGTTGCCTACATGGGTGGTAGAGGCTGACAGTTTGGGGAAATTCAAAGGTCATTTGGATAGTACCTTCCGGTGAGGGAAGTGCATAGGATGATAGGTTTAATTTCCTTTTCTTTTATTAATTATTATTATTACTTATTTATTTTTTTATCATTGTTTTATTTGTTTTTTTTTTTTTTTTTTTTTTCTTTGCTGGTGCAGCATAAGTTGCACCAGCCAAAAGAAAAAAAAATGGTTTTCTTGCACCATGCGGCCATTACTAATACTAATGTCTGGGATGAGAGGCAGATGCCAAAGGACTGGAAAGAAAGTTTGATCATCCCATTGTTCAAGAAGGGAAACAGGAGAAGTGGCGCCTCCGTAGCCAGATGGGCAGGAGCAGCAGTGCGTAGCACACGCTTCTTGATTAGACTGGGGTTCGAGCCCGTGACCACCAAATACGGAGGATGCGGGAAGGTCAGGGAATGACCACCGCATATCCCCGGAGCAATATGGCCTTAGTTGCTAATGCTCCTAAAAACCAAATAACAACAGCAAGAGGCCGACCGGGCTAGCCAGGTGGGTAAAGTGCCTGCCTGGCAACCCAAAGGTCGCGGGTTCGATTCCCGCCTCGGGCTTGGATCAAAGTACTGCAAAAACCTTGGAAGGTGCATTATGGCCACAGACGCCTATGCGCCAACAACTACCAAATAAAAAAAAAAAAAACCAAAGGCATTACACTGACATCACATGTGAGTAAGTCGTATGAGAGAGTGTTGGAGCGGAAGATAAGTGGAACGATCGAAAATCAGATAGCCAAGGAACAGTATGGCTTTAGTCTTGGCAGATCGACAGTGGATCTAATTTTCTGCATCAGGCAACTGATGGAAAAATGTTATGAACACAATAAAGAATTATGGATGGCATTTTTGGACATATTGGGGATAGGGGAATATCTTGTGGAGAGAATTGAGAATATCTATACTAACATAGTGAGCAAAGTAAGACCAGTGGTGGGATTAACAGAGAGTTTCGAAATAACATCAGGTTTGAGGCAAGGAGGGGTCCTGTCACCACTACTATTCATAGCTGTAATGAATGCTGTGCAATGTAGAGTGGCAAAACAATTTGGACAAGACCAGATGAAAATCATGCTCTTCACAGATGGCCTCTGTATATGTGGAGAGAACAGGGAACAAGTGCAACAGCAAGCTATGTGGGTTAGTATGGCCAATGAATTTGGACTGGTTTTCAGTCAGGAGAAGAGTGAAGTAATGGTTATAAAGAGAAGTGGTGAGCCTTATGGATACATTACAATGGGAAGGAAAGAGCTTAAAATGATTAACAGTTTCAGGTATCTAGAAAGCACAATCACAAAGACTGGAGTGAAAGATGAAGAAATAAGTAGCAGGATACTAGCAGGCAGGAATTTCTACAGGCAGACAAGAGATCTGATCTGGAACAGGAACATACTACTGAAGTATAAGACGGCCACATACCAGACCTATTACATACCAATTGTGATGTATGCATCTGAAATTTGGACTATGAGGAAAAAGGATGAAAGCAGAATACAGCAGGCAGAAATGAGATTTTTGAGGAGCATAGCCAGAAAGTCAAGGTTGAACAAAATCAGGAATGATGTAATTAGGGAGAAAATTCAGGTTGGAAAAACTCCAGGATCTTTTTTCATGATCTCCTTCAGATGAGAAATTTATTTTGTATATATTTTTTGTGATAGTTTTGTAAAAAGGAAGCTAATGTTTATTTTTGCTTTGTCTCAAAGAAATAAATGTTTATTATACATAGAAATCAAACAAGTCATCAAGTCATAAAAATCTAGAAGTTAAAGCAGGTCCACAAACCACTAAATTTCTTCATTCTAAGTCTTGTTTTAATAAAGAAAGGTCCTGTTGGAAATGGTTTAGACATGTCAAAAGGATGAACGAGAGGCATTTGCCAAGAAGAATGTTTTGATTTACAATTAAAGGACAAAAGACCAAGGGAGAGACCAAGAATGAGGTGGCAGGACATGATAAAGACCGTTGTCATTAAGAGAGGAGGAAACTGGAATGAAATCAACGATAGAGAGAAGTACATGGACAGGCCATGGTAGCAAGGCTTCTTACACCGATCCATGGAACATCGGAACAACAGAAAATGGTGATGCATTCCAAACTGCAACCTGGCGTTTCTGTTATAATTGACTGATGTCATCAGAGGCAAGAAGGAATACATTTCCTAATTAGAATTGTTCCAGTGTTCTTTCCATAAATGACTGTTCATCATTTAAATTTAAGTACCTCTTATTTCTAGTTGGTCTGAAAACCAACACAGATGATTCTACCGGCTGGATACAACCTGATTCTCAAGACCTCCTGGGAGATGTCCTGCTTAGTCAGATATGCAAGACTTGCTCAAATAACAAGCAAGTCAGCTGGTATCTTACCAGCCAAAATCTATAGAGCATCAGTAGAAACTATTCTACATGCTCTGGTTATACCCAGAAGAGCAAATCTGTGTATGGATAACAAATTATTTTTGATTACCACATTAGTCACCCTTATGTGCCAAGTCACCCTTATGCCTGTGGAGACAGGCATAAGTTATAATGGGGACGAATTCACATTCACGTGGCATATTAAACTGCACCCCTTTTTACTTCCAACTCTAATAACATGTCTGTGTTTGGCATATAGGATTTTAATTTTACTCTTAAGGTAAATGGCATGTTTTGTGTGAATATATCTACAAGTAGACATCTCCAAAATGAACAAGAGGAGGGTAAGACTAAGCTTACCCTTAAGAAAAAATGAAATAGATTTGCAAAATAATGTGCCAGATAAAACAGCTGACAAAAATATATGTTTATGTTGTGTTTTCAAGGCACTTCATGATTTTCTGGGCTAAACCTTTTAAAACTATCAGTGCAATAGAAGTATGGTCTTCAAGTTGTTGTTTTCTGGAATGGCTATATACAATAAAAACCAGGTCATCGGTGTAGGTGATAGAATCTATATCCTCGTAAAAACTCATCCTTTACCAGTGTTTCATATAAAGGGTCCTAATATTGATCCCTGAGATATGTGAGGCAACTGTCCCAGACAGTTTTTAGGGAGTGAATTTTTTGTGGGATTGAGAGAACAGTGGAATGAGGGTGAAAAATTCAAGGTCTCTCAAGTGTCAAAATCATTATATCATGTTTGCTTGACCTAGCTAACAAAAAAAAAGAAATTGACCAATTTAATGGCTCTTGTATTTGAATATCATTGGTTGCCAGTCACAGATAAACTTCTAATTTGAAGCTATTACATCATCATTCTGGTCAGCCAATTATACCAAATGTAAAAGTCTGCCTTTCTAGTAACTTTTTAAAATGATTTAGTTCAAGTTTTTAGTTTTTGGCCTTGCAATATTTAAATGTAACACTGAGGTTGTACGTGCCCTTCTCAAGATGTTCACATAATTATTTTCACATTCTAGACCATATTTGTAGTTTTTCCCCAACTGCTTATTTTTGAAATATGCCAACAACAGTTTACAGTTGTAGTATAAACCATGCCATTATATTTTGAAACTCTGTTTGCTTTTATCTTATGATATACAGTATAAGGTATTGTTTTAATTAAAGAAATCATTGTATTTTTTTTTTTTAAGTTTTTAAAGACAGATAATTTTGCCATAATCATGTTTTTGAAAGAATTTTTTTTTTTTTTGTGCGAATTAGATCCATCAAATATTAGTTAATTTTACAGGAAAAAAAAAATAGATAATTTAACCTTCCATTGCTAGTATTGTCTGACAGTTGTTACTTTTGAAATATTTTTATTTATTTATTTATTTTTTTATTTGTAAATGAAATCAAATCTACCTGTGTACTTTTGACAAACTATATTCTCTGACTGGTTATACAGTATTTTCTGTTTTCATTTTGGTATATTGTGAATTACGAGACATTAGTTTTTTTTTTTTTTTTGTGTGGCATCTTAACATTTTAATTTTTTGTGTCATTTGACAAACTAGGCAAGCAAAAGTATCTGTCTTTTTTCTAGGCAATTTCCATTCTGTGGCATCTGTGAGATGCTAGACAGGTGTCTAATCTTGTAGAGCTTTAATTGTGCCAGATAAAACAGCTGACAAAAATATATGTTTATGTAGTGTTTTCAAGGCACTTCATGATTTTCTGGGTTTCAATCCAGACACTCATGTCAGTTTAAGGAATCAGTGACCTTAAATTCCAAAAAAAAAAAAAAAAAAAAAAAAAACACATACAATAAAAACTTTTGTTATTGATTTTCTTGTTTACTTTCATTTGATATTTTTTGATTGAGTTTAGCATGTCATAATTTATTAATTGAGCACAATTTTCCATTCAGCTAAAATGCTAAAAATAAATTTTTTTATAATTTTAACGAAAACCAGTATCACACAGACACCATATGAGTGTCTTTGTTAAATTGAGATTACAAGTGACAAGGTTAATGTATTGTGAGAAGAACATTAACTTCATTTAATATTTCCACATAAAAAAAAAAAATATATATATATATATATAGCACAGTTTGCACTTGTTTTTAAAATAAAAATTAGCATTTGGTTTAGTATCAGCAGTAGCTATATAGTACATGAAAGCCCCAGTCTTTTACTGCACCAGTCACAAAAAATAATAAAAAATAAAATAACGAAATAAAACATGTTTCCCTCTTCATATAGGTACCAATTCACTTGCTGTTAGCCTTAGTCACCCATGGTGGTAGCTTATTCCACAAGTCCCCTGGCTTAAAGACATCTTTCTATAAATCAATCTAAACTTCTTTCCCTGTAATTTTAGTTTGTCTCCTAGTTCTTATGCCATTTATAAATGTGAACATTTCAATTTGATTCATTTTACTATCCACCCCCTCCCCAGCTTTACAGACATCAGTCAGAACCCCTCTAAGGTACCTAGTTACCAAGTTCTGTAGCCCACATATTTGAAGTCGTTCATCAATGTGGGCACCTTTTGCCATCTTTGGGCTCTTTCAAAAAAGCTTGCCATTTTAGGTGTGGTTTCCATATTTGGACACTGAATTCCATGTGTGGGATTATGACTTTCTGTCCCCACAAGAAAATGTTTGATAAATTATTGAGGTTGGGAGTTGCTATTCCCCATTACAGCAGAATTCAATCTTGCATTATGCTGCATTAAAACATAGCTGTCATTTTTCTGACCATTTTCGAAACCTATCGAAGTTGTCCTGAAGATAAGTTGGATCGGTGATCAACTGTTAAAGAGTGGTGCTTTGCAGTAAACATTAGCCATGTTCATGATTTTGATTTTTACCTATATTTGTAACTAACACATTTACTGTCAGTGACTGTGTCAGTTATAGATGCATCAAGGCAAGTAATGTAAGAGCCAAAGGTACTGTCCCTATTAAACAATCATAAACAATGAATAAGGATTTGAAAGTTGTCAAAATAGAAGTTGGCAAAACTTGAAACTACATACTTTTGGATCTGCTGGAATGGGTACAGAGAAGATCAACAAGATTAGTCAGAAGAAGAACTGAAATCTTTCTATTGCTAAGGATGACTTCAGGAAAGACTTCAATAGTTGAAAATTGTAGCATCTGGAAACTAGGCACTTGCAAGGAGACCTATCAAGTTGTTTAATTATTTGAATGGATTAATTAAACTAAATGCTGATGGCATTCTTACTCTTGCTTAGACAACACATGTAAAGAGATATGAACTTAAATTAAAAAAGGATGACTGCAGGATAGATGTGCAGCCAGAGAGTAATTGTTGGAATAAACTTCCATCAGGTATGGAAGTGGGTAGTTTGAATAAATTTAAGGAACGCTTGAACTAAAGGTTGGAGGGGATGAAGAGGTGATGTGGATTTTTTTTTTTTTCTGCCAATGCTTTATAAACTCTTCCTTGCATCATTTGCTGCTACTAATACTAATAATTTGATTATTTAATAGGGATAGTACTTTAGTACCTTACATTAGTACTTTTGGGCTGATGAATTTTCTCTATTCCATATGGAATCGCACCATAAAGCTAAAAAGGAAAGGTATTACAAACTGAAATAAAGGACTGCTGAAAAGATGAAATATGAAGTCTTTTGTTGTATTTTGTAAGATGTGGTGGTGTTCGTACTTTTTTTTTTTTTTTTTTTTTAATTCACTTTGTAATAACCTCCTTTTTTGACAGAATTCCACATGTGATCCAGAAATGTCACTCCATTTGTTTACGCAGGGATAGTACTTAAGTTATGCTCTTACACTGAGGTATTTGTACCTAACATATTTGTTATCAATAAGCTGAAAACTAGTCTATATTAAAAAAAACTTGGTGCAAAGTGTGTTTTGTGTACTTTTCTTTTTTCATCATCTCCTTCAGATGAGCAATTTATTTTGTATATATTTTGTGTGATAATTTTGTAAAATAAATAAATTATTTTTTATGTTGTTGTAAACCATGTCAATCTAATCAGTTCAAAAGATTTTTGTGTGGAATGAACTACAAATTGAATATGTTTTTTAGAGTATCTAAAGATCTATTCATATCAAGTTATAATGTGAACATAGTGATTAGCTGTGGTGAAAGTTAATGCTTATTTTTGCTTTGTCTCAAAGAAATAAATGTTTTATTATACATAGGAATCAAACAAGTCAACAAGTCATAAAAATCTAGAAGTTAAAGCAGGTCCACAAACCACTAAATTCCTTCATTCTAAGTCTTCTTTTAATAAAGAAAGGTTATCAAGAACGCCAGAGAATGACAAAACAGATTTGAAATCTTGTATCACAGACGTTGAAGTTATTCAAAAAACAAAAGTAGAGGTATGTATGTCATAAGAATAGAAGGGGGGATTGAAGATTATTGCAATTTAGTCTGTAATGTTTTATAAAAGTTGATTACTCTTGGTAATCTGAATGAAAGTACACTGCATATCTCTATCTAAGAGCGAAAGTTAAGATATATTACTTGAATATCATTGGGAATTTATTTTTGCTTAGGTGTGCCAGAAAGCAAATTTCCTAAAGGGGAAGGTTCCTCCATAGCCAGGTGGGAAGGAGCAGCAGTGCGTAGCACATGCTTTTTGATTAGACCGGGGTTCGAGCCCGTCACCACCAAATACGGAGAATGCGGAAAGGTCAGAGAATGACCACTGCATATCCTGGAGCAATATGGCCTTAGTTGCTAATGCTCCTAAAAACCAAATAACAAACAAACCTAAAGGGGAATATTGTGGATCTTTTTGAATGTTGAACCTGGTTTAGCTGTTAACTGAGATGGTATTAAATGACCAAAATAATATTTATTTCACATCTATAGGGAAGTTTTCCAAATTTTTATTATAGGGGTTTAAAAGAAATTAAGAATTTTTTTTTTGAAGCATTAACCAGATTTCTTATGTAGTGATTGATAACTTGATCTGTGGTATAGGATGAGCGAATGGAGACAATTCCAATCTCGCTTCTTGGCATTATTTTGATTTAGCTTTGTTTTATTTCTTCAAAAATGCACTATTCATTATCAGTAAATGTGATAAATTACTTCATAATTAAATGATTTTCTATGTATTATGATTCATCCCCCTACACTTTTTTAATTTTTCAGTGTAAATGTGTACATAGTTTGGAATAATTTTCTCATTAACAAAGTAATTTTTCTTTGGGTTTCAGTATTCATAATTACACCTTGCTCCTTTTTTACACCCATACTAGCCTAGTAAGGAGAGATATTCAGGCTTTATTTTCAGCAATTTAACTGAAATTGTTCATGTTTAAAATATAGTAAATAAATTTGATGAATTTGAAGTATTTGTCAAGACATCAGAGGTGGATATTGTTGGGATATCAGAGACATGGTGTCACACAGATATAAGCAGTGCCGAATTGGAATTTGGGAAGTACAATGTGTACAGAAAGGATAGACAGGATAGGAAGGGAGGAGGAGTTTTGCTGTTAGCTAAGAAACACACGGAATCTAAGGAAGTGCATCCAGTTGACATGGATGGACAATGCAAGATTTGAGTCAGTTTTGTGTGATATAAGCACTGGGAATGCAAAAATGAGAGTAGGAGTGTGTTAGAGGCCTAATGGCTTTGTTGAGTACAATGAACAATTGCTCAGAGAAATAGAGTGGGCCAGTAAATCAATGTCTTATAATGGGAGATTTTAACTTCCCAGATATTGACTCGAACTTGTGGGTTGGTCACTCACACACTAGCAAAACTTTTGTGGATTTATTGGATGATTGTTTTCTACAGCAGCATGTTTGAGAGCAGCATGTCTTGATTTGATTATCAGCAGTGAATATTCATGCATTAAAAATTTGGCGCCTCCGTAGCCAGGTGGGCAGGAGCAGCAGTGCGTAGCACATGCTTCTTGATCAGACCGGGGTTCAAGCCCATGACCACCTCATATCCCCGGAGCAATATGGCCTTAGTTGCTAATGCTCCTAAAAACCAAATAACGATAACAACAACAACATTAAGAATTTGCAGATAAAGGAACCACTAGGTGGCAATGATCACAGTATACTGATGTGAGATTTACTTAAAGATAACTTAATGAGATGAGCAACAAGATTGGTGAGAGGAACAAAGAGGTGTGCTTATGAAGAAAAGCTTAAGTTCTGCAAGTTGCAGCATCTGGAGACTAGGCACCTGGGAGGTGATCTGATTGAGGTGTACAAGGTGGGCCAATAGAGTGGGCCAGTAAATCAGAGACTTATAATGGGGGGATTTTAATTTCCCAGATATTGACTGGAATTTGTGGGTTGGGCACCGACACTAGCAAGGATTTTGTGGATTTATTGGATGATTGTTTTCTACATCAGCATGTTTGGGAGGCAACTAGAGGGAGTGATACTCTTGATCTGATTATCAGTAGTGATTCTTCATGCATTAAGAATCTGCAGATAAAGGAACCACTATGTGGCAGTGATCACAGTGTGCTGAAGTGGGATATACTCAAAGAGGTAACTACCATCAGGGGTAAAGGGAAGGGTTTTTGCTTTCATAAATTTTTGCTTTGCCTGCCTAACCTCCTTTGTAACCAAGTTACAAAGGAGGTTAGGCAGGTGAAGGCAGATTACGAGAAATCTCTGGCAAAGGATGCAAAGAAAAACAGCAAAGAGTTCTTTAGTTATGTAAACTGTGGAAGGAAGGGGATGAATCAGATTGGTCCACTTGATATCGATGGTTCAACTGTTGATCGTGCTCAGGTAGCTAACAAACTAAATGAATATTTTGCATTGACATTCACACATGAGGAGTTATTCAGCGAGGGGAATGCCAGAGGTGTATTCAACTCTGGCAGTAAGATAGATAATCTTGTAATAACTGAGAATAAAGTGGAGGATAAATTGTTGAAGATAAACACAAGAAAGGCATTTGGGTTGATGGGATCTATCCAGTTATATTAAAGGAGGCATCAAAGGAAGTAAGCAAACCCTTAGCCATAATTATGAGAGCTTCTTTGGACTCAGGGGAGGTACCCATGGACTGGAGATGTGCAAATGTGATGCCAATTCACAAAGGAGGATCAAAGGGCAATACAAGTAATTATAGACCTGTGAGTTTAACTTCTGTTCCAGGAAAATTAATGGAAGCCCTGGTTAAAGAAGCACTGCAGGATCACCTAGAGAAGAATTCAGTTATAGCTCAGACACAGCATGGTTTTGTTAAGGGAAAGTCTTGCCTGACCAATTTGATTGGATACTATGATGCAGTCACAAAAGAACTGGATGCAGGGAATAACTTTGATATTATATATTTGGATCTAGAAAGGCTTTTGATACTGTTGCACATGGAAGACTGCTGAACAAATTGGAGAAGTGTGGCATTGGAGGTAAATTCCTGCTATGGATAAAGGGATGGTTGAGTGGGAGAAAACAGAGTGGTAATCAATGGACACTGCTCATCGTGGACTAATATTATTAGTGGAGTCCCTCAGGGTTCAGTGTTGGGTCCATTATTGTTTTCTGTATTTATAAATGATATTGATGATGGTATATCAAGCTTAATGTCCAAGTTTGCAGATGATACAAAGTTGGCAGGGTTGTTAAGGACACTACTGATGCTATGCTGCTGCTGCAACAGGATCTGGAAAGGTTGAGCAGATGGGCTGAGAGGTGGCAAATGAAGTTTAACATTGACAAATGTAAAGTACTACATATGGGGAAACAGCAACCCCAGAGCAACGTATCAACTCTGTGGCACTACACTGACAGTGGTAGAGAATGAAAAGGACCTGGGGGTAATTGTGCAGGCAGATATGAAGTTCTCTGAGCAGTGCAGAAGGTTGAAGAGTAGCTCATGGTGTCTTGTCAATGATATACAGGAATTTTTCTAGCAGGTGATTATTCTCTTGTATAAGGCACTGGTCAGGCCACACCTTGAGAACTGTATACAGGTCTGGAGGCCTCATTTCAAGAAGGATGTAGAGCTGCTGGAACGAGTACAGAGAAGGGCAACAAGATTAGTGAATGGAACAAAAGGTTGCTCTTACGAAGAAAGGCTTAAGTTTTGCAAATTACAGTGTCTGGAGACTAGGCACCGGCGAGGTGATCTGATAGAGGTGTATAAAGCCTTGAATGGTTTGAGCATGATCAATGCCGATGGGATTCTTCCACCTTGCTCAGAATAATCACCTGAGAGGGTATAAATTCAGATTGAGGAAAGACAGTTGTAGGATAGATGTGCGGAAATTTGCCTTTAGCAAGCGGGTAGTTGGTTGGTGGAACAGATTTCCGTCCCCTGTTGTGGAAGTTGATAGCCTAAATAAATTTAAGGCTCAGCTGGACAGGTATTCCAAACGAACGGAGGGGTGAAATGGAAGTTTTTTTTTTTTTTTTTTGGCTGATGCTGCATAAGCTTGCTTTCTTGCATCATATGCCTCTACTAATGCTAAAAATGCTAATGCTTAAGGCCTTGAATGGTTTGAGCAGGCTCAATACTGATGGGATACTTCTGCTTGTTCAGATTAAGAATCTGAGGGAGCATAGATTCAAATCGAGGAAAGACAGTTGTAGAATAGATGTGCTGAAGTTTGCCTTTAGCCAGTGGGTAGTTGATTGCTGGAAGAGACTTCCATCTGTTGTTGTAACAGGAGTGGCCAACTTAATATGTGATGCAATCTACTTTTTTCCTTCAAAATGCGCTGCTATCTACCATTTCAAAAATTTCATTGCACAAGGCGCACAAATCGAGGGATGACTGTATATTTAAAATTTGTCCTGATTGACCGAAATTAAATCCGCGATCGAATGGTAGATCGCGATCAACTCGTTGGCCACCCCTGCTATATAACTACCATCAGGGGTAAAGAGAAGGGATTTTGTTTTCGTAAATGTGACTACAGTGGTCTGAGACAGTTTTTTAAATTCTATATAGTGGGATAGACTGACGATGTTACAGATAGCAAATTCTAAATGGGAAGTGTTCAAGGAATTAATCTTTAAAGCTACTAGGCTTTTCATAACAACTAACCAACACTGTTAAAGTTTAGGCCTAAATGAAGGTCACATGAATTAATGAGACTTGTGGCAGAGAAAAATGCATGGGATGCATATAAATTATCAGGCAACACAGAAGCCTATGGTGGATATAAGCTAGTCTGTAATTAAGTCACAAAGGAGGTTAGGCAAGCAAAGGCAGATTACAAGAAATCTTTGGCAAGGGATGCAGAGAAAATAGCAAAGACTTCTTTACCTATATAAACTCTAGAAGGAAGGGGATGAATCAGATTGGTCCACTTGATATCAATAATTCGACTGTTGATGATCCTGCTAAAGTAGCGGACAAACTGAATGAGTATTTTGCATCTACATTCACACATGAGGAATTCTGTAGGAAAGTGGAGGACAGAAGCTTATTAAACTCTAACGGGAAGCTAAATGATTTTGTAATAACGCAGAACAAAGTGGAGTAGAAATTGTTGAAGTTAAACGCAAGAAAGCACCTGGGGCGGATGGGATCTATCCAGTTATATTAAAGGAGGTGGCAAAAGAAATAAGCAAACTGTTAGTCATAATTATGAGAGCATTCTTGGATTTGGGATAGGTCCTCACAGAATGGAGATGTGCAAATATATCCCTAATTCACAAGGGGGATCAAAGGGTGACAAGTAATTATAGACCTTTTAGTTTAACTTATTTTCGGGGAAAATAATGGAATCACTGGTTAAAGAGGCATTGCAGGATCATCTAGACAAGACAGCAGTAATAATTCAGACACAGCATGGGTTTGTTAAGGGTAAGTCTTATCTGACCAATTTGATTGGATACTATGACGTGGTCGCAAAAGAACTGGATGCAAAAAATAACTTTGATATCTTATACTTGGATTTCAGAAAGCTTTTGATACTATTGCACGTGGAAGACTACTGTACAAATTGGAGCAGTATGGCATTAAGGGCAAGTTGCTACAATGGATAAAGGGATGGTTCAGTGGGAGAAGACAGAGTGGTAATAAATGGACTGCTCTTCGTGGACTAATGTTATTAGTGGGGTCCCCCATAGTTCAGTTGTGGGGCCATTGTTGTTTTGTATATTTATCAATAATATTGAAGCTATATTAGGCTTAATGTCCAAGTTTGCAGATGATATAGAGGTTGGCAGGGTTGTTAATGGCGATAATGGCAACAGGATCTAGAAAATCTGGGCAGATGGGCTGAGAAGTGAGTGGCAACTGAAGTTTAACCTTGACAAATGCAAAGTACTACATATGGATAGCAGTAATCCCTAGAGAAACATATCAACTGTGTGGTATTATTCTCATGGTAGTGGAGAATGAAAAAGATCTCAAGGTAATTGTGCAGTTGGATATGAAGTTTTCTGAGTAGTGCAGACAGGCTGGCAGAGCAGCTCATGGGGTCTTGTTAATGATATACAGGAATTTTGCTAGCTGGGATAAGGAGGTGATTATCCCTTTGTATAAGGCAGTGGTCAGGCCACAGTTAGTACTGTGTACAGGTCTGGTGGTCTCATTTTAGGAAGGATGTAGAGTTGCTAGAACGAGTACAGAGATGGACAAAGAAGATTGGTGAGGGGAACAAAGGGATGTTCTTACCAAGAAAGGCTTAAATTCTGGAAATTGCAGCATCTGGAAACTAGGCATCCATGAGGTGATCTGATTGAGGTGCATAAGGACTTGAATGGTCAATGCTGATAGGATTCCTTTCTCTTGCTCAGATTACAAATCTGAGGGGGCATAAATTCAAATGGAGGTAAGACAGTTGTTGAATCGATATGCAGAAGTGTGCCTTTTGCCAGTGGGTAGTTGATTGCTGGAACAAACCACTACCTGTTGTATCATTGTGGAAGCTTATAGATTAAGTAAATTGAAGGAAGAACTGAAGAAATGTTTGGAGCAAATGTGATGGGTGCAATGGGAAGTTTTTTTTTTTTTTTTTTTTTGCTGATACTGTATAAGCTTGATTTTTTGCATAATATGCCTCTACTAATGCTAATACCTACATTAGTATTAGCATTAGCCCTATGGCACCAGCCAAAAAAAAAAAAAAAAAAAAATATATATATATATATATATACAGGGTGTATCGTAAATAGTGGTCCAGAGTAAAGGAGTCGGTACACTGTGTTCTTAGGTATCACATACAGGAATTTCAGTTACTTTTAGTCAAGATTCTCAGAAAAAATAAATTTCCATAGATTTTATGGAGTGACGAATCATCATGTAAAAAAGATGGTTATTTTAATATGCATAACCTACACAGCTGGCAGCTGGAAAATCCCAATTTAATGAGGCAAGATCGATCCCAGTATCAATTAAAAATAAACTTGTGGACAGGGATCATTGGAGGGCAAATAATTGGCCCTTTTGAGCTACCCAATACATTGAATGGGGAAAACTATTTAAATTTTTTGTGAAACGACCTCCCTGAGTTATTGAGCGATGTCGACCAAGAAATATGAGACACAATGTGGCTGCAGAATGATGGCTGTCCCGCTCACTTCGCTGTTATTGTAAGAGAACATTTAAATCAAACTTTTCCACAAAGATGGATTGGGCGGTTAGGCCCAATTTTATGGCCACCACGTTCAGCGGATCTCAACCCCCTAGATTTTTTCTACTGGGGGTGTCTGAAAGAAAAGGTCTACAAAGAGGAAATAACTTCTGTCGAACAATTGCGTCAAAGGATTCAAACAGCGGCTGAAGAAATTAATGCAAACAGATTTGCTCGCAGACCTCAAACGATCTTTTATTCGGCGATGCAGAGCATGCATCACCGCTAATGGTGGCCATTTTGAGCATTTCGTTTAGTTGAAATAAATAGTTAATTTGAAAAGAATGTTTTATTTCAAAAAACCCAATCAAAGAACTTAAAATAAAAAAGCTTTGAATCCAAAATATCTTAGGCAATTAAGCTGCTTTTTGTTTTAAATGCCAATAACTTTTTTTTCTGAACTGTTAGCAATTAATGTTGTACCATTTTAGAATCTTGATTTAATAATGATTTTTTTAAATTAATGGGCACTGACAGTGTAGTACTTTTTTTTTTTTTTTTAGACAATATGCACCTAAAGTCACATGACTTTTTGGAGATGAGTATCGAAATAGGAAAAAAATGAATTTCTTTAAAAATCTTTGACTTTAAATTAGTCGAATGTATTTGTTTACGATAGTGCACCTATTCAGGAGTAATAATAAAAAAACAGAATTAAAAAATATTGATATTTTTTGAAATTATAGGCAAATTAGTGATGCAAGACACAGAAATTTAAAAAAAAAATGAAATTTATTTTTTTCCGAGAATCTTGACTAAAAGTAACTGAAATTCCTGTACGTGATACCTAAGAACACAGTGTACCGACTCCTTTACTCTGGACCACTATTTACGATATACCCTGTATATATTACTTTAACTTACTTTTACTTATTATGAAATAAATAAATAATATAAAATAAAAATAAAATAAAGTAAATATTTCACTCTCTCCCGATGTAGGTACCTATCAAGTTGTACTCTGATTCCCCCTACCCAAGTTGTTATCTTCATCCACCCATGAAGGATATGTAGTATTAGTATTAATAGCGGCAAATAATGCAAGGAAACAAGCCTATACAGCATCATCATCATCATCAAAAAAAAAAAAAAAAACTAGCCACCTCATTTGTCCATCCCCTTTAGTAATTTGTGTAACTTTTTCCTTAAATTTATTCAAAGTATCCACTTCTGCAATACCAAATGGGATGGACATTTGTTCCAACAATTAATTACTCTGGCTGAAAGCGAAATTATTTTCATATGTCTGTCCTGCAGACTTTTTTTTTTTTTTTTCCAATCTAAGTTTATGTCCCCTTGTGTTGTCTAAGAAAGAGTAAGGATGTTGTCAGCATTTAGTTTATGCAATCCATTTAAATCCTTAAACACTTCAATCAGGTCTCCTTGCAAACTTGGTTTCCAAGTACTGCAGTTTGCAGAACTTAAGCCTTTTATGGTAGGAATACCTTTTGTGTGTTTGACTAATCTTGTTACTCTTTGCTACACCTATCCCACCAGTTACAGATCTTTTTAAAACGAGCCTTCCAGACCTGTATGCAGTACTCAAGATGCAGCCTAACCATTTGTTTTCTACAATGGTATAAGCTGCTGGCAAAATTTCTTATATCATTGACAGAACCTCACGAGATATCCTAGCAACCTCTCAGCACTGTTCAGAGAACTTCATGTTGGAAACTTAATGTAGTAATCATCATCTTATTGACTAAAAGGAAACTTCCTGCAATCCAGCCTAAACCTCTTTCCCCTGTAATTTCAATTTATTGTCCCTAGTACTGGCATTATATGTATAACACGAAAATGCAGTTTCCATACTCAAACATAATATTCCAACTGCAATTTTACAATTTTCTTGAACAGTGAGATTATCGCCTCCTTATTTCTACTATCACCTCCAGTAGCGTAGTTACCCTTTTTCGGACCCAGAGGCAAAGAACACGTTCGGGCCCCCTACTTAATTAATGAAAATTGCAAAAACAGGAGACAGCCAAAGACGTCGGTCCCCTAAAGAGCCCGGGACCGGAGGCAATTGCCTTGCCTGCCTACATGGTAGCTACCTCCTTATCTCAAGTAATCATCAGTGGAATGCCATGGGCCTTCCTTGCCACCAATCTACACTGCTCAGAGAACTTCATTTACTTCATTTCTCACATACAGTCAGACATGAAGAAAGTGATTTGGGAGTTGATACACAACTCCCAAATCACTTTCTTTACTGTTTTTAATTCAGCCTCACCTTTATTAATTCACCTTAATTCAGTATAAATTATTTTGGAATTGCATTTTTTGAGAGTTTGCATTTTTCTGCATTAAAACATAATTGCCACTTTTCTGACCATTCTTGAAGTCTATGTAAGTTGTCCTAAAGAAGTGTTGCTTGGTGCTGATCATTTAACTCTACCAATATCTTAACAACTGCAGATTTTGACATTATGCCCTATATCCCTTCACTGATGTCATTTAAGAAAATCAAAAACAGTAGTGATCCCAGTACTAATCTGAAGAGTAACCATTAATCCCAAACTTCTGCCTTCTACCTTGCAACCACACATCAGTCTGTCTAAGGATTTTTCTTCTAATTCCAACATGTTCCAGCTTATGCAGTAATATGGGACTGAGTCAAATGCTTCGGTGAAATCGAATTAAACAATGTCAGAATTATTTCCTGCATCCAGCTAATGAGTGGCTCTGTCAAAATAGCTAAAATAGGTATTAGTAGTGGCAAATGAAGCAAAACAGCAAGTTTTTTTTCCTGCACTCATTACAAAATGGTCTAATCTGATTAATTTTTCTCTTCTTTGTATTCATATACACGAAAAACTCTTTCATCCCATTGTTTGTTCTCCTGGTCAGCAGACTTCTCATAATCTGCCTTTGCCAGCCTAACCATTTCTGTGGTATGATTACAGATTAACTTGTAACTATTACAGACTTCAGTATTTTTTCAATGCTCTGTATCTTTCCTATGCCATCTTTTTCTGCAGTTCTAGCTAGCTCATTATTCATCAACCTCAGCATCCTCCACCTCATGCTGTATTTTCATATGGTGCAAGGAAGCCTGAGACTTTTGCTGCACCAGCCAAAAAAAAAAAAAAATTTTTCTGAGTTAGAGAGAGAGAGAGAGAGAGAGAGAGAGAGAGAGAGAGAGAGAGAGAGAGAGAGAGAGAGAGAGAGAGAGAGAGAAAATATATAAGGGAATCACCAAGAAAGAGAAGAATGATAATATCCAGTTCAGGACCCTGGATGTGCCAAGCCCATATTCACCAGATGCAAGTCTCTGGGGTTAAATAGTGCATTAGAGGGAAAAAAAAAAGAGGCCACCTGTCCATTGTCTCCAAGAATTTGATTTGTCTAGTTCTTCCATGAATTTATTCAAATTACCCACCTACACAACAAGAGATGGAAAATTTTTTGTAAAAAAAAAATTGTAAGATTTGTTCTGATATTCAGCTCAGTGCAAATGTGTGTGCTTTTAGCAATGAATTCCAAACTTTTAATTTTAAACCATTTTGTGCATGAATTTTTAGAATGCGGGGATGTCAAAAGTTTGATTCCCCCCCCCAGTATTCTGAAAATTACAGCACATTGAATGGGTTCTCTCACATTTACGTGGCAGTGAACATGTTAAACAGCAAAAAGTGTGCTTTTATTTGCCTTGTTCTTACTGGTTGATACATAGTGCATAATTAGTAGAAGATAATTTACTGCAACCGTATAGTGGTATTCTGGTGCCAGTAAATTGTTTTTCGTTCATTAAATCAAGGTCTGTAAAATCAAGGGTTTACTGTATATATAAAACAAAGAACAAAAAGTAAATGTTAATTATTATTATTTTTTCATATAGCATTAATAGTATGGTTCTCAGTCACATTCAAAATTGCATGTTGATGTCATTGCCACAGTTTGACCATAGCTGTATTAAGATTAGTTTTGGTGGTCCATGAGCATTTTCACTGATATTTATGACTGTCTAAAATTATTAAACATGACTGAAACTGTTTAGACTGCTTTTGATATGCCATATAAAAGGTATAATAATAATTTCTGTAATCATGGATTTAGAAAATAATGTTTGTAATTACACACACAACTTTCACAATTGAAATATGATAATTAGTTGAAAATATTAAATATTAATTGTTCACTTAAGGATGCTGGCAGCTGTGTTGCTACATTACCTCGGCATCCAAAGTCTTCAAGGTTTTCATTCCACACAGTGGTGTTCAAGAAAGGCCCAGGACAGAAAAGTTTGGGATTTAGTATAGTAGGTGGGAGAGATTCTCCAAAAGGTGAACTTGGCATTTATGTTAAAACTATATTTCCTACTGGTCAGGCAGCTGAAACAGGGAGACTAAAGGAGGGTAAGTATTAAGTATTTTTAACTTTTATTCATATTCAATAGATCAGCAGGCCCCAGCCTATGATACTAATACCATTTGGGTGATATAATCAAACCTCTCAAATCTGGCAATCTTATGACTTGCTGAATCTCAGACTTTTCCAAATTTCAGGTGGTCATATTATTATCATAAAAAAAAAAAAAAAAAAAAAAAATCAGAAAATATTACATCTCTATACTGGAACTTATTGTACATAGTACAGTACAGGCACACTTTTTTTTTTTTTCTCTCTCTCTGAGAATGAGAGAAGCAGGGGGTAATATATGGTACAGTAAAAAGTCGTCTTCCAAAATATACCATTACTATGTATAGTGTATTTTGGAAGGAGAAAAACAATATTACACACATTCACCTCATCAAAATCCAATCCAAATATCTAGGGACTTGAACAGTATGTACACCCTTTTCCATAATAGATACGGACCTAATAGGTGCATTTTGAAGGACCACAGTCAGGGCTGGATTTTGGTGTTTGTAGACCCTAGGCACTTTTATTCCAAAATTGCTAAAAAAAAGGGGGGGGGGTAACATTTTTCTTCTATTTTAACACTTTGACTGTGAATTATGTCAATATGACCCAAGTTTCAACTATAATAAAGGATAAACCATCTCAATTGACGGAGCGACCATCACTTTGATTCTTCTAGTTTCAGCAACAGTTGCTAGATAGCATATGCATATTGAATTGAAGCTCCTATAGTTAATTGCGCACAAGTTTTTTCAGCTCGTTTTTCATTAGTCACAGTGAAAAGAAAAGCGTTGTTTTTTTTTTTTTTTTTTTTTAATTTTTCCCTTCCTTTGTAGGCCCTAGATGCTGTGCCTATGGTGACTAATGGGAAACTGGCCCTGACCACAGTTCCAGTGAGTCTCTACCTCAGTATAATGTTTTATGTATGAATTGTGAAACTCAGAAACTGAGTAACCAGTGAATTTTCGTGAGTAGTTGCTAATCTTGTTCCCAAATGGCAGTTAGACACTCCACAATCTAAAAATTTCTCAATGTAGTCAGTGCAGTAAAAAATTATGGCTCTGAGGCAAAATATTAACCTGTACTGGTCGGCTCTAACACCTAACTGTTATGATTGACCAGGCTGAGAACTAAATTTGCTGATTCTCAGATGATGTGCCTGATTTGCTTATATTCCTAAACATAGCCAGGAAATATGTGGTGCTAGATAATGGATTGTCACATTTGGGAAGGGCTCAATTATATATACATTATAGTAGTGCCCACTTTTAATGATTTAAATTCTGTCACTGGTATGGTTTCTGATGATAAATGATGTCTAATGTAAAATTACTGTAATATGGGGGGGTGTCCCAACCTTTTTTTGAGCCAAATTCCCCATTGCCAAGTATTATTTTTTAATGTCCCCTTCATAGAAATCAAACTAATTTTTGATTCTAAAAATATTTACAATGCATACATGTTTACAAGTATCTTGTCTTTTGATAGTGAATCCACGAATTTGAGGTTTTTGGGTTGAAAAAATGACACACACACACACACACACACACACACACATATATATATATATATATATATATATATATAAGAAAGTGCTAATCTAAAAATTATTTGATATTCTGTTTAATAGATTTCCACTTTAAAACTCAAATTCACACAAATATTAGCATCGTAGAATCATATGATGCAATAAAGCAAGCTTGTACAGCATCAGTAAAAAAAAAAAAAAAACCTTCCCATTTCGCCCATCCATTTACTCCAAACATTTGTCCAGTGCTTCCTTGAATTTATTTAAACTATCAACTTCCACAATGATCGATGGAAGTTTGTTCCGGCAGTCAACCACCCTGCTGGCTAAAGGCAAATTTCTGTAAATCTGTTCTACAACTGTTTTTCCTCAATTTGAATTTATCCCCCTCAGGTGTGTAATCCGAGGGAGAGGAAGAATCCCATCAGCATTGAGATGGCTCAAACCATTAAAGGCCTTGTACACCTCATTCAGTTCACCATGCAGGTGCTTAGTCTCCAGGTGCTGCAATTTGCAGAACTTTAGCTTTTCTTGGTTAGCACAACCCTTTGTCCCCTCACCAATCTCGTTGCCCTTCTCTATACTCATTCCAGCAGCTCTACATTCTTCCTGAAATGAGGCCTCCAGACCTGTATGCAGTACTAAAGGTGTGACCTGACCACTGCCTTATACAATGCGGTAATCACTTCCTTATCCCTGCTAGCAAAATCCCTGTATATCATTGACAAGACCCCATGAGCTGCTCTGGAAGCCTGTCTGCACTGCTCAGAAAACTTCATATCTGACTGCACAATTACCCCAGATCTCTTTCATTCTCCCATACCTTGAGTATAGTACTGCACAGTTGGTACTTTACTCTGAGATTACTGCTACCAATATGCAGTACTTTGCATTTGTAAATGTCAAGCTTCAGATGCCACTTCTCAGCCCATCTGCCCAATTTTTCTAGATCCTGTTGCAGTAGCATTTTGTCATTAACAGCTCTGCCAACTTTTGTATCATCTGCTGCAAACTTGGACATTAAGGCTTCATCAGTATCATTGATAAATCAATATCATCGTCAATATCTTCATCAGTATACCTTCATTAATATCATTGATAAATATAGAAAACAACAATGGGCCTAACATCGAACTCTGGGGGACTCCGTAAATAACATTCGTCCACGAAGAGCAGTGTTCATTGATTACCACTCTCTGTCTTCTCCCATTCAACCATCCCCTTACCCATAGCAGCAACTTGCCCTTAATGCCATACTGCTCCAATTTGTACAGCAGTCTATATGTTGAACAGTATCAAAAGCATTTCCTGAAATGCAAGTATATGATATCAAAATTATTTTTTGCATCCAGTTCCTTTGTGATCGCATCGTAGTATCCAATCAAATTGGTCAGACAAGACTTCCCCTTAACAAACTCATGCTGCATCTGAACTGTAACTGTAGTCTTGTCTAGATGATCCTGCAATGCTTCCTTACCAGTGACTCCATTATTTTCCCCAGAATAGAAGTTAAATTAATGTCTGTAATTACTTGTGTCACCCTTAGATCCTTTTGTGAATTGGAGATACATTTGCACATCTCCAGTCCATGGGAGATTTCATTTAAAGATCTCCTCCTTTAATATAACTGGATAGATCCTATCCACTCCAGGTGCCTTTCTTATGTTTAACTTCAATAATTTTCCCTCCTCTCTACTCTCAGTTATTACAAAATCATTTAGCTCCCTTTTAGAGTTTGATACACTTCTTGCCTCTACTTCCCCACAGAATTCCTCATCTGTGAATGTAGATGCACAATACTCATTCAGTTTGTCCACTACCTGAGCAGGATCATCAACAGTCGAACCATTAATATCAAATGGACCAATCTGATTCATACCATTCCTTCTAGAGTTTATATAAGTAAAGAAGTCTTTGCTGTTTTTCCTTGCATCCTTTGCCAAGAATTTCTCGTAATCCTCTTTTGCTGCCTAATTTCCTTTGTGACTTGATTACAGACTAGTTTATATCTATCGTAGCTTCTGTGTCACCTGATAATTTATATGCATTCCATGCATTTTTCTTCTCTGCCACCAGTCTCATTAGTTCATCTGACATTCATTTAAGCTTTAATTTACAGATTTGATGTTGATATCATAACTGCAGAAGAATCATTGGTAGATAAGGAAATATAAAAGTTTTTATTTGTACTATAATATTTATCTATAATATAAATATACATATATTATATGAAATTTATTTAATTTCAAATAAGTAGTTCTAATGACATTCCCTGAGCTTGATGTGACTAAGCTAGCTTACAAATGTTTATTTCTGTGCTAGTATTCCTATTATTGTGACAAACAAATTCCCTACAATTTCTAAAATGCTTCCTAGTGGGTGGTGATTCCCCTGTTTGAAATCACTGCTCTAATGTAATGATACCAATTTTTTCCTTTGGTCTTTGTTTTAGTTATGGCCTCATTTCATAACAGTATTATATAATCTCTTTACAAAAGCTTTTTTTCTTTTCACATTTGATATCTCTCTCTCAGCATTACTTCTAGTATCAGTTTCACTCTACTCTTTTTTAATCTTGAAGAAGAAATACAAAGCATATTATTATTATTAGCCACATTGTGCAAGAAAGTCTGAGGCTTATGCTGCACTGGGCAAAAAAAAAAAAAAAAAAATTTCTCAGAAAGAGAGAGAGAGAGAGAGAGAGAGAGAGAGAGAGAGAGAGAGAGAGAGAGAGAGAGGCATCACCAAGAAAGAGAAGAATGATGATATCCAGCTCAGGACCGTCGGTGTGCCAAGCCCATACTCACCAGATGTGAGCTCCTGTTAAGAACTTTATTTCCTAAAATTCTTATTTGAATAAACATAGCTTCACAGCACATATCTTTCAGTATTCAAACATGAATAAATGAAAAATAATTGATATTGGAAAACTGGCAGCTAAAATCTACTTTATTAGAATGTTTATCAGGTTTTTTTTTTTGTTTATAGGAAGTTAAATTTACATACTATACACACTTACCAAATTTATCAATGTAGTGCCCAAAGTTGCCATTAGATGGCTCTACTTGTGTATAGCACACAGTATATCATATGCTGAGTATATGATCTTAGTATATCATATGCTGTGGTTTTGGTTTTGTTTTACTCTATAGGATAATACCAGTTTTTCTATGTTTAATAGGATTTGTGCCCTTGTATACTTGACTACAGTTTTCTAAATTCTTTTAACCTAATTATGGCTCCCCCTCTATTGTCATCTTTTTGTTCAGAACTTTTGCATGGTTCCAGGGTAAATACAGTACATAATTAGTAGAAGATAATTTATCTCTTCCTTTTAGTTAGTCTTAAAAATTGTTATTCTACACCTCATTTTCCCATTGCACCTTTTCTCCTTGGCATCATCCTTCATGAACTCTTCTGAAATTACTAGTTCTTTGTCCATATATACTCTCTGTATGTCTAAACCACTGAACTTGTATAACTTCTGTTATCTTTAGCAGCTTCATACTGTAGTGTTTTTGAATCCATGTGATACCAATTATGTAAAATCTTGTATCTGCTGACTATCTGAATATCCCAGAGCAGTGTTTTCCACATTTTTCAGCTATGGACCCTAAAAAATATTAAACTATACATGCAAATATATTAATAACCATTTTTTAAATACAGTGATATGTACTCATAATTAAAAATGTAAGTATATGTTAAGTTGTTATAGGCATATGTGTATTTCCCATTATTGTTAATGGGATTGTTGCCTACTGAAAAAAAACCTGTTTTATTGTCAGCTCCTTTGGATCACAGGTTTCCCAACGTGTGATCCAAAGCTAGTAATATCAATACCGAAGGAAAAAAAAAATTGTGGCGTATTTTTAAACTTGATCAAATTTGTCAGCCAATTTGACATTGGCATGAAAAATGCTTTGGAATCGCATATTAAACACCACACTAATTATTTATCTTCAGAATGAATTTATTAATTTGTTAGCTACAAAAGTACAAATTTAAAATAACTAAATGCAACAAGGCATAATATGTTAAGAGTAAGAGTTTTATATCAATATAATATCAGTGTGGATACGCCATAGATAACTCTTAAGAAAAAACTACGATAGTAGTGTGGGAGGCATCGTTTCCTCTGTATCTCATATTCTGCTCGATGATAGGCCAATAGCTTTGAAACGGTGCCGTTTCACTTCCACGAAACAACAGGTGACCGTTTGTCGGGATAAAGGAAAATCAATCTCTTCTAAATCTCTAACAGGGCTTACAACAGAAGGTTGACCAGAGCCTATTGTTCGAATGTTTAATACACCTTGGTCTGCCCACCGGCTATGGATACACAGAAAGTAGTTGACCAGCTCAACTTCTCGGTAAGTGGGACAGGTAGTCGGATAGGTTTTACGGGTCCCACTGAGTTGCAGATGGTAATCTCTTTATCTTTTAATTTGGGCGAACAACAGCACTATTGCTTGCTTGAAGGCCATGGGTGCGAATGATGTGTACCCAGTTAAGTCTCGTAATGCAGTCATATGGAAAATTTTCTTCGTTCATAGAACAAAGAAAATTCAGTGAAAATAAAACATTTATATCTAAATAGAAACATTTGCTATAAAGAAGTTTGTTAAACAGAGGTCCTACTGTGGTTATTATTTATTATGATTTTACCAATTATCAAAATAAGGCGGGTAGCCACGAATTTGCCAAGGGCACCGGAAACCTAGCTACACCTCTGGAACCACCAATGCAGAGGATTTGAATAGTGGCAGTCCTTATGCAGCAAAAAATAAAATATAGAAGAGACTAGCACTCCAGAGCAGAGCCACACCACTGACACTATGTAAGCTTAACCATCTTATATAGGCAGAAACACACACACACACACACACTACTTAGTCTCATAAGTTAATGTATATTTGTTTGTTTTCTTAGATCCATCAGAACAACAAATACAACAAGAGGTCTTATGTTGGAGAAGATTGAGGTCTGATTTGTTATAAAATTTCTTCATTTGCAAGGCAAATAAGCAAAACAAATCCATGAGGAGACCAAAGCTGTATATGGAAAGGATTGCCCATCCTGTGAGACTGTGACAAATTTGATAAGACAGTTCAGTTTGTGGGCAAAGTAGTGTACATGATGATTCAAGAAAAGGAAGATCTATCTCATCCACAGATGCTGCTGCTGTTGTGACTGAAGTGGACAGCCAATCATTGAAGACAGACATGTGACTATAAATTTTATAGCAAATGAAGTGAACATTAGCATGGATCTGTGTGCCCTTTAATGCAGGGAGTTCTTGCACATCTTGACAGGATACGTCTGCTTGCTCAGATTAAGAACCTGAGGGGGCATACATTCAAATTGAGGAAAGAGTTTTATAAAATAGATGTGTGGAAGTTTGCCTTTAACCAGCGGTAGTTGATTGCTGGAACAGACTTCCATCTGTTGTTGTGGAAGTTGATAGCCCTAAATAAATTTAAGGCTGAACTAGGCAAACATTTGGAGTGACTGGATGGGTTAAGTGGGAAGGGGTTTTTTTTTTTTTTTTTTTTTTTTGGCTGATGCTGTATAAGCTTGCTTTCTTGCATCATATGCCTCAACTAATGCTAATGTCTAAGATGGAAGCCTGATGAATTCTGAGATTGTTGACACCTCAAAAGCTCCATAAGAAAGAGTGTTCCACACAGTTGTTGAAGCCTTGTAGAGAAAAATTTGTTCAATTTTTATGAGTGAATTGTGATAATAGATGAATGCTGGGTGTATGTCACTATGACCCAGAAACAAAACATATGAGCAAACAGTGGAAACTTTAATTTTCACCAACCCCCCAAAAACCAAGGTTCAACTATTAGCATTTACCAAGATGCAAGAACTCAAGCATATACAGCCTCAGCCAAAAAAAAGAAAAGCCCATTTCAACTATCTATTCCCTCCAATAGTTTGTCTAGTCCTTCCTTGAATTTATTTAAGTTATCAACTTCCACAACAACTGATGGAAGTTTTGTTCCAGCATTCAACCATCCACTGGCTAAAGGCAAACTTCTCTATATCTATTCTGCAACCATCCTTCCTAAATTTAAATTTGTACCCCTCTCATGTGTGTATCTGAGCAAGAGGAAAAATCCCATTAGCATTAGCATTAGCATTAGTAGAGGCATTTGATGCAAGAAAGCAAGCTTATGCAGCATCAGCCAAAAAAAAAAAAAAAAAAAACCACTTCCACTTCACCCCTCTGTTCGTTCAAAATACCTGTCCAGCTGAGCCTTAAACTTATTTAGGCTATCAACCTCCACCACAAGGGATGGAAGTCTGTTCCACCAACCAACCACTCGCTGGCTAAAGGCAAATTTCCGCACGTCTATCCTACATCTGTCTTTCCTCAATTTGAATTTATGCCCTCTCAGGTGATTATTCTGAGCTAGAGGAAGAATCCCATCAGCATTGAGCATGCTTAAACCATTCAAGGCTTTATACACCTCTATCAGATCACCTCGCTGGTGCCTAGTCTCCAGACACTGTAATTTGCAAAACTTAAGCCTTTCTTCGTAAGAGCACCCCTTTGTTCCATTCACTAATCTTGTTGCCCTTCTCTGTACTCGTTCCAGCAGCTCTACATCCTTCTTGAAATGAGGTCTCCAGACCTGTATACAGTACTCTAGGTGTGGCCTGACCATCGCCTTATACAATGGAATAATCACCTCCTTATCCCTGCTGGAAAAATTCCTGTATATCATTGACAATACTCCATGAGCTACTCTTGCAGCCCGTCTGCACTGCTCAGGGAACTTCATATCTGCCTGCACAACCACCCCCAAGTCCCTTTCATTCTCTACCACTGTCAGTGTTGTACCATAGAGTTGATACGTTGCTCTGGGGTTGCTGCTTCCCATGTGTAGTACTTTACATTTGTCAATGTTAAACTTCATTTGCCACCTCTCAGCCCATCTGCTCAACCTTTCCAGATCCTGTTGCAGAAGCATAGTGTCAGTAGTGTCCTTGACAACCCTGCCAACCTTTGTATCGTCTGCAAACTTGGACATTAATCCCGATATACCATCATCAATATCATTTATAAATACAGAAAACAATAATGGACCCAACACTGAGCCCTGAGGGACTCCACTAATAACATCAGTCCACGATGAGCAGTGTCCATTGATTACCACTCTCTGTCTTCTCCCCCTCAACCACCCCTTTATCCATAGCAGCAATTTGCCTCCAATGTCACACTGCTCCAATTTGTGTAGCAGTCTTCCATGTGCAACAGTATCAAAAGCCTTTCTAAGATCCAAGTATATAATATCAAAGTTATTCCCTGCATCCAGTTCTTTTGTGACTGCATGATAGTATCCAATCAAGTTGGTCAGGCAAGACTTCCCCTTAACAAAACCATGCTGTGTCTGAGCTATAACTGAAGTCTTGTCTAAATGATCCTGCAGTGCGTCTTTAACCAGTGCCTCCATTAATTTTCCTGGAACAGAAGTCAAGCTCACAGGTCTATAATTACTTGTGTCAGCCTTTGATCCTCCTTTGTGAATTGGGGTCACATTTGCACATTTCCAGTCTATGGGTACCTCCCCTGAGTCCAAGGAAGCTCTCATAATTATGGCTAAGGGTTTGCTTACTTCCTTTGCTGCCTCCTTTAATATAACTGGATAGATCCCATCCACCCCGGGTGCCTTTCTTGTGTTTATCTTCAACAGTTTCTCCTCCACTTTACTCCCAGTTATTTCAAGATTCTGTAACTTACTGCTAGAGTTGAATACACCTCTGGCATTCCCCTCGCTGAATAACTCCTCATGTGTGAATGTCGATGTAAAATATTCATTTAGTTTGTTAGCCACCTGAGCAGGATCATCAACACTTGACCCATCAATATCAAGTGGACCAATCTGATTCATCCCTTTCCTTCTAGAGTTTACATAAGTAAAGAACTCTTTGCTGTTTTTCTTTGCATCCCTTGCCAAGGATTTCTCGTAATCTGCCTTCGCCTGCCTAACCTCCTTTGTAACTTGGTTGCATATCAACTTGTATCTATCATAGGCTTCTGTGTCATGTGTTAATTGAGCATTGAGCTTGCTCAATCCATTCAAAGCCTTAAACACCTCAATCAGGTCACCTTGCAAGTGCCTAGTTCCCATATGCTGCAATTTGCAGAAATGAAGCCTGCCTTAGTAAGAGCACCCCTTTGTTCCACTCACCAGTCTCGTTGTCCTTTTCTGTGCTCATTCCAGCAGCTCTACATCCTTCCTAAAATGAGGCCTTCAGACCTGTATGCAGTACTGAAGATGTGGCCTGACTATTGCCCCACACAATGTGATAATCACCTCCTTATCCCTGCTAGAAACATTTCTGTATATTATTGAAAAATCCCCCAGGAGCTGTCCTGGCAGCCTATCTGCACTGCACAAAGAATTTCATATCTGGCTGCACAATTACCCAAGGTCTTTTTCATTTTCCACTACCCTGAGTGTAGTAGCACACAGTTAGAACATTACTCTGGAGTTACTGCTACCCATATGCAATACTTCTCATTTGTCAAAGTTAAACTTTGATTGCCATTTCTCAGCCCATCTGCTTAACTTTGCTAGATCCTGTTGCAGCAGCATACTGCCATTAATCATCCTGCCAACCTTTGTATCATTAGCCAACTTAGACATTAAACATATTCTCTACTGGAATGAGCAGCAGCCTGGAAAACAAGATGCATGTTATTTCAGAGGCTGCTGGGAGTCATTGCGGTATAAGTAAACACATGGGTTGTGTTAGGGTAGCTAAGAATAGGATAGGAACAGGTGCATGTATATTTGCGTATACACCAATGCTAGGAGTTTGGTAAATAAATTTGATGAATTTGAGGTATTGCTCAAAACATCAAAGGCAGATATTGTTGAGATATCAGAGACGTGGTGTCACACAGATATAAGGAATGCAGAACTGGAATTTGGGGAGTACAGTGTGTACAGGAAGGATAGACAAGATAGGAAGGGAGGAGTGGTTATGCTATTAGTTAAGAAACACATAAAATCCAGTCCAGGTTTTAGCAGCACCCGTTTTACCGCTTTTAATCATCTGACTGAGCCTTATACACTCAGTCAGATTTTATCCGACAATGACAATGTGTCTGCTGTTTTTAGCTATTTTAAATCAATAAAAGTTTTTAATTGTATTTAATTCATGTTATTGTTACGTCTTTATTGATTTATTTCTTATATCTTTGTTATTATATATCAGGACAAGGTGGCCTTACTAATTAGGTCACCGAGAGTTTAAATTTAAATTTTTAAATATTACCTAGTCTTGGCACATTTTAGCCTTAGTTGCTAATGCGCCAAAAAATCCAAACAAACCAAACCAAACCATAAAATCCAAGGAAGTGAAGTCAATCGACATCGCTGGACAGTGCAGTGTTGAGTAAGTTTGGTGTGACATAAGCACTGGGAGATCAAAATTGAGAGTAGGAGTGTGTTATAGGCCTAATGACTTTGATGAGTATAATAAGAAACTGTACAGGGCAATAGAGTAGGCCAGTAAATCAGAGAGCCTTATAATGGGGAAATTTTAATTTCCCAGATATTGACTGGAATTTGTGGGTTGGTCACTCACACACTAGCAAGGCTTTTGTGGATTTATTGGATTATTGTTTTCTACATCAGCATGTTCGGGAGGCAACTAGAGGGAGTAATACTCTTGATCTGATTATCAGTAGTGATTTTTCATGCATTAAGAATCTGCAGATAAAGGAACCACTAGGTGGCAGTGATCACAGTGTGCTGAAGTGGGATTTACTCAAAGAGGTATCTACCATCAGGGGTAAAGGGAAGGGTTTTTGCTTTCGTAAAGGCGACTATGGTGGTCCGAGACAGTATTTAAATTCTATATGGTGGGACCAACTGACAATGTTACCAACGCCAAATTCAAAATGGGAAGCACTCAAAGAATTTATCTTGGAAGCTACTAGGCTTTACATACCAACTAAGAAATATTGTTCAAGGTTAAGGCTCAAATGGATTATTATTATTATTAATACTTAGCCTTATGGTGCAAGGAAGCCTAAGGCTTATGCTGCACCAGCCAAAAAAAAAAATAATAATTTTTGAGAGAGGGATGTCAGGTGAACTAATGAGACATATGGCAGAGAAGAAAAATGCGTGGGATACATATAAATTAATGGGTGACATGGAAGCCTATGATAGGTATAAGCTGGTCTGTAACCAAGTCACAAAAGAGATTAGGCAGCGAAGGCAGATTATGAGAAATCTTTGGCAAAGTATGCAAACAAAAACAGCAAAGAATTCTTTACTTATGTAAACTCTAGAAGGAAAGGGATGAATCAGATTGGTCCACTGGATATTGATGGTTCAACTGTTGATGATCCTCCTCAGGTGGCTAATAAACTAAATGAATATTTTGCATCTACATTCACACATGAGGAGTTATTTAGGGAGGGGAATGCCAGAGGTGAATTAAACTCTGGCAGTGAGCTAGATGATTTTGTAATAACTGAGGAGGGCACCTACGTGGGTAGGAGCAGCAGTGCGTAGCACACGCTTCTTGATTAGACCGGGGTTCGAGCCTGTGACCACCAAATATGGAGGATGCGGAAAGGTCAGGGAATGACCACCGCATATACCTGGAGCAATATGGCCTTAGTTGCTAATGCTCCTAAAAAACCAAAATAACACAAACAAACAAACAAACAATAGCTGAGGAAAGTGGAGGAGAAATTGTTGAAGATAAACATAAAAAAGGCACCCGGGGTGGATGGGATCTATCCAGTTATATTAAAGGAGGCAGCAAAGGAAGTAAGCAAACCCTTAGCCATAATTATGAGAGCTTCTTTGGACTCAGGGGAAGTACTCAGACTGGAGATGTGCATATGTGACCCCAATTCACAAAGGAGGATCAAAGGGCGACACAAGTAATTATAGACCTGTTAGTTTAACTTCTGTTCCAGGAAAATTAATGGAGGCACTGGTTAAAAAGCACTGCAGGATCATCTAGACAAGACTTCAGTTATAGCTTGGACACAGCATGGTTTTGTTAAGGGAAAGGCTAGCCTGACCAATTTGATTGGATACTATGATGTGGTCACAAAGGAACTGGATGCAGGGAATAACTTTGATATCATATATTTGGATCTTAGAAAGGCTTTTGATACTGTTGCACATGGAAGACTGCTGAACAAATTGGAGAAGTGTGGCATTGGAGGCAAATTGCTGCTATGGATAAGGGATGGTTGAGGGGGAGTAATCAATGGACACTGCTCATCATGGACTAATGTTATTAGTGGAGTCCCTCAGGGTTCTGTGTTGGGTCCATTGTTGTTTTCTGTATTTATAAATGATATTGATGATGGTATATCAAGTTTATTGCCCATCAAGTTTGCAGACGATATGAAGGTTGGCAGGGTTGGTAAGGACACTAATGACAGTATGCTGCTGCAACAGGATCTAGAAAAGTTGAGCAGATGGGCTGAGAGGTGGCAAATGAAGTTTAAAAATGGGAAATGTAAAGTACTACATATGGGAAGCAGTAACCCCAGAGTAATGTATCAACTCTGTAGTAATACACTTAGAGTGGTAGAGAACAATAAGGACCTGGGGGTAATTGTGCAGGCAGATATGAATTTTTCTGAGCAGTGCAGACAGTCTGCAAGAGAAGCTCATGGTGTCTTGTCAATTGTATACAGGAAAGTTTCTAGCAGGGATAAGGAGGTGATTATCCCCTTGTATAAGGCAATGGTCAGGCCACATCTTGAGTACTGTATACAGGTCTAGAGGCCTCATTTTAAGAAGGATGTAGAGCTGTTGGAACGAGTACAGAGAAGGGCAACAAGATTAGTAAATGGAACCAAGGGTTGCTCTTACAAAGAAAGGCTTAAGTTTTGAAAATTACAGTATCTGGAGACTAGGCACCTGTGAGGTGATCTGATTGCGGTGTATAAAGCCTTGAATGGTTTTAGCATGCTCAATGCTGATGGGATTCTTCCTCTTGCTCTGAATAATCACCTGAGAGGGCAGAAATTCAAATTGAGGAAAGGCAGATGTGTTGAAGTTTGCCTTTAGCCTTCGGGCATTTGGTTGGTGGAACAGACTTCCATCCTTTGTTGTGGAAGTTGATAGCCTAAATAAATTTAAGGCTGAGCTGGACAGGTATTTGGAACGAATGGAGATGTGAAATGGGAGCGGGTTTTTTTTTTTCTTTGGCTGATGCTGCATAAGCTTGCTTTCTTGCATCATTTTGCCTCTGCAAATGCTAATTTATCAATATCATTGATAAATATTGAAAAGAACAATTGGCCAACACTGAACTCTGGAGACTCTGCGAATAACATTAGTCCATGAAAAGCAGTGACCATTGATTACCATTCTGTCTTCTTCTACTCAGAAGCCTATGGCAGATATAAGTTAATCTGTAATCAGGTCACAAAGGAGGTTCGGCAGGCGAAGGCAGATTACGAGAAATCCTTGGCAAAAGATGCTAAGAAAAACAGCAAAGATTTCTTTACTTATATAAACTCTAAAAGGAAGGGGATGAATCTGATTGGTCCACTTGACATCGATGGTTTGACTGTTGATGATCCTGCTCAGATAGCAAACAAACTGAATGAGTATTTTGCATCTACATTCACACATGAGGAGTTATTAAGGTTTGAAAAGGGCAGAAGGTTATCAAATTGTAGCAGGGTGCTTAATGACCTTGTAATAACTGAGAGCAAAGTGGAAGAGAAATTGTTGAAGTTAAACGTAAGAAAAGCACCTGGGGTGGATGGGATCTATCCAGTTATATTAAAGGAGGTGGCAAAGCAACTAAGCAAACCCTTAGCCATAATTATGACAGCATCCTTGGACTCAGGGGAGGTTCACACGGACTGGAGATGTGCAAATGTATCCCCAATTCACAAAGGGGGATCGAAGGGTGACACGAGTAATTACAGACCAGTTAGTTTAACTTCTGTTCCGGGTAAAATAATGGAGTCACTGGTTAAATATGCATTGCAGGATCATCTAGACAAGACTGCAGCAATAATTCAGACACAGCATGGGTTTGTTAAGGGAAAGTCTTGTCTGACAAATTTGATAGGATATTATGATGTGGTTACAAAGGAACTGGATGCAAAAAATAATTTTGATATCATATATTTGGATTTCAGGAAAGCTTTTGACACTGTTGCGCAGGGAAGACTATTGTACAAATTGGAGCAGAATGGTATTAAGGGTAAGTTGCTACAATGGATAAAAGGATGGTTAAGTGGGAGAAGACAGAGGGTGGTTATCAATGGGTGCTGCTCTTCTTGGACTAATGTTATTAGTGGAGTCCCACAGGGTTCGGTGTTTAGGTCCACTGTTGTTTTGTATATTTATCAATGAAGGTATATCAGGCTTAATGTCGATGAAGGTATATCAGGCTTAATGTCGAAGTTTGCAGATGATACAAAGGTTGGCAGGGTTGTTAATGACAGTAATGGCAATGTGCTACTGCAACAGGATCTAGATAATTTGGGCAGATGGGCTAAGAAGTGGCAACTGAAGTTTAACCTTGACAAATGCAAAGTACTGCATATGGGTAGAAGTAACCCCAGAGAAACGTACCAACTGTGTGGTACTACACTTAAGGTGGTAGAAAATGAAAAAGACCTGGGAGTAATTGTGCAGTCAGATATGAAGTTCTCTGAGCAATGTAGACAGGCTGCCAGGGCAGGTCATGGGGTTTTGTCAATGATATATAGGAATTTTGCTAGCAGGGAAAAGGAGGTGATTATCCCTCTGTATAAGGCAATGGTCAGGCCACGCCTTGAGTACTGCGTACAGGTCTGGAGGCCTCATTTTAGGAAGGATGTAGATTTACTTGAGCGTGTACAGAGAAGGGCAACAAGATTGGTGAGGGGAATGAAGGGATCCTCTTACCAAGAGAGGCTTAAGTTCTGCAAATTGCAGTGGCTGGAGACTAGGCACCTGCACGGTGATCTGATTGAGGTATATAAGGCCTTGAATGGGTTGAGCACGCTGAATTCTGATAGGATCCTTCCACTTGTTCAGATTACGAACCTAAGGGGGGCATAAATTCAAATTAAGAAAAGACAGATGTAGAATAGATGTGCGGAAATTTGCCTTTAGCCAGCGGGTGGTTAATTGCTGGAACAAACTTCCATCTGTCGTTGCGGAAGTTGATAGGTTGAATAAATTTAAGGAGGAACTGGACAGACATTTGGAGTGAATGGTGTGATTTTTTTTTTTTTTTGGCTGATGCTGCATAAGCTCATACATTTGCTTTCTTGCATCACATGCCACTACTACTACTACTCAACCATCCCTTTATCCATAGCAACAGTTTGCTCTTAATGCCACACTAAATTTTGTACAGCAGTACTTTATGTGCAACAGTATCAAAAACTTTCCTGAAATCCAAGTATATAATATCAAAATTATTTTTTGCATTCAGTTCATTTGTGACCACATATCCAGTCCAATTGGTCAGACAAGATTTCCCCTTAACAAACTTGTGCTTTGTCTGAACTATAACTGCAGTCTTGTCTAGATGATCCTAGATTGCTACTTTAATCAATGATTCCATTATTTTGCCTGAAACAGAAGTTAAATTAACAGGTCTCTAATTACTCATGTTACCCTTTGTTCCTCCTTTGTGAATTGGGGATACGCTTGCACATCTCCATTCTGCAGAGTACTCCCTTGAATTCAAGGATCCTCTCATAATTATGGCTAAGGGTTTGCTTACTTCCTTTGTTGCCCCCCTTAATATAATTGGATAGATCCTGTTCATCCCAGGTGCATTTGTTATGTTTAACTTAAATTTCTTTTCTACTTTTCTGAGAGGAAAGTGGAAGAGAAATTGTTAAAGTTAAACTTATTGCAAAATCATTTAGCTCCCTGTTAAGAGTTTGATAAAATTTTGGCATCCACTTCCCCAAAAAATTCTTCATGTGTGAATGTAGATGCAGAATACTCATTCAGTTTTTCAGCTACCTCAGCAGCGTCATCAATTTGGAGAGATGTAGGAAGGTATTCAAACCTGTGTGCCTCACAAGGCCTCAGAGTGGATTTTGCAATCAGGTGTGTCTTTGAAAAATCTACAGAACACAACTTATTCTCCAGACTTCTCACCTTCAGGCTATTTCCTCTTCCCTAAAATGAAGAAACCATTATGAGGCTGTGGATTTCAGACTGATGAGGAGGTAATTAATGATGTAGATGCCTGATTTCTGCTGAAAGTGAGGAATTCTGTTCAAGAGGTCTGAAAGAACTTATCCACATAAGGGAAAAACAGGCAGCTATAGGAGGTAAAGTTTTCATTATTCTCTGCATGGAGAAGGATGAAAATGCTAACCAAGTTTCACATCCCTAACTCAAATATTTCTAGGTGAGGGTAAATACTTATTACTGCTTCTCATATTTATGAGTAGCAGTTAATAAGTAAATGGCAGAATGATCATTAAGTTTTTTTACATATTTTTTTTTTTTTTTTTTTACTTCCAAATATTCATCAAATTCCTTTCTACATCTGTAGAAGAGCTCTCTGCCCCTACAGGACTGTGTGGTAATTTGTTTTAGTAGTTGATTATTCATTGACTGAAGGCAAATTTCTTTACATCTAGTGTACAGTTATTATTCCTTAATTTGAATCTGTCTTCTTGTTTGCATCATCCTCTAAATAGAAAATATGCCTCCCTAAAGGTTTCTCTTCTCTTCTCTTTTGTTGCTTTAAACTTTAAATTGCCCATGAAACACTTGGTTTCCAGACATTGCAGCTTATGATTCTTTTCCCAAATGAGTATTTCTTTGCATCTATAACTCTAATTTTTTCTCTCTCTTGTGCCTTTTAACAAGACATATATAATTTATAACCTTTAATTAATGCCTTTTATAACGGCTATATAATTGTAGCTTTCTTAAAAGAACACTTCCAGACCTGTATGCGGTATTCAAGATGTGATTGGGTCATTGATTTGTATGGTGGGATAATTACATCTTTTGTCTCTGCTGGTAAAATGCCTATTTATTGAAAGTGCCCCCATATGTTATTCTTGCAGCTTTACCATACTGTCCAGAGACCTTCTTATATCATGCTATTACAACCCCAAGGTTAGCGTTAGCATTAGTAGAGGCATATGATGCAAGAAAGCAAGCTTATGCAGCATCAGCCAAAAAAAAAAAAAAAAACCGCTCCCATTTCACCCCTCCGTTCATTTGAAATACCTGTCTAGCTGAGCCTTAAATTTATTTAGGCTATCAACTTCCACAACAAAGGATGGAAGTCTGTTCCACCAACCAACTACCCACTGGCTAAAAGCAAACTTCTGCACATCTATCCTACATCTGTCTTTCCTCAATATGAATTTATGCCATCTGTGGTGATTATTCTGAGCAAGAGGAGGAATCCCATCAGCATTGAGCATGCTCAAACTATTCAAGGCTTTATACACCTCAGTCAGATCACCTCGCAGGTGCCTAGTCTTCAGACACTGTAATTTGCTAAACTTAAGCCTTTCTTCGTAAGAGCAACCCTTTGTTCCATTTACTAATCTTGTTGCCCTTCTTTGTACTCGTTCCAACAGCTCTATATCCTTTTTAAAATGAGGCCTCCAGACCTGTATACAGTACTCAAGGGGTGGCCTGACCATTGCCTTATACAAGGGGATAATCACCTGCTTATCCCTGCTAGAAAAATTCCTGTATATCATTGACAAGACACCATGAGCTACTCTTGCAGACCATCTGCACTGCTCAGAAAACTTCATATCTGTCTGCACAATTACCCCCAGGTCCTTTTTGTTCTCTACCACTGTCAGTGTAGTACCACAGAGTTTATACATTACTCTGGGGTTACTGCTTTCCATATGTTGTGGAAAACACAATGATGATCCAGATGTATTACCTTGCATTTACTAGCATTAAAGCTTAATTGCCATTTTTCAGACTAGTTGTATTATTTGTTTAGGTCTTGTTGCAGCCATAGTCTCTGGTTCTCAACTCTCACCCCTGCTGAACTTAATGTCATCTGGAAATTTTGATACATAACTTGTGATACCTTCATCAGGATTGTTATTGAAAATTAAAAACAAGGGCCTTCACACAATTCTTTCCATTTATAACCACTAACAGAACCAAATTCAATGTTTTCTTCTTGCTAAGAACTGAAGCAATGTTGTTGTATCTGTTTCTAAAACAGAAAGCAATGTTCTTGTATACCCTCCTCGCCAGCTGTGCTATATAAGAATGAATATAATTAAGAAATAAATATTTATTAATAATAATTATAATAAATGTGGTCAAATTAGATTGTGTCAAATTTAATTCTCTAACTGTATTGTTTTGCTAGGTGATGAAATTATTACTCTGAATGGACGAGCTCTTAGTGGTATGTCTCATAGTGAAGCAATTGCAGCCTTTAAGAGTATTAAACAGGGTCCTGTAGTCCTTTATGTTAGTCGAAGAAATACCTCAGTCTTAAGGTAAGCCTGAAAAGGTTTTAGTGAAATTCTTTTGGCATCTGTTTAATCCAATAGCTTGCAACACTGGTGCATTATATCCATTACTTTTATCAGAGCTTTAGCATAAACTTCTGTTGAAATTACTTTTTTTTTTTGTTATATTAAATACACAGTATCACAAAGTACAATATTATAATAATTCTCAATAAAATTATATTGTTAGTAAACTGTTATCTATCATTGTTCCTTCCAGCAATGTTAAAACATGATAACCAAATGTAGAGTTGAGGATAAATTAAGGTAATCGGACAAATAAACACTAACTGTGGTTGCTCTTATGTGATTCTTAAGGAAATGTTAGAATTGCTCTTGTAAGATTTTTGTTTGGACCAATGAAAGAAGACATAAATTTGCAAACAATTAAAAAAAAAATTACTATTTACAAAATTGTTTTACTCTGTACACATGTTAGAAAAACATATCTAAATACCTAAAATATGAAAAAATTCATTGTATAAGTTTGTGAAATAAAAAAAAAATTTAAAGGGAAAAAAAAACTATACCATGCAGGACTGATGCAAGAGTAATTATAAATCCTAGGCAAAACTTCATTCTCCTGTCTCCAATGAGGTTTAAAGCCATATCTTTCCTAATGAGCAATGAGAACTTATGCTATCACAGAGGATGAAGTTTTGCTTAGAATGTATAATTACCCTTGCTGTAGTTAACCAGTCTTAAGAAGAGGGAGTGGGTTTCTTCCAGTGAGTTATTAGAGGTTTTTCAACCCACAAAATACAGAAATACACAAATTCTACAGAACTTTAGTACAGACCTTTAGAACTGGCATATCATGTAAACTGGCACTCCATGCTTAAATTAGTTATTATGCCAAAAAAAAAAAAAAAAAAAACTCCTCCAAAATAAAAGTAAACTTTTTCAGCTTGCTTTTAAATTAACTTATGTAAAAGCTAATTGTGAGAGCTCAAGGCTGCAGGTCTCATGATTGCAGATTTAAGTTTTACAATTACAAACTTATTTTCCATAAGAAATAGAATGTGACACTGATTATACACTCTCGTTCTTCATTTTTCACAGGATATACAGTAGAACCCGACTAAGAAATTCCCGCACTATGGGTAGCCCTGATAGCTATGTCATAGCTATCTTATACTGGTCTGAGACCTCCCTACCCTCAGATATAAATATTTACAGATACACAGATGACTGGTTAGTAATCAACTACTCAACATTTCTGTAGGACTTTGCTAGCATTTGTCCTCCAGAACTTGCTCTGGAGAGAACAAATAACAATGACCATTCAGTTAATTACTTAGATTGGGACATTATATCAATAGCCCACATACTGCAATTAACATATATAATAAAAGAGATGCTTTTAACTTTAATGAAGTCAGCTTCACCCATTGGCACTCCAAAATCTCAAAAAGTGCATTCAAATATAATACTCTCAATGCATCAGAATTGCCATCAGAATGTAATAACAACAATCTCTTTTTAGAGAATATCAAATTACTCCATAATAAACTACTTGGTAATAGTTTCCCTTCAGCCTTCCTTTACCATCATTTTAGGAAAGCACTGAATATCATGTAATATAAAAAGCTTATTGACAGCCGTATTGATATTAACAACATAATTGCTGGTTGATATCTTTTTACATTCAGGCTTGTACATAATGTATAGTCAGATATCCCCTAGCCTCTTTGGTGTCTCACGGTGTAGAAAGCTTGTGCCCACCAATTGGTTAACCATGGGGTATTATATTTTGTTAGTTGTTTTTTTGTCTTTATTTTCATATCTAACATTGTTTAGTCTCATATTTGTTAAAACAATACCATTACTGACTTAAACACATGAGGCATATGTCCAGGGACCTACTTTTGGTATGGGTTATGCAACCCCATACTGCCCAAGCACTACTATATTCACCTTCTTCCAAATACTTTTTGATGTTCTTAGACACTACATTTTTATATCTCGTGCACAATTAGGTTGACCAAAAGCAAGATGCTATTTTTCTGCTATCTCTCACTTTTTTCTTATCCAACAAAGTTTAGTCTTTTTAACACTACTTTGTAAGTTATTGATTTCTCTCCTTTGCTGGTCTATTTGCCTCATTTATGTAATTGATGACTTCCTCGTCTGCCCAGAAAACTTCATATCTGCCCATATAACTCCAACATCCCTTTTTTCCTCCACTGTTTTAAATTCAATCCCATCAAGTGTAAAATTTATTTTGGGGTTGCTATTCCCCAAGTGTAAACCCTTTAATTTTGCTACATTAAAAAAAAAAGTTGCCACTTTTCTGACCATTCTCGCAGCCTGTTCAGGTCATCCTGAAGAAGTGCTACTTGGTACAGGTCACTAACTACTCTACAATCTCTATGTTATCTGCAAATTTTGACATCATGCTTTCTATCCCATCATTTATGTCGTTTATGAAAATTAGAAACAATGGTGGTCCAAAAACCAATCCTAGGGGAACCCCACTTCTGACTTTACACCAATCTGAAAAAATCCATTAATCATGATCCTCTGCCTTCTGCCCTGCAGCCACCCAGCAGTCCATCTTACAATTTTTTCAGTAATCCAAACATGTTCCAGCTTATATTAGCATTAGTAGAGGCATACGATGCAAGAAAGCAATTTTTTGGCTGAACAAGCTTATTCAGCCAAAAAAAAAAAAAAAAAAACCCCTCCTATTTCACTCCTCCATTCATTCCAAATGCCTGTCCAGCTCGCCCTTAAATTTATTTAGGCTATAAACTTCCACAACAAAAGATGGAAGTCTGTTCCACCAATCAACTACTTGCTGGCTAAAGGCAAATTTCTGCACATCTATTCTACAACTTTGTCTCCTCAATTTGAAACTGTGCCCCCTGAGGTTCTTAATCTGAGCAAGAGGAAGAATCCCATCAGCATTCAGCTTGCTCAACCCATTCAAGGCCTTATACACCTCAGTCAGATCACCTTGCAGGTGCCTACTCTCCAGGCACTGCAATTTGCAGACCTTAAAGCTTTCTTGGTAAGAGCACCCCTTTGTTTCCCTCACCAATCTTGTTGCCCTTCTTTGTACTCATTCTAGCAACTCTACATCCTTCCTAAAATGAAGCCTCCAGACCTGTACACAGTACTCTAGGTGTGGCCTGACCATTGCCTTATATAATGGGATAATCACCTCCCTGTCCCTGCTAGCAAAATTCCTATATATCATTGACAAGACTCCATGACTTGTCCTGGCAGCCCATTGTGGGTAATTGTGCAGTCAAATATGACTGCACAATTACCCCCAGGTCTTTTTTTCACTTTCCATTTCCTTGAGAGTAGTACCACACAGTTGGTACGTTTCTCTTGGGTTACTGCTACCCATATGCAGTACTTTGCATTTGTCAATGTTAAACTTCGGTTGCCACTTCTAACTTTTCTAGATCCTGTTGCAGTAGCATACTGTCTTTACTGTCATTAACAACCCTGCCAACCTTTTGTATCATCTGCAAACTTGTACATTAAACCTGATATACCTTCATTGATAAATACACAAAACAACAATGGGCCCAGCACTGAAATCTGAGGGACTCCACTAATAACATTAGTTCACGTAGAGCAGTGTCCATTTATTACCACTCTTTGCCATCTCCCACTCAACCATGTCTGAACTATTACTGCAGTATTGTCTAAGTGATTCTGTATCACCTCTTTAACCAGTGACTCCATTATTTTCCCCAGAACATAAGTTAAACTAACAGGTCTATAATTATTTGTGTCGCCCTTTGCACCCCCTTTGTGAATTGGGGATACATTTGCACATCTCCAGTCCATGGGGACCTCCCCTGACTCTAAGGATGCTCTCTTACTTATGGCTAATTGTTTGCTTACTTCCCTTGCTGCCTCCTACAATATAACTGGATAGATTCCATCTGCCCCAGGTGCCCTTTTTATGTTTAGCTTCAACCATTTCTCCTCCACTTTGCTCTCAGTTATTACAAATCACTTACCTCCCTGTTAGAGTTTGATAAACTTCTGGCATTCCCCTCCTTGAACAACTCATGTGTGAATGTAGATGCAAAATACTCATTCAGTTTATCAGCCACTTGAGCAGGAATATCAACAGTTGAACAACCAACATCAAGTGGACCAATCTGATTTATCCCCTTCCTTCTAGAGGGCCCTGCACCTGTTCTTTACATAAGTAAAGAACTCTTTGCTGTTTTTCTTTGCATCCTTTGTCAAAGATGTCTTGTAATCTGCCTCAATCTGCCTAACTTCCTTTGTGACTTGATTACAGACTAGCTTATATCTGCCATAGGCTTCTGTGTCGCCTGATAATTTATATGCATCCAATGCATTTTTCCCTCTCTGCCACAAGCCTCTTTAATTCTAGCAGCTTGTCTATACTGCTCAGAAATCTTTTTGTTGGACTGTACAATTACCCTAGGTTTTTGTCATTCTCCACTACCTTGAGTGATATGACGTGTTTTGTCTTTTAGCATTAGTAGAGGCATTTGAGGCAAGAAAGCAAGCTTATGCAGCATCAGCCAAAAAAAAAAAAAAAAAAAAAAAAACCACTTCCACTTCACCCCTCTGTTCGTTCAAAATACCTGTCCAGCTGAGCCTTAAACTTATTTAGGCTATCAACCTCCACCACAAGGGATGGAAGTCTGTTCCACCAACCAACCACCCGCTGGCTAAAGGCAAATTTCCGCACGTCTGTCCTACATCTTGTGTGTGTGGTTGCTCCTAAATGTTAGTTCAACTCTGTTATCGTATACTGTGATAATAAATAGCTCTTTAAAATTGTCATAAATGAGTATTGTGTGTGGTTTAGTTGTTTTTAGCCACTTTTCTGCCAGTGATCACCAGGAAGGATGATTTCTAGTACCCACCTATGCCAAGAGGAAATGTTCACAACTGTTTATGTACTGTCCCATCATTCAGATAGGACTGAACAGATATCACATTCACAGGAAGACAGAAGCTAAACTTGAGTGTCAACAATCTCATATCCTTGGGAGTCCAAAACTGGAAGCATTGGTTTTGGTGTGTCCAGTTACTACTTTGAGTTTGGTACTACTCTGGTTTGTTATTCTGTGATTACTGCTACCCATATGTGTAGTACCTTACATTTATCAGTGTTCCTCAAATGCCACTTTCAGCCCATCTCTCTAATTTTTTAAGGGCTTTTTGCAGTAGAATACCCTGATTCTTGTCATTAACTACTCTGCCAACTTTTATTATAATCAGCAAACTTAGACATTAAAGTTGATATACCTTCATCAGTATCATTAATAAATAATGAAAAGAGTAAAGAGCCTAGCACTTGAATGCTGAGGTGCTGCACTAATAGTGGTAATCTGTGAAGATACCTGTCCAGCTGAGCTTTAAATTTATTTAGGCTATCAACTTTTTCACAACAAGGGATGGAGGTCTGTTCCACCAACTAACTACCCGCAGGCTAACGGCAAATTTCTGCACATCTAACCTACATATATCTTTCCTCAATTTGAATTTATGCCCTCTCAGGTGATTATTCTGAGCAAGAGGAAGAATCCCATCGGCATTGAGCATGCTCAAACCATTCAAGGCTTTATACACCTCCATCAGGTCACCGCACCGGTGCCTAGTCTCCAGACACTGTAATTCGCAAAACTTAAGCCTTTCTTCTTAAGAGCAACCCTTTGTCGCATTCACTAATCTTGTTGCCCTTCTCTGTACTCGTTCCAGCAGCTCTACATCCTTCTTGAAATGAAACCTCCAGACCTGTATATAGTACTCAAGGTGTGGCCTAACCATTGCCTTATACAAGGGAATAATCACCTCCTTATCCCTGCTAGAAAAATTCCTGTATATCATTGACAAGATACCATGAGCTACTCCTGCAGCCCATCTGCACTGTCAGAGAACTTCATATCTGCTTGCACAATTACCCCCAGGTCCTTTTCATTCTCTACCACTGTCAGTGTAGTACCACAGAGTTGATACGTTGCTCTGGGGTTGCTGTTTCCCATATGTAGTACTTTTCATTTGTCAATGTTAAACTTCATTTGCCACCTCTCAGCCCATCTGCTCAACCTTTCCAGATCCTGTTGCAGCAGCATAGCATCAGTAGTGTCCTTAACAACCCTGCCAACCTTTGTATCGTCTGCAAACTTGGACATTAAGCTTGATATACCATCATCAATATCATTTATAAATACAGAAAACAATAATGGACCCAACACTGAACCCTGAGTGACTCTACTAATAACATTAGTCCACGATGAGCAGTGTCCATTGATTACCACTCTCTGCCTTCTCCCACTCAACCATCTCCCTTTATCCATAGCAGCAATTTGCCTCCAATGCCACTCTGCTCCAATTTGTGCAGCAATCTTCCATGTGCAACAGTATCAAAAGCCTTTCTAAGATCCAAATATATAATATCAAAGTTATTCCCTGCATCCAGTTCTTTTGTGATTGCATCATAGTATCCAATCAAATTGGTCAGGCAAGACTTTCCCTTAACAAAACCATACTGTGTCCGAGCTATAACTGAAGTCTTGTCTAGATGATCCTGCAGTGCTTCTTTAACCAGTGCCTCCATTAATTTTCCTGGAACAGAAGTTAAACTCACAGGTCTATAATTACTTGTGTCAAGCTTTGATCTTCCTTTGTGAATTGGGGTCACATTTGCACATCTCCAGTCTATGGGTACCGCCCCTGATTCCAAAGAAGCTCTCTTAATTATGACTAAGGGTTTGCTTACTTCCTCTGCTGCCTCCTTTAATATAACTGGATAGAACCCATCCACCCCAGCTGCCTTTTTTATGTTTATCCTCAACAATTTCTCCTCCACTTTCCTCTCAGTTATTACAAAATCACTAGCTCGCTAGTAACCACTTCCTATCCTTTTGCTGCTCAACCAGGCATTCTGTGTTTTTCCATAGAAGTTACTTGCAGCCGACCGGGCTAGCCGAGTGGGTAAAGTACCTGCCCGGCAACCCAAAGGTCGCGGGTTCAATTCCCACCTCGGGCTTGGATCAAAGTACTGCAAAAAAAAAAAAAAAAAAAAAAAAACCTTGGGAGGTGCAGTATGGCCACAGAAGCCGATGCGCCAACAACTACCAAATCAAAAAAAAAAAAAAAAAAGAAGTTACTTGCTACATTGAATTTGTACAGTAGTCTTTTATGTGGAAGTGTATCAAAAGCTTTGCTGAAATCTTATTATATAATGTAAAAATTATTTCCTGCATCCAGCTCCTTTGTTATTGTATCTTAGTAGCTAATCAGATTAGACAGACCAGATAACTTAAAAAATTTGCGTTATGATTGCAGTATAACTGCATTCCTGTCCAGATGATTGCACGTTACTTCTGTAATCACTGGCTCCATTATTTTTCCCCGGAACAGAAATCAAATTTACAGATCTATAATTACTCACTTTGTCCCTTTGTGAATAGGATGGATATTTGCACACCTTCAATCTGTAAATATTTCTTGTGAATCCAAAGATGCTGTCAGAATTATAGCTAAAGGTCTGTTTACTTCTTTTGCGTCTGCTTTGAATATTATTGGATAGATTTCATCAGATGCCTTATTCACTTTTAGTTTCAACAATTTCTTTTCCACTTTCTTCTCAGTTATTATTATTATTATTATTATTAACCATATGGTGCAAGGAAGCCTGAAGCTTATGCTGCACCAGCCAAAAAAAAAAAAAAAATTCCCTGATTTAGAGAGAGAGAGAGAGAGAGAGAGAGAGAGAGAGAGAGAGAGAGAGAGAGAGAGAGAGAGAGAGAGAGAGAGAGAGAGAGAGTGTGTCAGAAGCAGAAAGGAGTCACCAAGAAAGAGAAGAATGATGATATCCAGCTCAGGACCCTGGGTTTGCCAAGCCCATACTCACCAGATGCGAGCCCCTGGGGTTGTTATTGCCATATCATTTAGTTCCCAGTTATAACTTAATATAATCTGGTATTCAGTCTCTAAAAACTTTATGTATCAATGTAGATACAAAGTATTTATTCACTTTTTTTCAGCAACCTGAATAGAAACATCGTGTTATCATTCATATTTAGTGGGCCAATGTGGTTTATTCATTTCCTTTTAGTGCTAACATAAGCAAAGAATTCTCTACTACTTTTCTTTGTATTCTTAGCCAAAAATGTCTTGTAAATTGCCTTTGCTTGCCAACCCTCTGTTAACTTGATCGCAGACTAGTTGACACTTTGTAGGTTTCTTTGTCCCATGATGATTTATAATTATCCCATGCATTTTTTTCCCTTGCCACTAGTCTCATTACTTCATTTGACATCCATTTAGACCTAAATTTTGAAGAATGTCCTTAAGTAGCATAAAAAGCTTAGTAGCTTCTGAATATCCCTCAGTGGTGTCCACTGGAATTTTCAGTTGCTAACATCATTTGGTGACACTGAAAAGAATTTAAAAACTGTCCAAGACTATTGCAGTCATCTTTTCAAAAGTAAAATCCCTTCCTTTTACCCTTGGCAGTAATATCTTTAAGTAAATCCTACATTTATACACTGTGATCACCGCAACTCTATGGTTTCTTTTTATGGAGATTCTTAATGCATGAAGAGTCACTATTGATAAGCAGATCAAGAGTATCGCCTTTCTCTTGTTGCCTCTGTAACATGCTTGTGCGGGAACGTTATCCAACACATCCTGAAAAGCTCTGCTAATGTGTATGACCAACCCACAATTTCACCCAACATCTGAAAAATTAAAATCTATTATATTAATTCATATTTACTGACCAATTCATACAGTTGTTTGGCCTATGGTCACAAAGAAGGTTAGGCAAGCGAAGGCAGATTACGAGAAATCTTTGGCAAAGGATGGTAAGAAAAACAGCGAAAACTTCTATAGTTATATAAACTCTAGAAGGAAGGGGATGAATCAGATTATTATTATCATTATTAGCCATATGGTGCAAGGAAGCCTGAGGCTTATGCTGCACTAGCCAAAAAAAAAAAAAAAAATTCCCTCAGTTACCCTGAGAGAGAGAGAGAGAGAGAGAGAGAGAGAGAGAGAGAGAGAGAGAGAGAGAGAGAGAGAGAGAGACAGAGTCAGAAGTAGAAAGCAATGACCAAGAAAGAGAAGAATGATGATATCCAGCTCATGACCCTGGGTTTGCCAAGCCCATGCTCACCAGATGTGAGCCCATTGGGCCACTTAATATCAATGGTTCGAGTGTTGATGATCCTGCTCAGATAGCTGACATCCTGAATGATTATTTTGCATCTACATTCACACACGAGAAGTTATTAAGGGAGGAGAATGCCAGAAGTTTATCAAACTGTAACAGGGTGCTTAATGATTTTCTAATAACTGAGAGCAAAGTGGAGAAGAAATTGTTGAAGTTAAACATAAGAAAGGCACCCTTGGTGGATGGGATCTATCCAGTTATATTAAAGAAGTGTCAAAGGTAGTAAGCAAACCCTTAGCCATAATTATGAGAGCATCCTTGGATTCAGGGGAAGTCTCCACGGACTGGAGATGCACAAATGTATCGCCAATTCACAAAGAGGGATTTTAAGGGTGACACGAGTAATTACAGACCAAGTGTAACTTCTGTTCCAGGAAAATAATGGAGTGGCTGGTTAAAGATGCATCACAGGATCATCTAGACCAGACTGCAGTAATAATTCAGGCACAGCATGGGTTTAAGGGAAAGTCATGTCTGACAAATTTGAGTGGATACTACGATGTGGTCACAAAGGAACTGGATGCAAAAAAAATAATTTTGATATCATATACTTGATTTCAGGAAAGCTTTTGACACTGTTGTGCATGGAAGACTACTGTACAAATTGGAGCAGTATGGTATTAAGGGCAAGTTGCTACAATGGGTAAAAGGGTGGTTGAGTGGGAGAAGACAGAGTGGTAATCAATGGACACTGCCTTTTCATGGATTTATGTTATTAGTGGTCTCCCAGGGTTCGGTGTTGGGCCCACTGTTGTTTTGTATATTTATCAATGATATTGATGAAGGCATATCAGGCTTAATGTTGAAGTTTGCAGATGATACAAAGGTTGGCAGAGTTGTTAATGATAGTAATGGCAATGTGCTACTGCAACAGGATCTAGAAAATTTGGGCAGATGAGCTGAGAAGTGGCAACTGAAGTTGAACATTGACAAATGCAAAGTACTGCATATGGGTAGAAGTAATCTCAGAGTAACATACCAACTGCGTGGTACTACGCCTAGGATGGTAGAAAATGAAAAAGACCTGAGAGTAATTGTGCAATCAGATATGAAGTTTTCTGAGCAGTGCAGACAGGCTGCCAAAACAGGTAATGGGCTATTGTCAATGATATACAGGAATTTTGCCAGTAGGGAAAAGGAGGTTATTATCCCTTTGTATAAGGCAACGGTCAGGCCATGCCTTGAGTACTGCATGCAGGTCTGGAGGCCTCATTTTAGGAAGGATGTAGAGTTGCTTAAGTGAGTACAGAGAAGGGCAACAAAATTGGTGAGGGGAATGAAGGGTTCCTCTTAACAAGAAAGGCTTAAGTTCGGCAAATTGCTGTATATGGAGACTAGGCACCTGCGAGGTGATCTGATTGCAGTATGTAAGGCCTTGAATAGGTTGAGCAGGTTCAATTCTGATGGGAGTCTTCGTATTGCTCAGATTACGAACCTGAGGGAGCATAAATTTAAATTTAGGAAAGACAGCTATAGAATAGATTGTTTGGAAATTTGCCTTTAGCCAGTGGGTTGTTGATTGTTGGAACAAATTTCCATCTGTCTTTGGGAAAGTTGATAGCTTAAATAAATTCAAGGATGAACTGGACAAACATTCATAGGGAATGGATGTGTGTGAAATGGTGTTTTTTTTTTTTTTTGGCTGATGCTATATAAGCTTGCTTTCTTGCATCATATACCTCTACTAATGCTAATTCTATAACATATTGCTGCTATTTTTGTTTTTCCAGTGCTTATTTCACACTTAACTGGCTGCCCGCATCAACTGTAAGTGCTACCATAGTTTCTGTGTGCTTCTTAACCAAGAGCACAATTCTTCTTTTCTTCCTGTCCTATCTGTACATATTGTACTCCATATATTCAAATTCTACATATCCTGTTTGTGGCACTGTGTTTCTGATATCCCTATAAGTCCACATTTCATAATATAATCAACCTTCAAATTTAATTACTATACTAATTGCATTAGTGTGTAAGCAGTTATGTGTGCCTGTTTTTGTTCTTACTATCCCTAACATATTCCATTTCCATTTATTTTCTTGTTCTATGAGGGAAAGTCACAATAGAAGCAGTACAAGAATTAGTTTTGATTTCATCTGCTGTTGTATATCCCCAAACCTAAATAACCAGTTTTCTGATCCAGCTGACACTGCTTCGATAGCACACAAATATCCTTTTGCCCTTTCTATTTATGAATATTAATTTTAATACTAATTAGGTTCTAAAAATGCAATAAATAAATAAAATCGATTATAAGAATATATATGTAACTATACAGCCAACAACCATATAACCATAAGAATATATATAACCATACGGACAATCCTAACCATATAGCCAACATGCTTGATCTTTTTCTCACAAACAACCCTTCCAAGTATCCCCAGGTGCTCACATCTGGTGAGTATGGACTTGGCACACCCAGGGTCCTGAGCTGGATATCATCATTCTTCTCTTTCTTGGTAATTCCTTTCTACTAACCAGTTAATGGTAAATATGCATTCAAGGCATCTGTGATTAATGTTTTAAAAGCATACCACAGTTCAAATGTATTCATTTTCTGTGTGATATCTACCCAGTTAATAGAGGCCATGTAGTACCTTAAGGCATCGTAATTTCCTTTTCTGAAATTAAAACCCATTCCTTTGCCTTTTAATGCTGCTACCTTTCTCATCATCATCCACCGTAGAACTCCGTGATCACTTCCTGCTGCTGGTTCCTCTACTGTCAGCCCTGTTATGTCATCTGATTCATGGGTGATGATGAGGTCTAGGATATTCTTTTCTCTAGTACTTTCCCTGATATGTTGATACAAATAACAGTCATCGAGTCGATTTAAAATTTTTTTCCCCCATGTAGAGTTTCCTTCCCATTTACTCCAATCAATTAGAGGCAAATTGAAATCACCCATAATAAGACACTGACGCTTACTTGCCGATTCTATTTGCATGTAGAGGCTTTCGTCATAATCTTCACAATCACCTGGTCTGTAGATTACTCCAACTCGCATTATACCTTTTGTTTCCAACTATCTCACACCATACAGATTCTATACTAGCACATGAAACATCTGAATCCGGGAAAGCTATCGTCACACTCAGGCTGCTTCTGATAAGAAGCATTACCCCACCTATCTACTCTATCCTTCCTAAATACATTAAAGAAGCCATACTGAAACTCATCATCCCCAATTTCCGGGTGGCACCATGTCTCCGTAAGCCCTATTATGTCCGCATTACTTGTTTTAACCAGCAGGTCGAATTCGCTCATTTTATTGACGACACTTCTAACATTACTATATAAACAATTAAGACTTACTGTTCTTGTATATTTAACAACCCTAACACAACCCTTGAAGTTTTTTAGGTTCTCTTCCCTGGCATTAGCTACCCACTCACTTGAAACGTTTCTGCCCCCTAGAACATCTAGATAATATGTCCAGTTGGGGTAACAGATAAGAACTCTTGAGGTATGTGCAAGAGTTACTTTGATCAATATCATCAGATAAACGTGTCAGTATTACCCCCCCCCCAACTAGCAGTTTCCCTGAAGGTATCCTCAATAATACTGGCAAAAACTTTTGCACCACCTTTGTTTAAGTGTATCCCGTCTCTACAAAACAAATTCCTTCTACCTACAAGTGTGGGCCATGCTGATAGAAATTTCCCCCCTAAAGCCTTGCAGAGTCCTTCAAGTCTTGAGTTAATCCACAAGGCTTTTAACATATAATCCCTCCTATCGTGTCTGGGCAGAATTGCAGACACACAGACATTGTGGCCTAGCTCGTGGCATTTCCTCAGCATGGTCCTGTATTTTTCCAACAAATCGTCAGATCATGTACGTTTAATGTCATTTATCTCCACATGAATAATAATATTCTCTTTACCCCCCTTAAAATCTGACAATCTGTTGGTGACATCATTAATAGTTGCTCCTTGCAGACATACCCTGGTTCTACTCCACCTATCCTTATTACAAAAAATATTCCCCATTTCCCTGACAATGGAGTCTCCTAATAAAACAATGTCGTTTTTAACCAGAGTAGTTTGCACTTGGTTTTTCTGTTTTGAGGCCCGAATCGGGTGTGCATCACTTGGTAGATTGCTGGAGACTTGAGTCCTTGACGAACTCCCAGATGCATTATTCTCGAGGGCAAGCACCCGTTTTTTCAGGGACTCAAATTGTTCCATCAGTGAAACAAATTGTAATTTAAGATCGATGCACTCCTTGCATCGATCACAAAGAAAAGAATCCCCAGGTGAGCTATGATTAGTCACCAGGTCGACCTTGGAAAACATTCCACAGGTTCCGCAACTGATTAAATCATGACTTGTCTGTAAATCGCCATCGGCTATTTCCGTGTGAGTCACAATACCCTGTGACGTGTTTAAGGCAGATCTCATAACTACCATTATAAAATTAACAAATATCAATGAAAATTAACTTTAAAAAATTATATCTATAATATTATTAAAATAAAACTGTTACAGAAAACCCTATAACAAAATAATCCAACAGTATCTAAATAAATCAAATATTAAAAAGCACCAATCAATTTAACTGAGGAGCCCTGACGAAACGCATCAGCTCACCTCGACTGCCAACACTCGACTGATTACTTCTACTCTGTCTAAAGTAATGGAGAAATCAATTACCGGCAACCCTTAAACTACCTAGAAACCTTCTGTCTGATTAACGATCACCAGTATGGATTCCATCAGTGCCGATGTACTGGTGATATTCTGGCTCATGTTACCCATTTATGGACAAATTCAATGGAAAAGTTCGATGAAACACAAGCAGTTGCTCTTGACATTGCAAAGGCTTTCGATTGTGTTTGTCATAAAGGTCTTCTAAACAAGCTTCCATCTTATGATTTGCCAACTATTGTAATTGGTTATCCAGTTTTCTCTCTGATTGCTCACTGAGGATGATGGTAGATGGCTCTGTCTTCTAACTTCCCCACTAATGCTGGTGTTCCCCAAGGTTCATTTATTTCCCTTCACTCTTTTGCTCTTGTATATTAATGACCTTCTTCCATTGACTGGAAATCCTATCCATAGTTTTGCCGACGATAGCACATTGCATTCCACTTTCCATTTTGGGAAACCTTGCTCTGCTCAAGCAGCTTCAACTTCTCGAATATCCATTACCAATTGCTTAAATGCCAATCTCCAGGTAATTCTCCAGTGGGGCAAAGACAACTTAGTTGATTTCAATCCTTCTAAAACTCATTCTTGTCTTATATCTCGTAAAAAGGATTCTTCTGCTCCTATGCTAATCTTTGGTGACACTCCGATTTCTAGACAAAATGATGTATCTCTTTTGGGGATTACCCTGACTTCTAATCTCTCTTGGCACAAGCACATTACAAATATTGATTCCTCTGCATCTAAAAAACTTGGTTGTCTCTTTCACTCTCTGCGTTACTTTTCTTCCAAACAGCTGTTCACTCTGTACAAATCGCAAATCCGCCCTACTGTGGAATATTGTTCCCACATCTGGGGCAATGCCCCCAAAACCTCCCTCAGGCTTCTAGATTCCATTCAGAAGAGCACAGTTAGGTTAATTAATAACTCCTCTTTAACAGTCTCTTCACTCTCTGTCTCATAGACGTACTGTTTCTGCTGCATGCCTTTTCTACAGATACTTCCATGGGCACTGTTTTTCTAAATTGTCTTCTATAATTCCTGCTCTCTCTTTCAAGGCCGAACATGTGTTGTAACCAGTCAACATCTTTTTACTGCCCAACCTCAAACTAATAGAACCAACTTTTCTTCTTTCTCATTTATTCATTCAACTGCTGTTTTCTGGAAAAACCTTCCTTCATACGTATTTCCTGGAAATTACAATCTACAGAAATTCAAGTCAAATGTCAACAAGTATCTTCTTTCACCTTCCCAACCTCCCAAGCACAGTACTAATTACTATAGGTTCTAATACCTCCCGTGTTTGGGGTTTTCATAAAAAAAATATATATTTTTTTTAATGAAAACCCCAAACACAAGAGTTATTAGAACCTATAGTAATTAGTACTGTGCTTGGGTTGGAGGTTGAGAAGACGAAAGAAACTTGTTGACGTTAGACTTGAATTTCTGTAGATTGTAATTTCCAGGAAATACATATGAAGAAAGGTTGTTCCAGAAAATGTAAGTTAGTTAAATGAATAAATGAGAAAGAAGAAAAGTTGGTTCTGTTAGTTTGAGGTTGGGCAGTAAAAAGACGTTGACTGGTTACAGCATGTGTTTGAACTACTTTAGGGGGGGGGGAGCGAGAGCATGAGCAGGAATTATAGCATCACAATTCAGAGGAATTAGTGCCCATGGAAGTATCTAAAGAAAAGGGATGCAGCAAAACGAGAACATCTGTGAGACAGAGAGCAGAGAGACTCTGTTAGAAACGAGTCATTAATTAGCCTACCTGCCCTCTTTTTTGAATGGAATCTAGAAGTCTGAGAGAGGTTTTGGGGACACTACCCCCGATGTGGAAACAATATTCCATGGCAGGGTGGATTTTTTTCAGTTTATACAAAGTGAACAGCTGTTGGGAAGAAAAGTAACACAAGAGAGCAAAAGAGAAAACCAGTTTTTGAGGTGCATAGGAAGCAATAATTGTAATGTGCTTATCCCAAGAGAGAGAGATTAGCAGTCAGGGTAAACCCGAATAGAGATATTGATCTTGCCTAGAAATCAGAGTGTCATCGAAGATAAGCATAGGAGCAGAATAATCCTTTTTTGCAAGATGTAAGACAAGATTGAGTTTTAGATGGGTTGAAATCAATTAAGTCATGTTGGACCCACTGGAGAATTACCTGAAGATTGGCATCTAAGGAATTAGAAGTGGATATTCTAAAAGTTGAAGCTGTTTTTGAAGGGCAAGGTTTCTCAAACTGGAAGGTGGAATGCAGTGTGCATCAGAAAAATTATGGATAGAATTTCTGGTCAGTGGAAGAAGATCATTAACATACAAGAGGAAAAGAACACCAGCATTAGTGGAGAAGTTAGAAGGCAGAGAGCCATCTACAATCACCAGCAGTGAGCAGTTATAGAGAAAACTGGATACCCAATTACAAAAGGCAGTTGGCAAACCACAAGATCGAAATTTATTTGGAAAACCTTTATGCTAAACATGATCAAAATTTTTTTAAATGTCGACAGAAACTGCTTGAGGTTTACCAAACTTTTCCATTGAATTTGTCCACAGATGGATAACATAAGCCGGACTATTACCAGTGGGTCAACACCGATGGAAATCATACTGGTGATCATTGATCAGATGGAAGGTTTCTAGATAGTTTGAGTTCGCAGTTAATTGATTTCTCTATTTTACTATAGAAAGAGTAGAAGTAATTGCAGTGGGATGATAATTGGATGGGAGAGATTTGTCATCCTTTTAGGAACTGGCTGAATATGAGCAAATTCTCAAGTAGAAGGGAAAACACCTTTGGAATAAGAAAGTGAAAAAAGTTGACACAGAATAGGGGTAAGTTCAGAACCAGTGGAGAAATACCATGAGGACCTGGAGCTTTCTTAGCATCAGGATTGTTCAAAATCCTGACATCCTTTTGGCAGAAGACAACCGGAGGTAATGAATGCAGTGTACTAGGAATGGTAGGAGGTGGTTTACCAAGATAATACCTGAATTGGTATACCTCATATTTTGAATTCACAATATGAGATATAATTAAATGATGCATGCATATTACTACCTGGGTAGTAGAAATGATGGAAGTGCATTACCCATGCATAAACAACCTTTTCATTTTGCTTTCCAATTGTTGTGAGCTTGGTGTATGGAGAAAATGAATCTGAAGATTTGGATATGAGCCAATTATGATATGCAACATTCTTTTGAACAGCCTTAGCACATTTATTGGAAAACCAAGGTTTAGATAAAGGATGAGATTTTAGGCTGGAATGTGGAATAAAGTATTCCATCTGTACAAGAATAATTTCACTGACCCGATATGAGCAAATGTTGACATCAGAAGATTTGAAACAGTAATCTGACCAAGGAAAAGAAGAAAAGAAATCTCACCTCCCAGATCATTCCATTTTGCATTCTTGTAATACCAAACAACATGAGTTTGAGAATGGCCACAAGAGAAAAGTTCCATTAGAGAAGAGACCATCACCAAGTTGTGATCTGAGGTGCCTAGAGGACCTCTCACCTTGACTGTATACTTAGGAGTGTTTGTGAGAAAAAGATCAAGCGTGTTGGCTCTGTGGTTAGGGTTGTCTGGTATTCTGTTAGGTAAATGAACAATGAGAGGTCATTAGTAATTGCAAAAGCCTCAGCATCTTGACCAGCTGGGTCTGTGTGACTAGAAAACAGAAGCCAGCTGGAGTTGTGAACATTAAAATCACCAAGGAAAATTACCTCACTGTTAGGAAAGTTGGACTGGTGAGACTCAAGTTTCATAGAGAAGTCAAAGAATTCTAAGTAATTAATGGAGTTGGGAGAATGATAGAGGCAATAGATTAATTTGACAGAATGTTGGTAGAGAGATTTTAAGCCAGAGAAGATCAAAAAGTGGAGATTCCAAATTACTAAGTCTCTTACAGGGAATATTAGAATGGATGTATGTACAAATACCAGCTTTGAAGCGAAAGGAATTGTACAGCAAATAATTAGGATAACTGAGACGAGCAGTGGTTGAATCAACTGATAAGTGGGATTCTGTCCAAAAAAATACATGTGGTATGGCAGACTGTAAGTGGAAATGGACATCATTGAGATTAGAATTGAGACCATATATATTTGTGAAATGAATGAGAAAGTGGTTGGGAGGTTCAGATCTTTTCTCACAAGTTTGTTCTATTAGTTTGAGAATTCATGGTGTATTCATATTCAGTAGTAGGAAAAGGTGAGGAGGGGACATGCTGTATGAAGTAATGAAATTTTTTGGATATTAGCATTAGCATTAGTAGAGGCATTTGATGCAAGAAAGCAAGCTTATGCAGCATCAGCCAAAAAAAAAAAAAAAAAAACCCACTTCCACTTCACCCCTCTGTTCATTCAAAATACCTGTCCAGCTGAGCCTTAAACTTATTTAGGCTATCAACCTCCACCACAAGGGATGGAAGTCTGTTCCACCAACCAACCACCCGCTGGCTAAAGGCAAATTTCCACACGTCTATCCTACATCTGTCTTTCCTCAATTTGAATTTATGCCCTCTCAGGTGATTTTTCTGAGCTAGAGGAAGAATCCCATCAGCATTGAGCATGCTTAAACCATTCAAGGCTTTATACACCTCTATCAGATCACCTCGCTGGTGCCTAGTCTCCAGACACTGTAATTTGCAAAACTTAAGCCTTTCTTCGTAAGAGCACCCCTTTGTTCCATTCACTAATCTTGTTGCCCTTCTCTGTACTCGTTCCAGCAGCTCTACATCCTTCTTGAAATGAGGTCTCCAGACCTGTATACAGTACTCTAGGTGTGGCCTGACCATCGCCTTATACAATGGAATAATCACCTCCTTATCCCTGCTGGAAAAATTCCTGTATATCATTGACAATACTCCATGAGCTACTCTTGCAGCCCGTCTGCACTGCTCAGAGAACTTCATATCTGCCTGCACAACCACCCCCAAGTCCCTTTCATTCTCTACCACTGTCAGTGCAGTACCACAGAGTTGATACGTTGCTCCGGGGTTGCTGTTTCCCATGTGTAGTACTTTACATTTATCAATGTTAAACTTCATTTGCCACCTCTCAGCCCATCTGCTCAACCTTTCCAGATCCTGTTGCAGCAGCATAGTGTCAGTAGTGTCCTTGACAACCCTGCCAACCTTTGTATCGTCTGCAAACTTGGACATTAAGCCCGATATACCATCATCAATATCATTTATAAATACAGAAAACAATAATGGACCCAACACTGAGCCCTGAGGGACTCCACTAATAACATCAGTCCACGATGAGCAGTGTCCATTGATTAACACTCTCTGTCTTCTCCCCCTCAACCACCCCTTTATCCATAGCAGCAATTTGCCTCCAATGTCACACTGCTCCAATTTGTGTAGCAGTCTTCCATGTGCAACAGTATCAAAAGCCTTTCTAAGATCCAAGTATATAATATCAAAGTTATTCCCTGCATCCAGTTCTTTTGTGACTGCATCATAGTATCCAATCAAGTTGGTCAGGCAAGACTTCCCCTTAACAAAACCATGCTGTGTCTGAGCTATAACTGAAGTCTTGTCTAAATGATCCTGCAGTGCTTCTTTAACCAGTGCCTCCATTAATTTTCCTGGAACAGAAGTTAAGCTCACAGGTCTATAATTACTTGTGTCAGCCTTTGATCCTCCTTTGTGAATTGGGGTCACATTTGCACATTTCCAGTCTATGGGTACCTCCCCTGAGTCCAAGGAAGCTCTCATAATTATGGCTAAGGGTTTGCTTACTTCCTTTGCTGCCTCCTTTAATATAACTGGATAGATCCCATCCACCCCGGGTGCCTTTCTTGTGTTTATCTTCAACAGTTTCTCCTCCACTTTACTCCCAGTTATTTCAAGATTCTGTAGCTTACTGCTAGAGTTGAATACACCTCTGGCATTCCCCTCGCTGAATAACTCCTCATGTGTGAATGTCGATGCAAAATATTCATTTAGTTTGTTAGCTACCTGAGCAGGATCATCAACACTTGACCCATCAATATCAAGTGGACCAATCTGATTCATCCCCTTCCTTCTAGAGTTTACATAAGTAAAGAACTCTTTGCTGTTTTTCTTTGCATCCCTTGCCAAGGATTTCTCGTAATCTGCCTTCGCCTGCCTAACCTCCTTTGTAACTTGGTTGCATATCAACTTGTATCTATCATAGGCTTCTGTGTCATGTGTTAATTTGTATGTATCCCATGCATTTTTCTTCTCTGCCATATGCCTCATTAGTTCATCTGACATCCATTTTGGCCTAAACCTTGAACAATATTTCTTAGTTGGTATGTAAAGCCTAGTAGCTTCCAAGATAAGTTCTTTGAATGCTTCCCATTTTGAATTTGCTGTTGGTAACATCATCAGTTGGTCCCACTGTATAGAATTTAAATACTGTCTCAGTCCATCGTAGTCGCCTTTACGGAAGCAATAACCCTTCCCTTTACCCCTAATGGTAGTTACCTCTTTCAGTAAATCCCACTTCAGCACACTGTGATCACTACCACCTAGTGGTTCATTTATCTGCAGATTCTTAATGCATGAAGAATCACTGCTGATAATCAAATCAAGAGTATTACTCCCTCTAGTTGCCTCCCGAACATGCTGATGTAGAAAACAATCATCCAATAAATCCACAAAAGTCCTACTAGTGTGTGAGTAACCAGCCCCCAAATTCCAATCAGTATCTGGGAAATTAAAATCTCCCATTATAAGACACTCTGATTTACTGGCCCACTCTATTTCCCTGTACAGTTCCTTATTATACTCAGAGTCATTAGGCCTATAGCACACTCCTACTCTCAATTTTGATCTCCCAATGTTTATGTCACACCAAACTGACTCCACACTGCACTGTCCAGCGATGTCGACTGGCTTCACTTCCTTGGTTTTTATGTGTTTCTTAACTAATAACATAACCCCTCCTCCCTTCCTATCCTGTCTATCCTTTCTGTAGACGTTGTACTCCCCAAATTGCAGTTCTGCATCCCTTATATCTGTGTGACACCACGTCTCTGATATCCCAACAATATCTGCCTTCGATGTTTTGAGCAATACCTCAAATTCATCAAATTTATTTACTAAACTCCTAGCATTGGTGTACACGCAAGTATACCTGCACCTGTTTCTATTCTTAGCTACCCTAACACAACCCATGTGTTTACTTGTACCGCAATGGCTCCCAGCAGTCTCTGAAATACCATGCATCTTGTTTTTCAGGCTTCTGCTCATTCTAATAGAAGCAGTGCAAGAATCTCTTTCACCTCTGCCAGTGGCTACTGTCAATCTATTGGTCTTTGTCTCCCCCCAAGCTAGCAGTTTTCCGACCCACCTAACACTGCCTCGATAGCATCAGCAAATATTCTTGCACCCTTTCTATTTAAGTGTATCCCATCCCTGTAGAAGCAACCTCTCCTGTTAACAAGTACAGTCCAGGCTGAAAAAAATTCTACCCCTTGAGCCTTGCACAATCTTTCCAGGGCCGAATTGATCGACAAGGCTCTCATCATATACTCCCTCCTATCGTGTCTGGGCAGAATTGCAGACACTTTCAAATTCAACCCTAATTCTCGGCTTTTGTTCAACAGTGACCTGTACTTGTTAAGTAATTCTGCCGGTCTCCTACTCTTAATATTATTAGTGCCAACGTGTACAACTATATCACCTTTTGTGCTCTTAAAAGATGATATTCACATATGGCATACATATGGTAAGAAAATACGCAGCTCCTTGACATAATGTGTCCTCAACAATTCCCCTCTTATACACACTAATCGGACTCCCTCTAGTCACCATCTGGCAGAGTAGAGGCAGCAGGATTATACGCTAGCTGATCCAGAAGCCTCCTAGAGAGTTATGTAGGAGGTGGTCTATCTATAGGTCAGTCTGTGAACATTATTTTAAAGTTGTACCCTCAAAATGTAAGGAAGATTGGATCTCATTATGATGTCTATCGTAACATCAAAAGGTATTAATCATACATGCATGCATGATGGACGAGATGGGGGGGTTGCTGGAGCTTTGCTCTGGAGGCTAAATGTGAGTTCCACCACTTCAAGCCTTCCATAAGTAAAGTGGTGGTATTACACTGGTTGATGAGTCATATACTACCTAGTATTACCTGGGTAATACTAGGTGTCGCATAACAGAGGTGTGGCATTCCTCTGTGTGTAGCCGACCGGGCTAGCCGAGTGGGTAAAGTACCTGCCCGGCAACCCAAAGGTCGCGGGTTCGATTCCCGCCTCAGGCTTGGATCAAAGTACTGCAAAACCTTGGGAGGTGCAATATGGCCACAGAAGCCGATGCGCCAACAACTACCAAATCAAAAAAAAAAAAAAAAAAAAAAAATCCTCTGTGTGGTGTGGGTGCCACACCTCAACCCCTTCCTGCTTATGTTGGTTTGCACCTGGGTAGTCACCTGCAGTATGCTATGTGCTGTATTTCAGGAATTGCACATGGGAGTTATACCCAGAGTTACTAGCACTATATAAGTAATATTTATATCTAACAATGTATAATATAATATAATATAATTGTTAAATTATGTAGAGTTAGGAGGAATATTGTTTTCTCTGTTTTTTTTTTTTTTTTTTGTGGCTGTCAGGATTCGTTCTTAATGCTAACGGCATAGCAAATTTTGTCTTCACAATGAGTTGCATTTGTATTACACTACTTTAAATGAATGACTGGTCATAGAAATATTATTCTGTCATTTATTTAAAAAAAAATGAGACTGTGGCTAAATAGCAGCTAACCTTCTTGTCAATGTAATGTCATTTATAAAAGTTTAATCTTCCTACTACATGAGAAACAAATGCATTTGAAAACAGTGTAATACTGAGGCATGTTTGTTAAGGCAAGGTTGTTCTGTGGTTGAGGGTGATATTTTCTATACCTTACTTATGCCAAAACATAGAAGAAAATTAATATGTCATTGCCAAATATGTCAGGATGGCGAGCCATGTGAGTTGGTGAGTGTTTACCTGAAAAAACTAGTCTGAAGCATGTTGTAATTTGCATATCATCTGTTTGGTACACTTTTTTTTAAAAACTAGAGACATTTCTGGGAGAGGCAATGAAATCTGAGGACATCTGGTAACCTTACAATAGAGTGCAGTGGATATAGTCCTCTATTCCTCCTTTAGAACAGTGGAACTACTGATGTAGGACATATTGCTTTGACCCTTACCCAATGTTCCATTCTTTTTTGTCAGGTTCAAATTGTGACTCTCTGCTGGCCATTATAACTCTTCTATGTTCATTAGTGGTATGGCATGGGCACATTATCCTATTGAAATAAATATGGGTCTGTACCAAAGAACAGTCACATAGTAGAGAGCATTGAATTGTCTAAAATATTAAGATAGATCTTGGCATTCTTGATTTGTTGTACATTGTTGTACAATTACCTTTGGTAATTGTACAACAAATCACTATATGATTTGTTGGCACAAAGCACTCCAGTCCAGCAGCAGACCTTCTCTAGACATCAGTGAAACCTGTCCATCTGATTAGAGTAGGGTCTAGTGAGATTCATAACTCCATTTTCCATTTGATCAGTTTTAGTATCAATTGCACCATGCAAGGTGAGCCCACTAATTTCAGGTGATGTTTGGTTTGTGTATCACTGTTGCTGAACTATGATAATTGAGACTGTGGTGCTATGAATGTAATGTGCTCATACAGATTTCAACTCCTGTTGATGCCTTAAAATTTTTGTTGATATTTTGCAGGAATATAAGATGAGATTATCATATTAACCTTCCATGTATCCTCTAGTTATGTGGAGAGCTTCTATGGTTTCCTGTGTTTGTGGTGGTGTTATTGCCATGCTTTCATTTCATAATAATAATAAATCATAATAAATCTGTTGGTTCAATTTGGACAGGTTAGTCTGTCCAAATTTTTGAGTAGTATGCCATGATTTCTGTCATCTGTGAACTTAGACAACAAATCTGGTATGCCTTCATCAGCAATTTCACAAATCTACAAGCAGTGTGACTTGTGACAATAACACCCTTCCCAAAATGAGTCATATTGTGTACATATACCATGATGAGAACAACTAACTTTTGTGTGTTGTATGCTGTCTATTTCCTGTTTATTTTGGAAACTTCAGTGGACTATGGAAATGGATGTCTGGATGCTTTTTTTAGATATTTGGATATGGTACAAAAGGACTTATTTAAAATTGTATAGTACAATACAGGTAATAATAATAATTAATGATAATGCATTTATATAATAATAATGATAATACACATATATCACAATGTAATGATAATACATACCTGCAAAATATGACATATAATAGTGATAATAATTCAGTGCATAGAATAAAACATGAACATTTAATAATGTATGCATACATATAATGATCGATACAAGGTGATTATAAAGTCCGTAGCTATGTTTAAAAATAAAAACTGTAAAACAAAGCCATCATAGAAAAACTTTTTTGCATCCAGGCATAAAACTTTAGAGGATTTTTTTTTTTTTTAATGAAACAAATGATTTCAATATTCACTGTCAGAAAGCCAAGCTTTACATATAAAGATGTTGCAGTGAATGTATAAAAGGGAAAAAATAGCTCTTTAAAAATAACCATGGTGGTTTTACATCTTTCTGCTATTTTGAGCTCTCAAACACGTAACATTAGGGGGAGAAGACAGAGAGTGGTAATCAATGGACACTGCTCATCGTGGACTAATGTTATTAGTGGAGTCCCTCAGGGCTCAGTGTTGGGTCCATTATTGTTTTCTGTATTTATAAATGATATTGATGATGGTATATCAAGCTTAATGTCCAAGTTTGCAGATGATACAAAGGTTGGCAGGGTTGTCAAGGACACTACTGACACTATGCTGCTGCAACAGGATCTGGAAAGGTTGAGCAGATGGGCTGAGAGGTGGCAAATGAAGTTTAACATTGACAAATGTAAAGTACTACACATGGGAAAAAGCAACCCCAGAGCAACGTATCAACTCTGTGGTACTACACTGACAGTGGTAGAGAATGAAAGGGACTTGGGGGGTGATTGTGCAGGCAGATATGAAGTTCTCTGAGCAGTGCAGATGGGCTGCAAGAGTAGCTCATGGAGTATTGTCAATGATATACAGAAATTTTTCCAGCAGGGATAAGGAGGTGATTATTCCATTGTATAAGGCAATGGTCAGGCCACACCTAGAGTACTGTATACAGGTCTGGAGGCCTCATTTCAAGAAGGATGTAGAGCTGCTGGAACGAGTACAGAGAAGGGCAACAAGATTAGTGAATGGAACAAAGGGGTGCTCTTACGAAGAAAAGCTTAAGTTTTGCAAATTACAGTGTCTGGAGACTAGGCACCAGCGAGGTGATCTGATAGAGGTGTATAAAGCCTTGAATGGTTTAAGCATGCTCAATGCTGATGGGATTCTTCCTCTAGCTCAGAAAAATCACCTGAGAGGGCATAAATTCAAATTGAGGAAAGACAGATGTAGGATAGACGTGCGGAAATTTGCCTTTAGCCAGCGGGTGGTTGGTTGGTGGAACAGACTGCCATCCCTTGTGGTGGAGGTTGATAGCCTAAATAAGTTTAAGGCTCAGCTGGACAGGTATTTTGAATGAACAGAGGGGTGAAGTGGAAGTGGGTTTTTTTTTTTTTTTGGCTGATGCTGCATAAGCTTGCTTTCTTGCATCAAATGCCTCTACTAATGCTAATATGACTTTCACATTTATGATAAGCCCTCATTAGCATCTTTGTGAGATTTAAAGATACAGGAAATCATTGCAATATGCCATAAACTGGAAATATTGGCAAGTCATATAGTGATTTTTCTTTTTCTCAGGCTGAAAGCAAATTTTTTGCACCTCTGTCCTTCAGCTATCCTTTTGGTGTGTGTGTGTGTGTGTGTGTGTGTGTGTGTGTGTGTGTGTGTGTGTGTGTGTGTGTTGGAGTAGAGTAAGGATGCTGCCATCAGCTTTTAGTTTACCCATTTATTTCACGCCATAAATATTTCAGTTCAGGTCTCCTCACAGGTTTCTAGATTCCAAGTGTTGCAGAACTGAAGTCCTTTGTGAAAAGAGTACCCTTTTGTGTTGTTGACTAGTCTGGTTGCTCTTCTCTGTTGTATATGTTGCTACAGATGTGTATCTTTCTTAAAATGAGGCATCCAGACTGGCATGCAGTAATCAAGATGTGGCCTAATCATTTCCTCATACAATGGGATAATCACCTCCTTGTCCCTGCTGGCATATCATTGACAGAACCCCCATGAGATGTTCTAGCAGCCTGTTTGCATTGCTCAGACAACTTCATGCCAGACTGTACAATTATCCCCAGGTCCCTTTTGTTCACCACCTCTGAGTGATATGTTATTCTAGGATTACTGCCCATGTGCAATACTTTGCAGCTATCAATATTTAAATCTCAGTTGCCACTTCTCAGCACATCTGCCACATTTTTCTAGGCCTTTTTTGCAGCAGTGATTTTGAGCAGTGATGCAATGATTCCTGTCATCTGTGAACTTAGACAACAAACTTGATATGCCTTCATCGACATCATTAATAAAATATTGAAAACAGAAAGGGGTGCAGCACTGAACCCTGAGGGATGCCACTAATAACATTAGTCCAAGAAGAGAAGTGACCATTTATATCAAACAACTCTGCCTTCTGTCACTCAAACATCCCTTTATCCATTGCATTATCTTGTTCCTAATGCGACACTGCTCCAATTTGTACAGCAATCTTTCATGTGGAACAGTATCAAAAAGCTTTACTGAAATCTAAGTAAATGATGTAAAAATTATATTTTGCATTTGGTTCCTTTATTACTGCATCATGGCAGCTAATCTGCTTGGTTAGGCAAGATCTCTCCTTTACAAGTGCAGGATGAGACTGCCATATAACTGCTTTCTTGTGCATTTCTATTACTGCATCATGGCAGCTAATCTGCTTGGTTAGGCAAGATCTCTCCTTTACAAGTGCAGGATGAGACTGCCATATAACTGCTTTCTTGTGAACATGATCCTACATTACTTCTTTAATCACTGACTTCATTATTTTCTCTGCAGCAGACGACAAGCTTATGGGTGTTCTGCCACTTTGTGAATAGGAGAGACATTTACACATCTCTAGTCTGTAGGGACCTCCCCTGAATCCATGGATGCTCTCATAATTATTGCTAAAGGTTTATTTCATTTGCTGCTTCTTTGAATATAATTGGATAGATTCCATCAGCCCTGATGTCATTTTTAATGTCAGCTTCAACAATTTTTCAGTACTTTGACTTTCTTCTCAATTGTCACAAAATCATTTAACTCACAGTTATAACTTGGTATACTTTTGGTATTCACATCCCTAAAAACTTTTTTAGGTTGTCAGTAACCTGAATAGGATTATCAAGAGTTGTGCTATTCATATCTAGTGGGCCGATGTGGTTCATCACACTCCTTCTGGTGTTAGCATAGTGGTGCCTCTGTAGCCAGGTGGGAAGGAGCAGCAGTGCGTAGCACATGCTTCTTGATTAGACCGGAGTTTGAGCCCATCACCACCAAATACAGAGGATGCGGAAAGGTCAGAGAATGACCACTGCATATTCCCAGAGCAATATGGCCTTAGTTGCTAATGCTCCTAAAAACCGAATAACAAACAATAGCATAGTAAAGAATTCTTTGCCATTTAATTTGCAGTCTTAGCTAATGACTTCTCATCTGCCTTAGCTTGTTTAATCCTTTTAGTAACTTGATTGCAGACTAGTTTATACTTACTGTTGGTTTCTGTGTTCCCTGCTAATTTATAATCATCTCATGCATTTTTTTTAGAGTGCCACTAGTCTTATCAGTTTATCTGACATCCATATATGTCTAAACCTAGAACAATATCTCTTAGTTCATTTAAAAAGCTTAATAGTTTCTATGATTACTTCCCTGAATTCTCCCAATTTAAAATTTTCAGTTGGTAATGTCATAAGTTGATCACCCTGAAAAGAATTTCAAAGCTGTATAAGACCACAGTAATCAGCTTTATGAAATAAAAATGTCTTCCCTTTACCCTTAATGGTAGTTATCTTCATGTGGATCACACATCAATATGTTATGATCACTGCTACCTAGTGGTGGTTCCTTTATCTGGATATTCTTAATTCATGAAGAGTTGCTGCTGATAATTAATCAATAATATTGCTTTCTCCTGTTGCATCTCTAACTTGGTGTAGAAAACAGTCTTCCAATAAGTCTAAGAACTGTACTACTGTGTTAGTGATCAATGCACAAGTTACAGTGCACTGGTCGCTTACACAGTAGTAAGGCTTTTGTGGAATTATTGGAAATATATGGAAAGTTTACTTCCTCATAAGACATTCTGATTTACTTGTCCCACATTATTTGTCTGTGTAACCGTTGATTATACTCATCACAGTTATTTGGACCGAAGGAGACTCCTACTGTTGTTTTAGTTTTCCCTACTGCTTATGTACCCTAAACAGATTCTGCATTGCACTGGCTACCCACATAAACTGGGTTTACTTTACATTCTGTGCTCATCTTAACCATATATGCAGGCGCCTCCGTAGTCAGGTGGGAAGGAGCAGCAGTGCGTAGCACATGCTTCTTGATTAGACCAGGGTTCAAGCCCGTCACCACCAAATACGGAGGATGCGGAAAGGTCAGTGAATGACCACCGCATATTCCCGGAGCAATATGGCCTTAGTTGCTAGTGCTCCTAAAAAACCAAATAACAACATCCATATATGCATGGCTTATGTCTTGAGCTGCACCATGTTTCTGATATTTCTAATAATAAATATCAGAAACATGGTGCAAATTCATCAAATTTGTTTTCCATACTCAGCACAGGCCTTGTAATCTTCAACGTCTCACTTTCAGGTTTATGTATGTTCCACCAGAAGCAGCACAGGAATCACATTCACTTCTACTTGTGGCTGCTGTTAATCAGTCCATGTATTTCCCCTCCAGGCTTTGCAATTTTCTGATTCAGCTAATACTGCCTCAATAGCATCAGCAAATATTCTTACACCTTTTCTGTTTAAGTGTATTCCATCCTTGTAAAAACACCCTCTCCTATTTACAAGCACAAACTATGCTGAGAAAAATTCTACCTCATGAGCCTTGCACAGTTTCTCCAGGGCCAAACTGATTGACAAGACTCATGATGTACTCTCTCCTATCATGTCAGGGCTGATTAGCAGACACTTTCAAATTTAATCCAACTCGCAACTTTTCCTCTGAGATTGTTTTATCTATTAAGTAAATCCTCATCTACTATTTTTAATATCAGTAATATAACAACATATACAACATTGCCCTTTTTGTGCTCTTAAAAGATAACTGTTCTATATCATTAACCTTAGCCCCTGGCAGACATTCCCTGCCAGGTCCTATTTCTCCTAAAATTTTTGCACAATATATTTCCCATTTTCCTGACAGTAGGGTTACCAACATTAGTCACTTCCTGTGGGAACAGCACTCTTGCTGTACAGAATGTTGTTGTGTTGTCTTAAGCTAGAACGTAGGCTCTAGTATAGAGTTGGGCAGCTGAGTGCTTGATGGGTTCCCTTGTTTTAATATCTTCAATGATAATCACTGTGTTCTTCAGGCTCTTATAATTGTGCGTCAAAATGCTAAATTTGCATTTCATCTTCTCGCACTCTGCAACAAACACAACTCCTCCCCTTTAGCTGTATAAATTGCTACTAGAGGCAGCTTTGCAAAGAGACAACTGGTGGTGTGCTATGAAGTTCTAATTCATAGGAAAATTGTTTTAGGCAGTTTTCTCCTGATGCATGGCAATTAAGTCACTAAAGGAATTAGGCAAGCTGAGAATACCAAGAAAAATGGCAAAAAATTCTTTGCTTATATTAATGTTAGAAGGAAAGGGATGAACCACATTGGTCCACTTGAATGAATTATTATTCATTCTGTTCAAGTTGCTGACAAACTAAATGTTTTGCATCTACATTGCTTAAAGAAGTTTTTAGGGATGGGAATACCAGAAATATACAGGTTTTCGCTGGGATCTAAATACATTTGTGATAACTGAGAGGAAAGTGGCAGAGAAATTATTGAAGCTAAAAGTAAATAAATCCCTTGTAGCTGACATAATCTGCCCAATTAAATTAAGAGTTTTAATTACATTAAAAATCTTTACAGCAAAAGAGGCAAGCAAACCTTTAGCTATCATTATGAGAGCATCCTTAAGGTTGGTTTCGTGATTAATGACAGGATTTGGGGTATGCTATCTCGATAAGACTTTCAGCAATTAGGCAGATGGGCTGAGGAGTGACAATTGAGGTTTAACATTGCTAAACGTAAGGTATTGCATATGAATAGCAGTAATCCCAAAATAACATACTAGTTGGGTGGTGCTACACTGAAGTTAGTGGAGAATGAAGTACATTTAGGGGTAACTGCTCAATTCAACAAGAAGTTCTCTGATCAGTGCAGGCAGGCTGCTAAGACAGCTCATAGGGCTCTGTCAATGGTATACAGGATTTTTTCCAGCAAGGACAAAGTAGGTGATTATCCCATTTTGTAAGGCATTGGTTCAGCTGCACTTTGAGCACTGCATATAAATCTGGAAATCTCATTTTAGGAAGGACGTGAATCTATTTGAATGAGTGTGGAGAAGAGGAACAAGATCAATTAAGGGCATAAAAGGCTATTCTTACCAAGAAAGATTTCAGTTGTGCAATTTGCAGTGTCTGGAAATTCGGCACCATTAAGGAGACCCAGCTGATGTGGTTAAGGCTTTAAAGGGATTGAGAAAATTTAATGCTGATGACATTCTTATTCTTTCTTGGCTGATACATAAATTTAAATTGAAAAAGGATGACTGTAGGGTAGATGTGCAAAAAAATTTGCTTTCAATTAGAGATAACTGATTGTTGGGAACAAACTTTTTCCTGGTTTTGCGGAAGTAGTAGTTTGAATAAATTTAAAGAAGATTAGACAAATTAATAGAAGGGATGAAGAGATAGTGCTTAGTTTTTTTTCCCTTTTTTGTGATGCAATATAAGCTTTAGCTTCTGTGCATCATTTTCTAATACTAATACTAGATCCAAGTCTTTTACCAGGTCATTCAGTTCAGCTTGTGTGAATTGTTATCATCTTTGATATAGTTAAAAATTGACTATGCTTACTTGGACACCATCAGCCCAAGCTGATGGTGTGATTCTGGACACACCTGGCTAGCCTCCATGTGGCAAGGTATGGGCAACGTTGGGCCCCACTAGGGGCTTGGCGGCCAATAAGTTTTGAGGTTTAGATGGAAATGGGTATGTGTTTGCTATGAGGGATGTGTAAATTAACTGATAGCAAATTTGGTTATTGTGTTGCAGCTTTGTTTTAAATTGAACTAAATGAATTTATACGAGATCAAAACTGAATCCTTAACTGGGTTTGACTTTGATCAGGGAGATCTCTACTACTACATTGAAATGTATGCCTGTTATTCTATGGCACTGTATTGTAGGGCACAAATAGCCTAATTATAGGGTTTAAAGTTTACTTAAAATGCCACCTCATGAGAAGCCAATCACCTGCCATCTCATGAGAAGCCAATAAGCTATAAAACAACTGTCCTATTCACTATGAAGAAGTTGCTCCATAGCTAATAAGCTATGAAACAACTGACAGTGTCCCTGATTTTTAAATGCACAACCATATCACCTTCTCTGGTGATGCTGTATAAATTTAAAAGAAATTATTTATTATTATTAGCTATATGGTGCAAGGAAGCCTGTGGCTTATGCTGCACTAGCCAAAAAAAAAAAAAAAATTCCTAAGTTACCCAGAGAGAGAGAGAGAGAGAGAGAGAGAGAGAGAGAGAGAGAGAGAGAGAGAGAGAGAGAGAGAGAGAGAGAGACAGAATTAGAAGGGAATCACTAAGAAAGAGAAGAATGATGATATCCAGCTCAGGACCCTGGGTGTGCCAAGCCCATACTCCCCAGATGTGAGCCCCTGGTGTTTAATTATCAACTTAGAAAGAACTGTGGATAACAGCATTTTTTTTTTTTTCTCTCTAAGTTGAACAAAATTCCCAGTGATAAGGTTGAATACTTGGGCCTCATTGTTCATTAGGAGCAGCGATCTCTCACGTGATTGAAATCAAGTGCAACACAAATTTGAAATGTTGTAATTGTCATTTGTTAAAAACTCTGAGAAGTAGGAAAAAAAATTGACAGTGTTTGCTATCAGGCAAGGAATAAAACTTGCTCATAGTTTGCAGTCAGAAAAAATCATGTATGTCAGTGTTATTATTAAACAATACAGTCTTTAAATCTTAATCTGGATTCCTCCAGTAATGATTTTAAAATTTGGTATTTACTGAAATTTCAAAACTGATGTGCCTGCAGTTTTAAGATTTTAGTGAATGCCACTTCTGCTACTTGGCAACCTACTGCACCATACCAAAAGTGGAATGACAGCAGTACTTTTAGTAGAGTGCAGTAGGTTGCCAAGTTATTTTTCAATTTTTTTTTCAAAAACTGAATAATAACTTGCTATTACATCAGTTTTGAAATTTCAGTAAATACCGAATTGTAAAATCATTACTGGAGGAATCCAGATTAAGATTTAAAGACTACGTTTTTTAATACTACCACTTGCATACATGATTTTTTTTTCTGACTGCAAACTATGAGCAAGTTTTATTCCTTTCCTGATAGCAAACACTACTCTCAAATTTTTTCCCCCTACATCTCAGTTTTAAACAAATGGCAATTACAACATTTCAAATTTGTGTTGTACCTGATTTCAGTCATATGGGAGATCGCTGTTCGTAATGAACAATTGAGGGCCAAGTATTCAACCTTATTACTTGAGCTTTTGTTCAGCTTAGAGGCAAATGCTGTTATTTTCACAGTTCTGCATAAACTGCTAATTTATTTTTTAATTTATACAGCATCACCAGAGAAAGTAATGTTGCTGTGCATTTAAAAATTAGGGATATTACTAGGACAGTTCTTTCATAGCTTCTCATTTCATTTTTTCAGATTTCGGTGAATCCCATTTCTGATACTTGAGGTAAACTGGGCAACCTATTGCATTCTACTTAAAGTAGTTACGACAGCACATGATTTGCAGGCTGACCAAGCTATCCGGGTGGATAAAGTGCCTGCCTGGCAACCCAAAGGTTGCGGGTTCACCTGCCTTGAGCTTGAATCAGAGTAGTGCAAAAACCTTGGGAGGTGCATTTTGGCCACAGAAGCCGATGCGTTAACAACTAAAAAAAAAATTATTTGCAGCAAGTAGTTAGTTACAACAGTACTACTTTTATTAGAGTGCAGTAGGTTGCTAAGTTTTCAATTTTTTTTTAAACTGAGAGAGAGAGAGAGAGAGAGAGAGAGAGAGAGAGAGAGAGAGAGAGAGAGAGAGAGAGAGAGAGAGAGAGAGAGAGAGAGAGAGAAGTAGAAGGAAATCTCTAAGAAAGAGAAGAATGATGATATCCAGCTCAGGACCCTGGGTGTGCCAAGCCCACCCAGGGTCCTGAGCTGGTTATTTTTAAACTGAAAAATAACTTGTTAGCTTTTGTTATTTTAAAATTTTTGCAAGATCCTCAATTTCAAAAATTGAAGATCTGTGTGTGTTTTTGAAATTGTGTATAAATTTGAGGCTCGCAGTTTTCCCCAAAAGAGTGAATCAGACATGCCACCCTGTTCACCCTAGCCTTAGGTGCTGGAGTACTATGAACTGTAAGTGCTATATAGTGTTTAGAAATATTTAATATATGTGATATTTATTATTTATAGCAAGGACTAAAAATAATATGTGATATTCTAATTTTTTTTTGTTTTTTGCAGCAAGTCAGTTTCTAAGTCTTGCAGTGAACTAGATACATTATCATGAGACCAGCTATAGTTACAGATGAAGTTCAGGAGCATTTATTATCTTAAATGTTTCATTTTAAACCCTTGAGAAAAAAAATGTTTTAAGAGTTGTGTATGTGTAGATTATTAAACTTTTGTATGATAAGGTAAGCCCCATTTTCTACTATAATGCATCCTAAATGTTGGTCTCTTTCTCTCTTACTCCACTACTGAAGTTTGTATAACTTGTAGAATTTGTACATGCATTATGTATAGAGCTCATTTGTTATTTGATATAATTTTCAATGCACTGGATTTTAATTTAATGACAGTCTTCCTTATAAATTGGATATTTCGTACATCTAATTTGCCACATAAGGGGGGGGGGGAATCCATGACCCCAATCTGGATTGTGAAGTTTATATTTGAGTCTCAAAACCTTAAATGATATAAGTACATTTAAACATTACACTCTATAAATGTGAGAGGGTCAACAGTCTAAATTTTTTTTTTTTTTAATTCTCTTAAAAATATATTTTTATCATGCAGCTAACTCTTTTGTAGATATATACACACATTCTACTGTTAAGATATTATTTAAAATAATCACACCCTTGGTAATAGTCAAAAAAGTATTGTATACGATTTGAAAAAATGACTTTTTAAGATCATTTTTTTTATTTTATATTTTTGAGAAGGCAGTTTTTATCATTTGAAATTGCAATTCAAACTATGTGTGAGTGACTGCATTAGTTTATTTTTTGCTTGTGCAATGGTGCACTATTTTGAAGTTTCTCATTTGCTTTTGTTTACAGCACCAGAATAAATTTTAATTGGAAAAGAAGATAAGAAAAGTAACATTATTATAGTTTAATAATAGTTCTTTTAGCTGGGTAAAGCATACAGGCTGCATTTCTGTTCATAACGAGGAAGCTTTTATGAGCAAGAAGGTATATTTTTATTTTCTATCATTTTATAGCGGATGTCATTGTTATTTGTGCAAATTCTATTCTTAAAGGATGTTTTAATCTTTATAGAAACCGTACTCACACAATGATCAAAGACGTTACAATTTTATTCTATAGTAACTTTATATAAGAAAGTGCACTGGATTTCAGGGTCAATGCCAGTCTCATAACATGCAAAAACACTGAACCAAGAAAGTAAGTTATCATAGAATAAAACTTCAGCTGTATATTCTGGTGTTAGTATTGTAATTTAAATTATAATTAATGTTATTGTTGTTATTCATGTACCACCAGAGAAGCAGTTGTACAGTGAGAATTGTATTCCTCCATCGCATCTTTTTCACGAGAAATGAAAAATGACCAGTTCACGATATAATCTTCCCTTAATTTATCTCTTTTAAAACTTGTGCAGTTACATCAGTAAATTTCTTAGTACTATGGCTAGGATGTCTTCGGTTATACAGTTATTCATGAATAAAGGGAACAATATGCTGAAATTGAAGAATTTTAAAGTTCTGTGATCTTTAAAGTTATTGGCACAGTTTTCTGACTAATTTCCGTCCTTTCTGTAATTTCTCTCCTTGAGAAAGTACTGTTTATTTCTGTAGAAACTAGCAATTAGACAATATCTTTAATGCAGTGGAAAGTGTAATGATGTTGTTTCATGCTGTTCAGTTACATTTTGAAATGTCATTCCATGATAAGCTTATTTCAGAATAGAGTTTTCTCCCCCAGATGCACCTCTCTTTGCAAATTGTTGCCAAAAATTTCTTAGCAGAATCTCCATATGTGAATAGGAAACCTAAACATCCAGTTTTCCATAATGTACAGAACCTTGCCCTTGGAGCATCCTGACTGACAGCATTTGCTGTCTTAGGGATATTCTGTTGTGGTGATAAGCTCTTCATTTCTTTGACCCTAATCATTTTCTCACTGTTCATCAGTTAACTAACAGACTTAGCTATTTAGTCTGTTAAAAGATAGAACAGAAGACAAACACAAGAACTTGCATTCCAAAATAAAAGTATTTTTTATTCCATTCTTTTAGGAATTTTGTGCACTGTTGTTCTACTCTTTGTTTTTTACATTTGTTGTTCATATTAATGTTATAAAAACTTAATTATTTACCAGAAATACAACATTAATGACCATGTGATTAGAACATTGCAACTGTTTCTGTTTCTGTGACAAGAACTCGGACAACCTGAAATCAGTTTTGCATACAAAACATTTTGATATACTCGCAAATTGACTAACGATTCCAAAAGAATTTTTTATATTATTTCCCAAACAAAATACAGAAATTTATCTGTAGTTTATCAATATTAAATTTCCAATAAATAATAAGCCTCTAGATATATTCTCATTAGTATTATGAAATAAATATAAAAAAAAAAGTAGTCAATTTCTTGAGGCCATTTTTAAAAAATGTGGGCTTAAAAAAACGTTATTGTTGATACTATTAGCTATTCTGGCAATTCCCTTAATATGTAAAAAAAAATAGAATTTTTAAATATAAATTCAAAGATTCAGCACCAGTTCCTGCATCTCTGTTCTAAACAATTTAATATATTTTTGAATAGGTATATTAAATGGAAGTGATGATAGTAATTTACCATTACAAATATCACCATATAAAAGTATATACATTGATAAGTTATTGCTTAAGCCCTATGTCTATTGATAAATTGTTCTGTCTATAAACTTATTTGTAACAAGCATGTATAAGTGCAGCTTGTTTGTATAGTTGGTTCAATGACAGACACAAGCCTCATGACTTAGCATCAGTTGCTTCAACTTATACACCTAGTGTAATGTTCGAAGAGCATGTTGAATATGTTATCTCAGTATAAATATTTGAAATAAAAAGAAGACAAATGTAAGAACTGTTGTCAAAAAATGTCAGTTCTTTTTGACAAGAGAGTGACTTTATACATTACTTCTCTAGATCTTTCTTTTCTTGGTGTCTGCCAATATTGGCATTAGCAGAGGCATACGATGCAAGAAAGCAAGCTTAGGCAGCATCAGCCAAAAAAAACCCTCCTACTTTGCTCATCTATTCACTCCAAATGGTTATCCAGCTCAGCCTTAAATTTATTTAAGCTATCAACTTCCAGGAAGTCTATTCCAGCAATCAACTACCCATTGCCTAAAGGCAAATTTCTGCACATCTATTCTACTACTGACTTGCCTCAGTTTGAATCTATGCCCCCTCAGGTTCTTAATTTGAACAAGAGGAGGAATCCCATCAGCATTGAGCTTGCTCAACCCGTTCAAGGCCTTATATACCTCAATCAGATCACCTCACATGCACTTAGTCTCCAGGCACTGCAATTTTCAGAATTTAAGCCTACCTTGGTAAGAGCACCCCTTTGTTCCCCTCACCAATCTTGTTGCCCTTCTTTGTACTTGTTCTAGCAACTCTACATCCTTCCTAAAATGAGGCTTCCCAACCTGTGTACAGTACTCAAGGTGGGATAATCACTTCCTTGTCCCTGCTAGCAAAATTCCTATATTATTATTATTATTAGCCATATAGTGCAAAGAAGCCTGAGGCTTAGCCCATACTTGCCTGGGGATGTATATCATTGACAAGACTCCATGACCTGCTCTGGCAGTCCATTTGCACTGCTCAGAGAACTTCATATCTGACTGCACAATTACCCCAGGTCTTTTGTTTAAATAACTAAAAACATAATATTTTCTTTGTTTAAATAACTACTGCTCTTGTGCTATGCCAGAAGAAGTGTTTTTGTTATTGACCCATTCATTTGATAGCTTTATTCCCATTTTTGTTGTTCCAGTAGTTCTGACTGTATGCGTATAAAAAAAACAATTTGTGTGTGTTTAATCTATTATGAAATATTGGAATATATGTAAAAGGTATGTCAGATCAGATTAATACCATCAATTGTAGATTGAACATTACATCAGTCTGTAATCTAATTACTATTGTAAGAGTATAATTGGTACTATATAGGTATTCAAAGTGTATTAAAACATTGGCATAAAAGTACTCAGTGGGCCATAAGGCCAAAAGATTCTATAAAGACTAAAATAGCTTGTGTTGGTTTACATTGCTATACCCTAGAAATAAACATATAATTAGCAATAAAATAAAAAAAATATATAAAATAAAATAATGATTATGAAGCTAATTATTGATAATCGGATACATTGAATGGCACTTTTTCGAAGGTTAACACCATTAAATATATCCCACCAATAATTAGCAAGGCTATCTGTTTCTGATTGTTATCTGCCTGTTTAACTAGGTCCAAATAATTAAACATAAAGGCAATCTATGCTAAACTTTAAATTTAACAGCAAACAGGAAAGATAACAGCTAGCCCGACAGATAGCTTTGAAACGAATATACAAAATATAATACAGAAAAGAGTGCCAACCATAATTTTCACTTTGGATGTGGTGTTTATTTATTTTATACATGTGCAAAAGAAAGCTTATGCTGACATAAGAAGAAAGGAGGTAAGAATAAGTATAGTAATAGTACCTCAATTTCCTCGAATTGCTCTAATAGAACTTGAGGTATAAAATTTTATAGTTAGAAAGTGAAAAGCAAAGAAAATAGCCTTTTTTTAATGGTACTTAGGATATACCAGGAGCGTAACTGCCTGACCCTTTAGTAAGGGATCCTAGTATAACTACAAAGGGTTAAAGGATGGTATTTAATAGACAAAAGCAAAACAGGATTACAATAATGAAGAAATATAGAATAACAATTGTAGATAATAATAAGGAAATAAAATAAATAACTATTACCAAATGTTGGAATGTTTAAATAAAATTGACATTTGTAAGAATTTTATAATAATTAAAATAATTCATCCTATCTGATATAGTAATAAATTGCAGGCCATCATTACAGAACAGTTAAATTAAAAATAACCAATTACAACAAAAAGAATAAATAGGAATTTGCAGCTTACCACCCTATTCTGTACTGAGTGTAAAGAATGAATTTTTGAGCACATGTTATCTATTATAAATAGCGTCAACAGGGTGTTGTTGTCGCTATTTGTTTTATAATAGGTAACATGTGCTCAAAGTCATTATTTTAGAATGTTGATTATTCAAACTGTCAATTATCTGAACCCCTTCCCCCACAAATTACACAAATTATATCTACTTTTAGCGCACTGGTCATTATGCTGAAATATTACTCTTGCCAATTAATGCATTAATTTCTGATTATTTATTCGAAGATATGTGCAGTGTAGCATAGAAATTAGTCATTATAGCAGTTAAAAATCTTATAAATACAGGAGTTAAAAAGCTTTTAAAGTTTTTTCTGAAAATGGTGGAGGAAGAAAGTTTTTCCAAGGATGGTGTTTACAATGCAGATGAAACTGGTTTCAATTGGAAGTCACTCCCTCTTAAATCACTTGCATTATGATGGAAAATGGCTGCTCTTGGTTTCGAAGCTAACAAACAGCGTGTTACAGTTATGATGTGTGCGAATGCAAGTGGACAGCATGTTTTACCATTTTTGGCGATTGGAAAATGCAAGAATCCAAGATACTTTAAAGGTGTAACTTGCTTACCAGTACAATATAAAGCACAGAAAAATGCTTGGATGAATTCCAATGTTTTTTGAATTGGTTTAGGAAAGGTTTTTTTTACAAGTGTGAAGAGACATTAAGAAAATGAGGGCAAAGCTGGTGAAATTTTGCTTATTATTGATAATGCACCATCCCACCCTTCTGAAAAACTGAATTCAGTTGATGAGAACTTCATTGTCAGGTTTTTACCGGCAAACCTAACAGCCCTGCTGCAGCCCATGTATCAAGGTGTTATTGAAAAACTAAAAATTAAATAAAATTTGCAAAAAACAGGTCTTGCGTTGCTTGCTGCTACCACAGTGAGACGAAGAAAGCGGGGTTGAGTTTTCAAAGAAGCTCAAAATTAAGGATTGTTGCTACATAGCAGATGCCTGGAACGTGTTGTCAGAGGGAAATCTGAAAAAGGCATGGCATAAACTTTGGGGTGCTGTTGAAGAGATGGTCACACATGTGCAAGATTGAATGAAGACATAGGTGAGACTGTAACTTTATTTCAAGGGATTTCCAGGTTTTCCGAGTGTGGGCAAGATGATGCAGAGGCATGGTTAAACAATAATGCTGATGATCCTGGGTACCATATTTTAACTGAAGAAAAAATAGCTGCATTAGTCCAGGATTGAGAATGTGCTGACTTTAACCAAGGTGATTTTGATGATAGAGTAGAAGTGGGGAGCAGTTCCAATCAGACGGAGGCCTTCATTGCACTAGAAACTGCAGTGGCACAGTATGAGCAACAGTCTGAATGCAGTTCTACAGAGGCACTGCTATTAGAGAGGATGAGAGACCTCACTGCAAAAAAAAAAGACAATCTTGCATGGTTCAAAGAAAAATTCAAGGTTACATATTTTAAAAAATAAACCTTCCCAAGATTCATTATACTCTTATTTGTGTGCAATTATTTGTGTTCTTTTATTTTTGTTTATATAAACAAAGTGTGATTTGTAGTTGAAATCATGAAAAACAATTAGGTACGTTCAAAATGAATATCATATACATTGTTTCTTCAAAACGTTTTGGTTATTATTTACAAACCATTTCCTAAATCAATTATTTTTTATAATACTTCATATTTCAAAATACAGTAATAATAACCATGCGTACAATAATTTAATTGTAGGCCTAATTACACTTTGTTTCGTATAAACATGACTATTCTTGTGTATGTTTGATTGTCCAAACTATTTGATTAACTGAACAAACCTTGGTCCAGTTAGTTCGGATAATCAATGTGATATTCTGCTGCGCACGCGCGCACACACACACACACACACACACACACAGGGTGTCATAAATGATGTTTCCAATTTTGACATTTTTTTAATTCAGAATTACTTCAAGCTACACTCATGAAACACATACCAGCTGAAAGATCAATTCAATAAGTTTTTTTAAATTCACAATACTCGATTTCCGGTTTTGCATTCTACCCGCTATGCAGCGCTACAGTCTCAAAGTTAAAGTTTTTGCTGTAATGTCTCAAGAACAGCTGTACGGGCCGTTCTTCTTCAAATGAAAGACTGTGACAGGGTTCATCTACTTGAACATGGTCAGTGAATGGTTGATGCCAGAGCTGCAGGAGGACATTACAGATGTAATTTATCAACAACATGGTGCCCATCTGTATTTTCATAATGAAGTGAAGTCATAACTGAATGAATGTCTTCCTCAGTGTTGAATTGGGTGTGGAGGCCATATGGAATAGCCTCCGAGGTTGCCTGATCTGATGCCAATGGATTTATTTTTGTGGGGTTATGTGAAGGACAATGTGTACATCCCTCCACTACCAACGACACTGCAGGAGCTGAAGGCACAGATCACAGAGGCCTTTTGGCAAAATAATTGCAAAATGAAGCAGTGTGTGGCAGGAGATTGAATATCTATGATATCATTCGAGTTACTCGTGGTGCCCACATTGAACTTTACAAATGACTTTATGTACCGTCATAAAACTTATTGAATTGATCTTTTAGCTGGTATGCGTAGCTTGAAGTAATTCTGAATAAAAAAATATCAAAATCAGAAACATCGTTTATGGACACCTTGGGTGTATATATGCCAATCATATTTTTTGCAGAATTCCTTTTTTTTTTTTTTTTTTTTTCCCTTCAAAAACCCAACAGAAAGACCATTTGCATAGTGTTCTTCAACATTAGATGTTGAAATTGCACTGAGTGATTCTAGCTTAATAATTTCTTTTTCGGTACCATTAGATTTATTCTTTTTTCAGTACGAGGGATAAAAAATAATCCAAAATTTTATTATTTGTTAAAAATTGTATATGTGCTTCACCATACAACTGCACATGGCACAGGTTAGAATACTGACAGCTAAGGTATCCAAAATAATTGTAGTTACCGACTGTGCAATGCTTAAATTGACACTGATGCTTTGAGCAATAACTTAGTGAAACTCTAATTCTCTATCCAAAAATGGTCAAAAATATACAAGACCAAATACATATTACAAATCTGCCACTAACAGGCACTCAAATAATGGTGAATATTTAAATTTAATTTTTGTATGTGTAAAAAATGCTGATGATACAGTATAGATCAGAAAAAAGGCCTGGTTATGCTTATCACACACTGAACACCTATATGTTAAGTGACTGTACCTCAATGAGGTAGGCACTTTCTTCATTTATTGCTGTGCATTTAGGCTGTGTTGCAGTTTATTACTAGGGAAAAAAGTAATTTTGACTAAGTAAAAATTTACTCTTCGCTCTTGTATTTGACACTACAGCCTTACGTTAGTGGCTAGGCATCCCAGTTTTCAGTGTTTTCTCATGGTTCCTTGTATTCTTGCTCCCTCTTATTTCACTAATAGTTTGGGAATTTGAAAATGTAGAGATTCAGAACAGCTTAAGGGTTAAAGGTTTTTTTGGAGGAAAGGATATGAGAGTTTCCACTCAGAAAACTGGGTGCATGACTACCTGTCCCCATTAGTAGAGGTCCTGAATGAGGAGGGGGAGGTTGTTATGTTTTGTTATTAAATTTGAACTTATAGGATATTTGTTTTAGATCCTACTCCTCAGAAATTATTATTGGTCTGTGTATGTTTATTGACTTGTTTATTGTTTGTCGATCTTATTACTAGAGTCTCACTGGTTTCTAACTTAAATTTTGTCTTGTTTGTCTATATTATGGTGTTTTCAAAGGATGAGTAATATCCTGTGTTTAAGTGGTGAGCTACCAACTGAGAACTAATTTTTTCTGTCCAGAGCAATTAATAAAAACTGACTGCTCCAAACATTGCATATTATATAAGTCATGAGTTATCTGCCTCAGACAGTCAAAATGCTTAAATTACACATTGAAGAAAAATTTGCTTCCTTTAGCACTTGAAAAATTTTAACTGATTATAAATTCAGGGTGAAGAAATGATTTTATTTAAAGATTAAATATTTGGTATGTATAAAATGACTTCTGAATACTTAATAAGAAAAAATGGACTGAACTCTTCAATAAATTCAAATTTATGGAATGGATGCTTTTAAAAACTGCACCAGTTTGGAATGAAGCACCAATATGTGTAAAAATGTTATTAATATGGAATTATAGATTGTGAGAAACTTATTCAGTCAGTCTTATTTGCTTAAAATTTTCATTTTAGAAGAGTTGAAAGGGCGTGATGACTGGTTTAAGAGATCTTGTTATGGTTGGTGCCAGTATTATTTTTTTTTTTCCAAGGTTTGCATTTCAAAAGCAGACTTGAGAAATTAAAAAAATATTTGGCTTTTTGTCTGCCATTCTAACATATAATGAAATATTGAAAAAATATTTGCAGAAATTTGTGAATCATTATTCAAATCATTATCATTATAACTGGCAGATCTGCCACACTGCTATTGAGTTTTAAAATTATTTTTGAGAAAAACTGACAATTAATTTAAAAGATTTTGTAATTAATAACCTATTATCAATAATGCTTAAAAACCATTTTTATTTTTTTTTTAATTTATTTTTCTGTTTTAACACACCACATTAATTAAATTATGCCTCATCCTGTCAGATGAATAGAATGGTCTAGATGAGGCATAATTTAATTATGCCATTATGTTATGTAAATTTAATAAGTAAAGTTTCTTATTGATCAATATATGATTGAGTAAAACGTTTGGCTTCTAATTTATTTTAATTGCAATACTGCTTGGTAATTTCTCAAATATATCAGTGTAATTATTTGACAGTATATTTACCCAGGAGTTGGTATTATTTTTATAAGCACAGGATGCACTGTTGAGAAGTGAAGTAGATGTGGGCCATTTAAGTTTCACAGTTAACTAAAAGCAATAAAAATTGATCACATATATTATAGTTTCATCTGTTTGATCTTTATTAACATTAATAAAATATGCATTAATTATTAAAAATTAAAATGCTTTAAATAAAATAAAACTAATTAAATTAATAAAATGATTAAACAGCTGCTGCAAACAACCAAACAGCAACTGACCAAGATGGACTTTTTAACACATATGAAATATTTTAAATATAGGATTTTTGTCTCTAACTACATATTGACAACAAAAAAGGGACTGGCTGTGGTCCTGGAATAATATGCATGCATTGGCATTAGTAGAGGATATGATGCAAGAAGGCAAGCTTATACAGCATCAACCACAAAAAAAAAAAAAAAAAAACACGCCTTCTCCTTTCACCTATCTATTCAGTACAAATGTTTGTCTAGTTCTGCCTTGAAAATTCAAGCTGTCATCTTCCATAATGACAGATGGAAGTTTGTTCCAGCAATCAGTAACTGCTGGCTAAAGGCAAATTCCTGCACATCTATTCTACAACTGTCTTGCCACAATTTGAATTTATGCCCCCCTCAGGTGAGTAATCTGAGCAAGAAGAAGAATCCCATCAGCATTGAGCTTCCTCAAACCAAGACCTTATACACCTCAATCACATAACCTCGCAGATGCCTAGTCTCCAGATACTGTAATTTGTAGAACTTAAGCCTTTCTTGCTAAGATTAAGTGTAAGCCTTTCTTTATTCCCCTCATGTCTTGTTATCCATCTCTGTTTTTGTTTTAGCAAATCTACATCCTTTCTAAAATGAGGCCTCCACACCTGTACACAGTACTCAAGGTATGGCCTGACTATTGCCTAAAGGGATAATCACCTCCTTATCCCTGCTCCTTACCCTGTATATATCATTGACAAGAACACATGAGCTACTCTTGCAACTTGTCTGCACTGCTCAGAAAACTTCATATATGACTGCACAATTATCCCCAGGTCTCTTTGATTCTCCACTACCCTGAGTGTAATACCACACTGTTGGTACATTACTCTGTGGTTACTGCTACCTGTATGCAGTACTTTGCAATTGTCAATGTTAAACTTCGCTTGCCATCTCTCAGCCCATCTGCTCAACTTTTATAGATCCTGCTGCAGTAATGTACTGTCATTAACAACCCTGCCAACCTTCATATCGTCTGCAAACTTGGACATTAAGCCTGATACACCTTCATCAATATCATTGATAAATACAGAAAACAACATTGGCCCAATACCAAACTCTGGGGGACTCCACTAATAACATTAGTCCACGAAGAGCAGTGTCCATTGATTAGCACTCTGTCTTCTCCCACTCAACTATCCTTTTATCCATAGCAGCAACTTGCCCTTAATGCCATACTGCTCTCCGAAATATGTTTATTTGTATTTAGATCTGGGCTCTGAGCATGAAATGGCAAGTTCGACATATTATTCTCCTTAAACCATGCTGAGCATACTTTGTGATATGCTGTGAGTGGCTGTATTTATATTTATATTGGCCCTGATATAAACAAGAAGCTCAAAGACAAATAAACAAATATTGCTGATCCAAATACAGCTCCCATCAAAGAATTGCCACACTGCATGAAAAGTAAAGTTGTTCAGAATGTTGGTGCAGGACCATCTCGATGAAGCCACAGTTCTTTCTATTATATGTCATGCCGAGGTGTGTCCATCTGATTCCTGTACTGTAGTGTTACTGATCACTCTACATCATTCTTTCTCTATTGTGATATCTAATGCTTTCGTTCTTTCTACCAGGATAGGCTATTATTATTATTATCCAATGCTTCCGTTCTTTCTAGCAGGATAGGCAATGACGTGCATTGCTGAAAGACAGCTTTGACTGATGAGCAGCTGTGTGATTATGGTAACCCATTTTAAGAAGAGTTTTTCTGAAAGTTGTTGGTCATACACTTACCCTATTTCTGTTAACTGTGTCTGGAGTCAGCTCATTAAGGGTGCATTTTGCAATTAAGTCTCTCCCTCCATTTGAAGTATTGATATGTTCTGGGGCAATCAATGGTGATCTACCTGGATTGGGATGACTGGTCCTGTTACTTTCTGATTTCATTGGCATACGATGTTTCCAGCAGTTTACTTTGGGTACTCCATTCTGTCTGTTGTCTGGCGAATAGACATAGCCACTACATGACAACCTGTTATTGTATCACCAGTCCTCATGGGTTTCAAAGTGGTTATAATAATTGCTCTTCCCCACATTGTGTGAAAAAGGTCTGAGTTTGAATCCTGTCATTGATGCAAGGAACTTTTATGGGCATTTTTCACAGGCCGAGGAGAATAATGTGATTTCTGTCGGAATCCTCTTTATTTTTTGTGTAGCAGAACAGGGAAACTGAACAGAGAACAGCTACAATTTACAGCCATAATACATATGGGTGGTTGAATTTGTTCTCTCAGTGAACACTAATATGAAATATTTAATAATTAATTTATTGTATCGTTGTGAAGGGATCTAGGACTTTTTCTTGTCCAATTTTTTACGTATCTATCATTCAGAGCCTTTGGGTAGTAGAGTGGTTATGATCAGCATTTTCTCCTTACAGCATCTAGAAAACACCTGGCTTTGAATCCCATCAAGGACACAATTTTTTTTTTTTTTTTTTTTTTTATACACCATTGCCAAGTTAGTCCTTCTCGAGCAAGTGTGGCAAGGTTTTATCGCTCTTGGAAACCCAGAGTTTTCGTCAAGCAAACAGTTAGCCCAACCATGGAATACACACAATTTAGGGACACAGTATATAGTATACAAAATGTATACTGAGGGGATATGAACTTCGGTTGAGGAAACTCCTAATAGGAAAATGAAGGGGAAAAAAATAGAAGAAGAAATATGAATACCTGTCATTAAATGTTCATCCTTTTTATATTATATTTTTGATTGATACTAATGTCGACTTCTCATGGGACCTATAGAATTAACCATCACTTCCCAGGGGCTTGAAATGTCCTTATAGAAAATAGTGTATATAATTCTCTGTATGTTTTGAAATTAGTGATTCAAAAGAGCAGAGAGTTTGTATTAAGGAACTTTCACTCAGTAAAACAGCTTTAGAAACATGAGGTTACGAACAGCCTTTGAAGAAGATTCTTTATGAAAAGCACAAATGTTAAGATGGTTTTCAAAATTTGAAATTGGACTTGTACACTGCCAACAAAAGTGCACAGCCCATTGTTAGCTGCTGCAATGTTATGTCGGCTGCAATAAAAAAGTTATGACGAATTTGTAAACTCTTCTGGCCTTGGCATTCCAGAGTATAAACGGAAATTTATTTATTTCTGAGTTATGATTTAATAGTGCTAAAGTGTGTACAAATTAAGTTAAATTTTAACAACACTTGAACTAATGAATTTGAGCAAATTAAAAACCTTGAAAATCTACTTTAATAAAAGGATTTTGGCTGAATTTTAGCAGCAAGAAAATAGCTATCTGTTGGAAATTTGGTGATATGTATGAACAGGGATGTAAATGGTCATCAGTCATTCTTGAGCAAAATTTTGATATTGCAAATTTAATTTTTGAAAATATTTGCTCGCATATGTAAGTTCTTCCAAAAATAGTCAACCGTTTTGCTAAAAGTCTCTTGATATTAGGAAATTTTGAATCTGAGAGAAATTTATAAAAATTCCACACTAGTATTTGAATAGGTCTCTTTTGGTTCATCATTAGTCTACATGTTAATGAGTGCAAGCTGATAAATTTCAAATTCTTCTGTTTCAAAAGTATAAGGGCTCTGAAATGAGTGAATATCTTTGGAGTGTTCTTTGAAATCGTGTATGAAATTTCTTCTGTAACATTTTTTACTTCTTATAGAATCTTATGGGCTACTTCTTGTGACCAACCTATACTTGCAATGAGGGAAATGAACCAGGTTTTCTTCACACATGTATGTTGGGTGGAATTGGGTGTATCCAGTGCAAGGGGATGGTGCACTTTTTCAAGTCTACTATGGCAGGAGGGAGGTTGTGCCTTTTGGAGTCATAGCAGAAAGTAAAGTTCTGTTTAGCACAACATTGATTAATAAGTTGTAAAAAGATGCATTTGAATGTAATACAAGCATTAAAGGTGCTAATTCATCCTGCGACTGCAAGAAGAGGAAATTATTGAAGCTTTTTTTTTTTTTTAAGGGATGAGTTGGTGGGACAGTCCATGGGCTGAAGGTGGCCAAATCATGTATTAAATCACATTTTCTCTTTTAATAAATATTTATGGTTCATTTTTGAAGCACATATTTTTAAATGTGGCCAAGTTCTCATTTTTCCTTTTTCTTAATGTTCTGGTCACATTACCTTACAGCCAATCTTAATTAAACATTATATTGTAGAAAATAATAAAGCTAACATGTCGACTTTTGCAATTCCAAAAGAAAAAAGTGATTCCTAAAAATTTCAACACTTGATTGAAAAAAGTATTTTTTTTTGAGTTTTCAGTAATAACTGCTCTCTGGTGGTATGTGATAACAACGTACTAAAAGTTTGCCTAATCTTATTTTTCATAATAAAAGAAATTACAGATTTTTCACTGAAATCTGAAATAAATAATATTTGAGATGCAAGTGATCTTACTAAGAAATTTTCAAAAACTGGCAGTGGCAGTAATTAAAAGTGTATATTGAATTAATTATATTAATGAATTTTAATTACGTTGTTAATAAAACTTGAGGCTAAAGCTATAAAGAAAGTATATTGAGTTGGGATAGGTTATCTGTCAAACATGGCAAATATGTACTCAGTTACAGCTTGCATGTTGTTCAATAAATCAAAAGGCAAGAAATTTTTATGCAGTTATCTATGTGAGTACATTATTAATGGAAAATGATAATGATGTACTAAATATTTTTTAAATGTGAAAATGAATATTAACATTCTTTGGAAATTTGTTAATACATGTTCACAACATCAGATTCCAAGTGTTTTGAAATATTCACTTTCAGACATGTAAATGCCCATTTTTTTTTGATGTGCAGATTTTTTTTTGTTATTGGGAGAAAAAAATTGGATAAAAAGAGCAATATTGTCTATTTATTGAAATAAGTTTTGCACAACTGCCTTAATTATCCCTGTGTTTAAACTGACTGTGATACTGTTTGTCTTTCATACACACTATATTTGTTAAAAATGTTTTTTGCTCCATAAATTCTGTAAGCATTTTTGAGATTTGCATTAAGATATATACATGCATATATATATTTAAAAGGATGTTTTTGAAACTTTTGCTTGGATATTCATAGTTTTTTGTACAGTTTTATTATGTGTTAGGAAAAACATGTATTAAATGGGTGTGAGACCAGTCTTCTTTGTCTTAAAACTGAAGCAGTTTTGGAAAAATAAAATTGTTTTCACAAGATAAATCATTAAACCAGTGCTTACCAATTTGTAAGTCTTACTGGAAGATGTTTTTTCTCATCTACAAATGGCATTTATTTATTTCGTGGAAGGAACTTTCTTCCACATTTTTGTAAGCACATTTATTGCAGATTTGAATTTAATTTGATCCTCGACTTTGCATGTATTTGTTACATAATGTGGTGCATCATGTATTGTAGACAAAGAATGTACCTTTTTGTATTTTTTTTTAAATGTAAAATAGGATTTGTTGTAACAGAATGTATAAATAAACAGTAAACAGTTGTGATAAAGTGGTGTATGTTTATGTATGTAAAACTGAAAAAAAAAAAAAAAGGCAGTTAAGTTGTACAGCCATGAAAGAGTGAGCCTTGATACCTGGCATTGTATTTTTAAATGGAATAAGTTATAAACTCTGGTTATCTGGTCAGAGCTGGATTTTGGTGTTCATAGGGCCTAGGCACGTTTATTCTAAAAATTTGCTAAAAAAAAGGGGTGAAATGTTTCTTCTATTTTAACACTTTGACTGCTAATCATGTCAATTAACGTGACTCAAGTTTCAACTATAATAAAATAAACCACCTCAATTGATGGAGCGACCATCACTTCAGTTCTTCTAGTTTCGAGAACAGTTGCTAGATAGTGTATGCATATCGAATTGAAGCTCCTGGAGTTGATTGTGCACATATTTTCTCAGCTCAGTGTGAGTGAAGCACTTTTTTTTTTTTTTCCCCTCTCTTCTTTCATAGGCCCTAGGCACTGTGCCTAATAGAAAATCTGTATCTGGTATGTTCTTGCTAATATCAACCAGAATAGTATAAAATAAGAGGGTAGATGGACTAAATTTAAATGAATACAGAAATCTATCCATTCTTCTGTTATACCTTTTGCTTATGTCACTTCTTCAGTTTTTTATCCTGCAGATGAGCAGAATATTGTTTGCACAATGAAATGATGCTTGTCCATTCACCCCAAATACCCCTTCACATTTAATAGTATATCCAAACAAAAAAAAAAAAAAAAAATTGTTTTATTGTTTGAGGTAATTGGTGAGGAAAGGGGTGTGAGAAGACAATTTCAGAGGAAAAATAGAAGGGAAAAATAGCAAAACAAATAGTTACATGATGTCACACAAACAATAAGAATGCTTTATCACATTGTTTTTATTCCTATATACGATACACATTTTTTTTAATTAATTAAGGTTGTCAGTTGCACATAATTTGGCACTACTCTAATATACTCCTTCTCCTGTTTGCCCAAGTACAGGAAGGGTAAAACTGCCACGACCAAAACAGATACATATGAAATCACTGAGAATAATCAAATTACATAAAAAATAAATATAATTAAATTTCAGACAAAGTCCAAACTTCATTACCAAAAACCAGCTACATCTGTTCATATGCTATGCATAATGTCATCACTGAATTGTGACCACCCCATCCATAATGGACTATGTCACATAGCTTGCAGTCTAAAAGCTAAACAAGTTCATGCACTAGAGAAGGGGTAATTTGCATCTGGTCAAAGTATCAGGTACGGGATGTAGTAAAGATGTCATGCAGTTTCAAAAGGGCATGATTATGGGAGCTCATGCATCAGATGCTTTTATATTGGAAATGGCATGTCTTGTTGGTTGCTCATGGCCCACTGTGGTCAAGGTGTATAAAGAATGGTGTCATGGCCAGGTCAAACCACCAACAGAACTGTAAAGAACTGTGCAAGGTAGATGTTCGTGGTGAGCTAAGGGTGCAGCATGTACGGCCTCAACAGCAGATTACTGTGTGAGTTGACATTGCAATACAGTATGGGAAACAAGAACTATCCCAAATGATGATGAGCCTCATGCTCAGATGTATGATGTTCCACAGCAAACAACCCAAGAGGCAACCTCTCCTCACTGTTGACAGAAAACACTGTGGTGTCAACAACCCCTGGGGCTCACATCTGGTGAATATGGGCTTGGCACATCCAGGGTCCTGAGCTGGATATCATCATTCTTCTCTTTCTTGGTGATTCCCTTCTACTTCTGACTCTTGTTTTTTTCTCTGTCTCAGGCTAATTCAGAATTTTTTTTTTTTTTTGGCTGGTGCAGCATAAGCCTCAGGCTTTCTTGCACCATATTGCTAATAATAATAATAACACTGGAGTTAGACATTGGAAGACTGGAAATGAGGGCTTGACTGGCCTCCAGATTGGCCTGACCTCAATCCAATTGAATGCCTGTGGAACTGGAAGTGAGGTGTATGGCCATGCAGCTGTCATCTATGCCAACACTGTGCAGCGTGGCTGCAAGTCGTTATGGACATCTTCAGACATCTAGTGGAGTCAATGCCTAGGTGAGTAGTAGCTGTTATCTGTGCGAATGGTGGCCCAACATGGTATTAGATAGGCGGTCATGATCACTGAGTACATATTTTGCTGTTGTCTCTTTCCACTGAGGTAACCAAGGTTATGAGGTGTCAGTGTATTGTGTGTCTATGAATTATGTAAAGTATTATGCAAAACAGACCATAGTATTTTTTGGAAAGTTTCTGTTTTGCTTTATGAGAAATCAGGGTTTAAAGGGAGGAAATAATTATATGCAGCTTTTGTCCAAGGTGGCCCAAACTTAACCACGTGGTTAAAAAAGTCCCATTAATATCTCCTCCTATTAACAGAATGCAAAAGCAGCCCTTCTGGAATTTTTTTTTTTTTTTTTGGAGCATTAGCAACTAAGGCCATATTACTCTGGGATATGCGGTGGTCATTCGCTGACCTTTCCGCATCCTCAGTATTTGGTGGTGACGGGCTCGAACCCCAGTCTAATCAAGAAGCGTGTGCTACGCACTGCTGCTCCTTCCCACCTGGCTATGGAGGTGCCATCTTCTGGAATGGAATGATTAAACCTAATATGCTGCTAGCCACAAGGTCATTTATATTTTGTTAATAAAATTCAAACTTGATTCACTTGTTTGCTAAATTGGTTCTCCCTTCCCTTATCCTTGCTGGTTCTCCAGATGTTGCAGATTGCAAAAATGAAGTCTTTCCTGGTAAGACTATATGCTTCAGCTTTGCTCCCCTCACCAATCTTGCTGTACTTCTCTGCACCCATTTCAACAGATCCACATCCTTTCAAAAAAGGCTTCCAGACTTGTATGTAGTATCTCACATGTCTTCTAACCATTGCCTTATACAATGGGATTATCACCTTTTTCCTGCTAGAAAAATTCCTCTATATCATTGACAAAACCCAATGAGTTGTCTAGGCTGCCTGTTTGCACTGCTTAGAGGACTTCATGTCTGACTGCACAACTACCCAGGTCTTTCATTTTTCACTGCTCCAAGTGTGATATGTTAAGCTGGGATTACTGCTTCCATATGAAGTACCTTGGATTTTTTCAATATTAAACTTCAGTTGCCACTTCTCAGCCCATCTGCCAAATTTGTGTTGATCTCAGTGGCATACCCCGATTACTGTCATTAACACCTGCAACCTTCGTATCATCTGCAAATTTAGACATTAGCCATGATGCTTTCATTACTATCATTAATGAATAATGAAAACAACAGTGGTCCAACACTGATCTCTGGGGGGACTCTATGAATAACATTTGTCCAAGAAGAGAGTGCAGATTGATAATTCTGTCTTCCACTCAACCATTCCTTTATCCACAGCAGTAACATGCCCTTAACCTGGTTTTTGTCTGGTCCCTTTTTAATGTCCATATCAGGATATACTCCTATGTCGCAGTTATGCATGCAAATTTATCTGATAAATCCATCCATTTTTTCTAGATGGGGCAATTTCAGTGACATGCAGTGTATGACAAATGCAGGATGAGGAAAACAAAAAATTGTGTATAATGAACCAGGATGAACTTAAGTTTTCCAAACTCAATGGGACAATGCATTGCCTCTGTGAGTAACCAAATAAAAAGGAGCTTGGGGCATAACATATCCTTGATTTTTTTTGGGGTGTTTACGGCCTGAAGATCTCAAGAACATTGTTTTTGTGTTATATAATTTTATTTCCCCATGGTCACCTATCTCACCTTTCCTCCTTCATAACTAATGTTTGAATTTTACAAATTGTAGAGCATTCTCTCTGTGCTTAAAAATTTTTTAATCAAATCAATGTATAAACTTTACTAATCATGACATCAAAAGAGAATAAAAGTAAAATGTTTCAGTCAACAATTACTAAGATTAAGTTTACCTCTTCTAAATGTTGTGTTTTCTCAAATATGATTAACTGCTCCAATTTGCAGCAGGATACCATTGGGGGAAAAACTGAATAATTTTTCTGTTAATTTCTGGAGTGTTAATTTAATTAATTCCTCCTCGTAGATAGCACAGTTGGTATAATCACTGTCTTCCCCACACTAGGTGGAAAAGACCCGAGTTCAAATCCCATCAATGATGCAACAAATTTTTATAGGTCATTTTCATGTTGTGAAAAAGGCCCATAAAAGCAAGGCGAGAGCAGCATGGATTTTGCTCCTGAAAACTTGAATTTTTCCTCCAGAAAATTGACAATTGAGCAATTTACAAATACAGCACAATATGGTCTTAGTTGCCAATAAGTCTAAAACTATAATAACTGACAACCAAATAGCAATTAATTCCCTATGAATTCACCCTATGCAAAAATTATGCAAATTTGGTTTATAACTCAACTCAACAATGGAACTGAGTTATAAGCTGGACTGTTTGCAAGCCAAGGTTGACAATTTTGCGTATCTACATGAGGACAGAACTACCGACGTGGTAGATTTCAATGAATGTGATTGTAGCAAGTTGTCAAAGAGGTCAGCATTGGTTGACAACATTTGAGCAGGGTAACAGAAAGGCTATAGTTGGTTATACAACAACCCAGTAGCAGGGGCGGCTGGTTGGTAGGCACTGTGGAACTGCAGTACCCTCAGCTTTTTAAATCTAAATATACAGTCAATGAAGTTTTGTGAAGAACAGTGCAACGCAATGAATATTTTTATTAACAGGTCCTGCATATAGTATACCCATCCTCTATTTCCAATAATAAAAATAATAAATAAATAAATAATTGCTTTATTTAATACAAATATTAAACAGAATCCAGGCCCAACCATAGCCTAAGGCCTTTGGTTAATGGGAAAATAACTATATCCAATAATCATTTCAATAATAAACAAATAAAAACACAAAATTTAAGTACATGTATAACTATTGATGGAACTGTGCTCTAGACAGTTCTACATTTTGTTCTTAGTAGTTGAGTCAATGCCTAGTTGGTAGGTTGCCAACACACCTTTTTTAGAGGTGACAAAATGAGTCAAAGGAACTGCAGAGCGAGCAGTGTCAATTTGAACAGTGCACCAAACAAATGAAAAAGTTAATCTATTTTCAACAAATAAAAAACAAAATGGATTTTATTTTTAAATAAAATTTCGAGATTACTCAAGTCTGTTAATGGTAAGTGTCCAGTTAATGTTTTGTAGTATTTTTAACTTGCTTATTACTATCTATGTCTACATGTCTCATAACCAAGGCAATTTAACATAACTTTAAGAAGCAGAACCCCTATACATCAGAGTCATAAGCCGCCACTGCCCACTACCTTTGGACACAGCTAAACCACGCAATTTCATTACACTTATGCTCTGGTCCATAATAAGCTACAGATTGCAGTCCACCAATGGAATGCTATAAATAACATAAGAGGTGGGTCCCTCAGCGATCGGTTTTGGATCTCCCTCTGTTAACCTAATTTTCCTAAGTGATATTGACGAGGATATCCAAGGTAAGGAGTCAAAGTTTGCCGGTGACTTGAAGGTGAGAAGGATGGTTATGTTGCTGCAAACAAACCAAAAAATTTAAAATCTTAGGTGTTAAGATTCAATCTGACATGAAATTTTCCATGCAGTGTAAATAGGCAGTTAGGAAGATGCATGGTTTTTTCAATTTCTAGGGTTTTTGCTAGTAGGAAGAAGTATGTTATTATCCTCTTTATAAGGCAACAGAAAACTATAAGGCAGCATTTGAAATATATTATTGTTGCCTCTCAATGGTGGAAGGAACACAGTGATTCTAAGTTTAAAGCAAAATTGGATGGTTAACTTGTAGGAATGAGAATAGTATGAATATTCTGATGTATTGAAATTTTTAAGTTATTTTATTTATTTAATTTGGCTGATGCAGAAAAAATTCTTCCTTGTATCATTTGGCCTTACTGTTAGCAGAGCTGGCCCTAAAATTTGTGGGGCTGTGGGATACTGCACAAAATTTATATGAAGTGTTTTTCTAATAGTAATTTTTAAAATTTTCAGATTTTACAGTAACTAAGAAATAAATTTATATCATACCGAATAAAAATTTAAAATATTAAATAATATAATCAGCAATATTGTTTTGACCATTTGAGTGCTGGGCCCTGTTGAACATGCTTGGCTGTTGCTCAACTGAGGTCAGTTGTGGCCAAGGACTGCCTCTTGACATTTCACTATTATAAACGTTTAAATTCACTACTAACGGTTTAAAACCTGTCACTTTCATTATTAAATGTTTTCCAGGACACTCAGGTTTTTCATCCAGCAAACAGCAAATCGACCACAGAACATGGGAAAACAGTAATTTACACAGATATAAGGTGCAATATGTCTCAAGTTGCTGATGTTCCTAAAAAGACATCAACTGCTTTTCATTTATTTTCTTTATTTTAGACAAGGCCAGTCCACCATCCTAGGTGCCATATGCACATTTTAAAGACATACTCACTCTTCAAAAAACTACTGACTCCTTTCCACATACCGATTTCCAAAACAAAATTTTGCATATAGACTTTACTTGGTGATTGTCGAATTGTGACCACCTACCTAATACCGTTTTGGACCAGCTTTTGCACGGATAACAGTGGGTATTCGTCTAGGTATTCACTCCACTGGATGTCTGAAGACATTTGTAAAGACCTGCGGTCATCCTGCGTGCAAGGCTTTCCAGTGTCGGAATAGGTAATGGTTGTGTGCGTTCATGCACTTCACTTTCCATTCCAAAACATCCCACAGGTGTTCTGTTCAATTCAGGTGAGGCTAAACAAGATGGGTGATATCTTTACTGTGTTCCTCGAACCACTTGTGCACAGTGCGGACCCGATGACATGGCGCATTATCGTCTTGGAAGATCCCATTTCGGTCATATTTCTCAGTGTATATTGTCTGAATTGCGTACGTTCTGTGATCGATTTTCTGTTTGCTGGACGAAAAGCCAAACCCGCATTTCCGGGAGAAAAAGCCATGCTATCATCGCCTGAGACCGACTAACTCTACTATGTTGCGAAAAACGCCCATAAAAATTCATCCTGTAATCGACGGGACTAGAGCTTAGCTCTTTTCCACCCGGTGTGAGTAGGACGGCGATCCTACCAACTGTGCTACCTACAAGGGCTCTGCTAAGACCTGTTGTGAGACCTCAGGAAGTTTGCGCGGTAGCACAGTGGTATCACTGTCATCCCCACACCGGCTGGAAAAGGCTGGGTTCGAATTCCTTCAATGACACGAGGAACTTTTATGTGCTTTTTTTCACTCCTTGGCTCAGTTAGTCGGTCTCAGGAATGATAGCAAGGTTTCTCCCAAAAAAAAAAAAAAAAAAACAAAACCGGGTTTTCATCCAGTAAAGCAGGCTAATTGGCCAGAGAGTACATGCAATTTACAGACACAATACACACGGGTAGTTGAGAGTAACTTTCCAGATGACCCTAATAATATAATAGGTTATTTTTTTTTGAACCTCAGATTAGCTGCCCAAAGGATCTGTTTTGGGCCCCTTCTGCTGGTCTGTGATTTTAGATGAATTCTTAGCTGTGGAACTTGATTTCATACAAGTGGTAACTTACTTTTGCTGATAATGTCCTTATGGTGGGTGCCCAGTCCAGACTACAGCTAAAAATAGATCAAATGATGTATTTCAACGTCTCTCGCAGTGAGCGGCGATACACAAACGCAAGATTTCACCCCTAAAAACTGAGGCCATATTAATGAAAGGAAAGCTAAGTGACAACGGAACCCCTGTATCAAAACTGAGAACAGATCTGTTGTCAACACTAAACAATAGAAACACTTAGGCATAATAGTTGACAACAAACTGACATTCTACAAATGCGCAGTGTATATCAAATCTAAATTAGAGCAATTTTATAGGAATGATAAATAGGGTAACCAGCTCAGACTGGGGACTAGGAGGAAAATCATTGGTAGCCCTTTATAAAGCCATCTTTTTAGCAATTGTGACCTATGGATCCATCATATAGTTCAAACGGACAAAGTATTTATGAAAAGTTTCTTGATTCCCTACAAGAATAACGCCACTAGCAACCACAACAGCCTGCAGGATTGCCTCTACCAGTGCTCTGCAGATAATATTAGTAAATATGCCTGTCGATCTTGCTGATGACTATATAGGTCTCATATACTGCTTAAAGAAACAGATCCCCACCACATTCTTATCAATAACCATAAACTTGACTAATGACAAAAGCTGAGAAGAATTTGTATTGATAACCCTGAATGGAATAGGCAGCAAAGATAGCAACACAGCAACCTATAGGTTCATACCTCAAGTGGGCATAGAATACTGAAGAAACACCCATTGTTTGTTCCAGGACTAACAATGACATATATGATTACAAAACACGGTCCCTTTAACAAAAATTTAAATACCCTGGGACTAGTGGAGAACCCAAGATACCCTTGCTGCGAGGACGAAACGTGGGGGCACATACTACATAACTGCACAAATTATGATAACAGGAACCAACATATTGCAATAATTGGACCCATTCGAACAGGTGATGAAAACCAATTACTGATGGACAAAGAAAAATACAAATAGTGCTTAGTCTATGGACATGAGATTGCCAGATTAAACCAATAGAAACAGGATGACCACCCAAACTTAAGTGCAAATGAACATCCAACAAATGGAAATGATGATCCTGCAACAAATTATGATATTAGGGTCCCCTGTAAATGATTACATCTAACCATATTTATTTTTTCTGTAAATTGCGTGTGTTCTCTGCATGTTTGCTGGACGAAAAAACCCCGGTTTCTGGGGGGGGGGGGAGAAATCACCTTGCTATCTACGCCTCAGACCGACTAACTCAGCCACGGAGTGAAGATGATCCTGCAACAGACCATCCTGATTAGCTGCACACACTTTCTTTTTTACATATAGGACGTAATATAACTCAATTCACATAACTTTACTTGACTTAACCTAATTAATTCAAAATTAAATTAAACTTAACTTGAGAATGTTGTTGTTGTAATAGAGTTTTAGAAGCATCAGAAACTACGGCTATACACTGTGCTGCCACTTTATTAGGTACACCCTATGCTGTGCACACAAATGGTTTGTCCCACAACGTTGCAAGTCACATGACCACAGTTCTGGATATAAATGCAGCAGAACAACCTTTCTAGTATCAGTTAAGCGTGCAAACCGTATACAAAATATGCAAACCGTAGCAAGAATGGGGAAAAGGAGTGATCTAACGGACTGCGAACCCACTGTATTACCGACAAGAGCTACTACTCTGATTGGACGTACAAGTTCTTGAGGAAGATTAGTAAAGTGTGTGAGGAAGTATAACTCCCTGGCAGGAAATTTGAGAACCAGGGGATACAAATATAAAATCTGAGGGAGTAATAGAAGGATAGTTCCCATGAAGTTTACGTTCCAGCAGCATACTGTAGAACAGTGAAATAAATTCACTGCCAAGTGACCGAGACGTAGAGTTTGGTAAAATTTAAGTCTTAGTTGGATGGTTACTTTTTGGAGATGGTGAAAGTATGAATGATTGATGATTTTACATATTATTTTTTTGCGGCAGATGTGGAAAAAATCTGCTTCCTTCCATCACTTAGTCATTCTAATACTAATAATAATTACCATACTTTATTAGCTAAGTAGGAAAACCTGAAATGATGCTTACATCTTATTTCTCCATTATTTCCTTAAATTAGGCAGGTGGGCTGAACAGTGACAATTGTGGTTTAACTTTGCTAAATGCAAGGTACTGTACTACATATGGACAGCAGTAATACCAAAATAACATACTAGTTGGGTGGTGAAGAACGAAGGAAATCTAGGGGTAATTATACAATCTATGATTTTTTTGAGCAGTGCAGACATGCTGCTAAGGCAGTTAATGTGGTTTTTTCACTGATATACAGGAATTTTGGCAGATGGTCAAAGAGGTGATTGTCCCATTGTATAAGGCAATGGTTAGGCCGCATCTTTAGGAAGGATGTAGAGTTGCTGGAATGGATGCAGGGAAGGGCAACGCCATTGATAAACGAAGGAAAGGGTAGTATTACCAAGAAAGTCTTGAGTTTTACAAACTGAAGCGTCTGGAGACTAGGCACTTGCGAGGAGACTTGACTCTAGTGTTTACGGCTTTAAATGGATTGGGTAAATTAACGCTGATAGCATCCTTACTCTTTCTCGCACAACACACATAGGAGTTATGAACATAAATTGAGAAAGGATAGCTGCAGGACAGATATTTGAAAATTTGCTTTCAGTCAGGGAGTAACTGATTATTGGAACAAAATATCGTTTGGTGTTGTGGAAGTGGATAGTTTAAATTTAAGAAAGAATTAGACATGTTATTAGGGAGGATGGACAGATGATATGGAGTGGAGTTTAGAATAAATCATCAATACAAATGTTAATCGTATTTAGCAGTCAAGGGCTTGAACCCTGGTCCACTCAATGAGTGCATGCTACTGAATTCACGCTCTTGACCACTCGGCTACGTCAGACTTCCCCACACCGGGTGGGGAAAGGCCGGGGTTTGAATCCCATCGATGACGTGAGGAATTTTTATGGGACTTTTTCACAACGTCGCTCAGTAAATTGATCTCAGGCCAGGATTTTTCGTCCAGCAAACAGGGAAATCGATCATAGAGCACATGTATTTTGCAGATAGAACATATAAAGAGCAATATGGAAATGTGGAAACAAAAAAAAAAAAAAAAACAGGGTACAAATCATCTGATTAAATAGTTTTATTTAATCAGTTGAATTGACCAAAAGTACAATTAGGCGGCTTAAAATGCCCTCGTGGGTAGCACAGTTGGTAGGATATCGCTGTTCTCCCCACATCGGGTGGCTACGACCTGAGTTCGAGTTCCCTCGATGACGTGAAGGATTTTTAAAATCCCTTTTCACAACGTGGCTGAGTTAGTCTTTTTTCTCCCGGAAACTGGGGTTTTTCGCCCAGCAAACAGAAAATCGACCACAGAACACAATTTAGAGACGCAATTTACACGGAGCAATATGGTTTTAGTTGCCGATGCTTCTAAAACTCCATAACAACCAACCAACCAGCAGCTTAAAATAAATAAGAAAGACTGGTCCCACCTCCTTTGGACGTCCCTTTATATCTACAACCTTCGAAGCTGCTTAAAGCATTTCCTAGTGGACTGAAAACATATGAATTGAAATATTATACCGACGAACAAGATGATAAAAAGCGTAAAATTTCATCATGGAAGATGACAACTATTGTGAAAAATTAAGTTAAAGTAAACATCAAGCTAGTATTATTAAATATTGCTTATATCACCGAAGCTACTGTTTAGAGAACAAACACATTTTTCCTCTATTCTGACCCAAAAGTGGAAGGTAAACACGTCGTAATTGCAGACTAACGGGTTGTTGGGTTACATCGTTCCCTGTAGAACAATATTTCCACTATACGACCTTAATCGTACGGCTCAGTTAAGATTATATTTTTAGACTCCTGCTAATAGCAATTTAATTTTCGAACGACATTAAAATTTAACCTACAGAAACATGCGTTGGTGGGTAGTTGACATTGCTTGATGATAGAAGCTATAAGGGGAGAAAAACTTATGACAAAGATAAATTAGGGTTGAGAATTTATCCAAAGATCAACAAATTGATGACCACTGTCGTCTTGAGTACCTTTCCGGTCCAATAGGTGATTGATAGGAACGAGTTCGAGGTATTTATTTTAATTCGTGGTTCATGCTCGTTGTCATTAACCTGTCTGGTTACTTACCTGAATATTTTTCCTACTTACCTTTTCGTAAATAGAACGAGTGGGAGAGAAGGTCATTTGACATTTACTCTCATGGCGCCAGTTTGAAGGAAACAAAATGCGTTTCTCTCATTTTTTTTCTTGGTTTTCCGGTTATGGGAATGCATGAGTGGCATAAAATGTTCAGTCACAAAACATCCAACCAGCCAATTACAAATGGTTGGGCCCATAAAATTCAGATAATAACAACGAAAACTTCAAGAAACTCCGGGCATCCACTGACAGAAAGAAGAGCACCAATTAGCTTTAATAAGCGATGATTATCGGTCTGTTCAGATATCAGTCCAATCTAATCGACCCTAGAGGTTTTGAGCTGGAGATAGAAGCGTAATGTTTTGTCAATTTGAAACCACTTCTATGTCCGTGTTCTTTCAATGACAAGACGTACTAGCTTATTAAAAAAGAAACAGCAAAAACAATCTAATAGTAAGAAACTGCAAAGACCAGAATCTTTTGCACGTAGGAGATCTGGCCTGGTTGTCTGTGTACTTACAATTTTCCCATAATCTTTAAAGTCACTTACACGTAAATTGCGAACAAATTTCTATAATTATTATAATTTCCTAATTCAATATTTGTACTGGAGTTAGAGGGCGCAATTTTCTCCTGTAATATTTTGTGTTAATATTTAATTATCACATAAATATGTATTGAAACGATAATGCTGTCCACGATGGAGAACTCTAGTCAAATTTAACAGCATATTTCGGCCCTATTTGGGCCAGATTTCTATATAAATGAATAAATATATATCTAAATATAAATATGTAGAAATAACGTCTGTATACTTACAATTTTACTTTAGTCTTTAACGTTACTAACACGCACGTAAGTTGTGAAAAAATTTCTATAATTAGTATATGGAGTTAGAGGGCGCAGTTTCCTGCTCTAATATTTTGGATTAATATTTAATTTTTAAAATCTTTGTTAGAGGGCGCTGTTTTCAGATATAATATTTTGTGTTGATATTTAATTTTAAATCGTGTTTTTCATATAAATACATGTTGAAATGATATTACATCAAGAATTTGGAAAACACTAGCCAAATTTAACAGCATATTTCTGTCCTATTTAGCCCAGTTTTTTATTTTTTTAAATTTTTATAAATTAATATATATATCTAAATATAAATATCTAGAAATAAATTGATATAAATATGCTATAACTCTTTAAGATCTTTGACACATGCAGTTCTGTTCTCTTAGAAATATCGACTGGAAAATTATTTCCTGTACTAGCAGGAAATGCAAAATAAATTAAAATAAATACATAAAATGAAATATAATAATAATAATTTAAAAAACAAACAAGCAAAATAACTCATGAACAGCAGATTAATGTTTTAACTCATTGAACGTCTTTAGGAATTCACACCTTTTATTTTTACCTATACAGAGATATACACTAATCTACTAAAAGTATCCGACACCTTCACATTTGGTTGCTGGGGTAGTAGGGTTTTAGAAGCATCAGCGACTAAGACAATATTGCTCCGTGTATATTGTCTGTGTGTGTATTGTATATTGTAGGGCAAGTTGCAACAATGGGTAAAAGGGTGGGTGAGTGGAAGACAGAGAGTGGTAATCAATGGACGCTGGTCTTCACGGACTAATGTTATTAGTGGAGTCCCCCATGGATCGGTGTTGGGCCCACTGTTGTTTTGTATATTTATCAATGATATTGATGAAGGTATATCAGGCTTAATGTCGAATTTTGCAGATGATAAGAGGGTTGGCAGGTTTGTTAATGGCAGTGTGCTATTGCAACAGGATCTAGAAAGGTTGGGCAGATGGGCTGAGAAGTGGCAACTGAAGTTTAACATTGACAAGTGCAAAGTACTGCATATGGGTAGAAATAATCCCGGAGTAACGTACCAACTGTGTAGTACTATACTTAGGGTGTTAGAAAATGAAAAAGACCTGGGAGTAATTGTACAGTCAGATATGAAGTTTTCTGATCAGTGCAGACAGGCTGCCAGAGCAGGTTATGTGGTATTGTCAATGATATACAGGAATTTTGCTAGTAGGGAAGAGGAGGTGATTATCCCGTTGTACAAGGCAATGGTTAGGCCCACACCTAGAATTCTGTATACAGGTCTGGATGCCTCATTTTAGGAAGGATGTAGAGTTGTTAGAACGAGTAGAAAGAAGGTCAACAAGATTGGTGAGGGGAAAAAAGGAGTGCTCTTACCAAGAAAGGTTTAAGTTCTGCAAATTGCAGCGTCTAGAGACTAGGCACCTGCAAGGTGATCTGATTGAGGTGGGTTAGGCCTTGAATGGGTTGAGTAGGCTCAGTTGTGATGGGATTCTTCCTCTTGGTCAGATTAGGAACCTGAGGGGCATAAATTCAAATTGAGGAAAGACGTTTGTAGAATAGATGTGCGGAAATTTGCCTTTAGTCAGCGGTAGTTGATTGCTGGAATAAACTTCCATCTGTCGTTGTGGAAGTTGATAGCTTAAATAAATTCAAGGAGGAACTTGAAAAATGTTTAGAGGGAATGGATGTGTGAATTTTTTTTTTTTTTTGGCTGATGCTACATAAGCTTGCTTTCTTGCATCACATGCCTCTACTAATGTTAATGCTAATGCGATATCTACTGTCTTTTGAATATTTTTAAAATTTTTCAATAAGTTTCCCATTCAACATTGATTAAATGTTGTCATTCCTTTTATTGCCATGAAACTTCTTACATGTAAATCTGATTTTTTATATCTTTTCAAATGAATTGTTTGTACTTCTCTTCCACAGTCACACAAAATTGTTCCACGTTCATCTTAATTTTAACATCTACATTTTTGTGATGTGTTTTATTGTTTAAAATTGAGAAATGTAAGGTTTGAACAAATATATTTGGGTAGCAGTAATCCCAGAATACATACCAGCTGCAGTGCAGACCGCCTGCTAAGACATCTCATGGGTTTTGTCAATGATATACAAGCATCAACAAGGATAAGGAGGTGATTATTCCGCTGTATAAGGCAATGGTCAGGCCGCTTCTTGAGTATTGCATACAGGTCTGGAAGCCTCAACTTAGGAAGGATGTGGATCTGTTGGAAAAGGTGCAGCGAAGAGCAACGAGATTAGTGGGGGAAACAAAAGGGTACATTTTTCAAGAAAGACCAGTTCAGCTAATTAGACTTGGCAACTGCGAGGATATCTGACTGAGGTGTTAAGGCTTTGAATGGATTCAGTAAATTCAATGCTAATGGAATCTTTCCTCTTGCTCAGACAACACATCAGACGGCATAAATTTAAATTGAGGAAGGATCGTTGCAAGGTACGGAAATTTGATTGCATCCAGCGGATAGTTGATTATTGGAATAAACTTCCATCTGGTGTTGTGGAAGAGGATAGTTTGAATGAATTCAAGGAAGAACTAGACAAATTATTAGTGGGAAAGGACAGGTGATGTGGAAACAGCAGTCTTTCACGTGGGACAGTATCAAAACTTTTTCTGAAATCTAAATAAGTATAAGATATCATTTTCTTCGTAATGCACCATAGCATCCGATCATATTGGTCAACTAAATTCGCTTCCTTAGCAAAATCCCGCGCATTTTAACGCGGAACCCTGAAGATGTATCGGGAATTGGGGTTTTCCGTCCTTCAAAATACGAAAACAAACTCTAACACACAATTTACAGGCATGACATTCCAGCACCTCATGGCCTTCGGAAGAACCTTTTCTAAACAACTGAACTCAACTTCTAATTATAGTTTATTTATGTTTTGTGGAACTTTAGATATCAAATGCTTATTTTCAGTGTAATAAAATATCATTTTTTATGGTTTATTAAAATGCAACGCAAGCTTAATTAGTGATTAGCGATATTAATAAAAGTTTTTCCATCTTGCCGTCTAAGTTCTCTGTTTCTTCACTAATTTTATTGAGTAACTTTGGAAGCTAACTTTAATAAATAACACCAAAAAAAAAAAGCACATTAAATGACCATTCAATCCAAGGGACTGGTCGAAACGTTACAGGACTAAAAGTGTTTTAAATATGATGCCAAAATGTATTCTGTTCATTTCCATACACTGCACTTTGGGGAAATGAGTGTCGCGGGACCCATTAAATTCGCATTACCACCCCAAAGAATTCTTCACTACCTTAAATACTCGTTACAGAATATTTAAATTTTCAGTAGGGCTTCCTGATGGAAGCATTTACATGTATAATGTGTTCAGGGAAGTCTATTAAGTCTCCCTCTTGGTTAACTTACTGCTGCCAACTAATATTTCTCGCCACTCCTTTTCCCATAAAACTCCCAACGATATTTAGGTCTTTTGGGAAAGAATGAACGAAGTGTCCGGAAGCAGTGAAGTATTAAGAGGTAAATTGAGAACACAGAGCGCTTTGTGATGTTTCCTAACAGCCGAGATAATGATGTAAGACAGTACAGTTATAGAAAATGTAAACAGTTTTTTGCTGTTGCCTTCGATGTGCGATTCTTGAGAGTATTTTAAAGGATGCATGAAGGAGAAACTGGTTTCCAGAAAAGCCAAATTAAGGATTTTGTATTAAATGAAGAGTCGAGATACATTTCCTTCTGATAATTAAAAACACGACAAGAAGTCCCTTGTCGGAACTTCTTGTGTTTTTTGGACTTAGGAAAAGTAACGCCTGTTGGGCGTTACTTTTCTTACGTCCAAAAATACCGGCTGTCTATAAATTATTCACTTGATTATGAAGCTGGATTAAAATTTTGTTGTAATAGATATCTTAAAATGGTTTGCTGCAGTTATCAAAGCAACTCAATGAGCTTTTTCTCATGTTGTTGGTAACTTTTATCCCAGAAAGCATTGTAACAATACAGAATTAAAATGGCAACAGTGCAGAAGAAAGCAATGTGACTGTGGTATACCGAATTTTCAACGGGAATTCCAGAAAGATCCATCTACGGAACAATCAGTCAGGCGATTGGTGAAACAGTTTCGAGATACCGGTAGTATGCTGCCCAAGAAGGGATAAAGTTTCAGAAATGCAGGAAATGTTTACCCCAAGTCCTATGCACAGGGTGGTTCGCAAGAGATTGAAACTTTATGCTTACAAATCGTCCAGGAAATTAAGCCTCGATACAAACCACAACGAGAGAAATTCGCTGTGGTTTGTCGTGAGGCTTAATTTCCTAGACGATGGAAGAGGAGCACTTTCAGGAAAGTATGGTTTTCAGTGATGAAGCGACATTCCACCTGTCTGGTAAAGTAAAAAAGCACAATTTTCGGTTATTGGGATCTGAAAACCCCCACTCGGTTTGTGAACACAAGCGTAAAAGTCCCAAGGTAAACTTGTGGTGCTCACTGTCCTTCAGCTGGGTGATTGGGCTATTTTTCTTCCAAGAAAACACTGTGAACTCCGCAAATTACCTAGGTATGCTCGAATTGCATGCTTCACCTCAGCTGGAAGATATGCAGCCACATGTGTTTTATCAGCAAGATGGGTCACCACCACACTAGAGCTTGCATGTGCGCAATTTCCTCAATAACAAATTTCTTAACCAATGGATTGGTCGGGGTTGTCCCATTCCACGGCCTCCTTATTCTTCGGATATCACACCTATGGATTTCTTTGCATGGGGTTATGTAAAAGAAAAGGTGTATGGATCGAATTGAACTCCCATTTCTCAAGAGATGCTTCAAACACTTGGAATGAAATCGGCTACGGCCTTGACATTCTACGTGCTACCAATGGTGTTCATGTGGATGTTTACAGAAGTGCGGTTGTGATAAGAAACTCTTTGAGTTGCTTTATTAAGCGCAGCAAACCGTTTTACAATACCTATTATCGTAAAATTTTAACCGAGCTTCATAATCAGATGATTAATTTAGAGACACCCTATATAGCTTATAAGCAAAAGGTTTTTCATTCAGTACAGGCAGTACTGGTTGAAAACTACTGCAACTTGGAATTTCATAGAATTTATAACAGTAAATTTTACAGGCCATAATCTTTATGGTATTTGAAATTAATATTCCTTAAGCATTAAATTTGTTACTTGCTTAAGACCATATATAAGGTGTTTTTCGTAAACATTTACTATTTCTTTTGGTGTAAGTTCTTGAATATCGGTCATAACAGGCTTATTTAAAAGTTGTTGTTGTAAGGGTTTCAGGAACATCGGCCATGTTGCTCGGTGTATATTTTGTGTAAACTGTATGTGTTTTGAGGTCGATTTTCTATTTTATTAGAAGAAAAACCCGAGTTTCCGGGAGAAAAAACCACACTACTATCGCCTGAGACCGACTAACTCAGCCAAGTTGTGAAAAAGGCCCATAAAAATTCTTCCCGTCATCAACTGGACTCGAACTCGGGTCTTTTCCACCCAGTGTGAGGAGCAAGGTGATCCTACCAACTGTGTTTAAAAGTTGCACCAAACAGAACTTCTTAAGAGTTGGTTAACATAACAAAAAACTTGCATTATAAGACTAAAATATGAACGTGAATTAAAAACTACATAGATAACAGAAAAAGTCATTAATTTTTGTAGTAGTGCAAAGGTGTTCAAAACGTGCGCTGTAAGTTGTAGGATATGCTCGAAGCTGTTGAAAGAAGTCCTGCAGTTCTTGATAATTAATGCAGTTTGTGTCTAATTGTTTCTCTGAATCTTGAAGTGCTTGTTTGCCCTTGAAACTTTGATCTTCACTAGCGAGTCTGTAGGTAGGTGCCGCCTGTTTCGAAACACGTATAATGGAAATTTTTCTGCTGAGTCAGGCGTATGGTGAGTCTTCCATCGCTCTTTCCCACTGGCTTTCAATAATTGTCATTTTTTGCAGAATTTCTTCACCAGCTTGATGCTCTCGTGGGTAGCACAGTTGGTAGAATCGCCGTCCTCCCCCACACCGGGTGGAAAAGACCTGAGTTCCAGTCTCGTCGATGACGTGAGGAATATTTATGGACCTTTTTCAGAAACTGGCTGAAGTAGTCAGTCTCAGGCGAATGTAGCATGGTTTTATCTCTCGGAAACTTTGGTTTTTCTTCCAGCAAACAGAAAATCGACCTCAGAACACACGCAATTTACAAACAATACACATGCAGCGCGGCACCATTCCCCTTGTTTTTACCTAGTTCTGACATTTGGATGGTGGTATGGTTTATTTTTCCCAATTCCAGAAGTTTCCAAATACGATTGGTAATACAGTGTATATATAACCATACACTGGCTTTGAAAGAGGTCTGTGGCTTAAAAAATTTGAGGAAATTTAAATAATGAGCAGGCTACATCTTTACCTTCACAGGCACAATTGAATCTCCTTCCATCCTTACCATTTCTTTCTGAGGAACCGGTGATATTCATTGAATCCTTCATCTTGTAAGAGAATTATAAAACTGGTTCTGAATTTGCATCCCTGGTTATCTCATTTAAAACTGAATTCTTTCAGCGCTGCACTTTGCAAATACTTCTAGAAAGATATGGTCTTTGATGTCTGATACACTGCAAATCATAAAGAATCCCACAGAGCAGTATCGGTGCATTGTTCCACGAAGAATAAGTGGATTCATTACTTTATATACATTTCCCTTCTCTTTTCTATGAATATGAAATATGAAAGAAGGAAACTTTACTTTCTTTCATTTCTTTGTAGATAAAATGAGTATAGATTTTTTTTACTTTATTGCTGACTTAGGGCCCTCGTTGGTAACACAGTTGGTAGGATCACCATCCTCTCCACACCAGGTGGGGAAGACCTGAGTTCGAGTTCCATCGATGACGTAAGGAATTTTTATGGGCCTTTTTCACAACGTGGATGAGTTAGTCAGTTTCAGGCGAGAGTGGCATGGTTTTTTCTCCCGAAACTTGGGTTTTACGTCCATCGAACAGAAAATCGACCACAGAATACACACAATTTACAAACAGACAGTATACACGCAGCAATAGTCTTAGTCGCTGATGCTCCTAAAACCCTACCACAACAACTGACTTGGGTAATAGTGGTTTGAACCTCCCTCCGCTGTATCTACATACCCACAGTTCAATGACTTAATGCCCTCCCCCTTCTGATTTCATATTTGTCACTTTATTGGTTCAAAGCCTGAAGCACTGCTGAGTGAGTGACTTATATATTTCAACCTACGCAGGGATGCCATAAACGGATTGTAGTCATCCAGTTGGGCGCCCTCTAGGCGCCCAGACTAACAACATTAATGTATTTTATAACTGTTGGTAGCTGGGCGGGGTTGGGTAATTAGAAATTGTCTAGAACAGCGTTGCATGAACAGGACAACAGCCTACATCAACGCATTCTTCGGCGTGCCTGGATTAGACAAACACCACGTGGTATTCTCCAGCGGGCAAGGGACATAGAAAGAAAGAAAGAGAGAGAGAGAGAGAGAGATGATGCTCATAAATAAACAGTTAAATTCACATAAATTCAAACATTTCTTTTTTTTCGACTAATAAAAAGATAAACAGGACATACGCTAACTGATGAATAAATTTACTAACAGATTATGCGAAAAGATGAACAGACAGACGGACAGAATCTGGTTTTTCTGAAGTTTGATGGTTAATGGTTTCTTTTTTTCTGGGACATCCACCTACAAGAAAACAAGTGATCCAGTTTTCATCCATAACATTAATGGGCGTGTAGCTTGTTTGGAAGAATGCCCGGATGTACTTTATCGTGTTCGTTCTATAAGGGTGGAGATGATGGTATGTATGGTGTTACTCCACCTAGGAATGCTCATTCTTTCATACTTCCACGATGAATACCAAGGTCCAAACAGATGTTCCTCCCTGTCTTTTAAAACCAGGATAAGCTGAGTGTTTTTTAATGTAAACTCAATGTCTGCTGGAGGTAGCGGAAGAAAATCCATGTATATGTGACACAGAGGAGGGGGAAGGGGAGGAAACGTGTAACCTATATGTAAAGAGTTAATGGCACAAGTATCGTTCATTATCGGCTCTCTCTCTCTCTCTCTCTCTCTATAAAGATAGAGGAGGAATGGACAAACATGATTAATGATAGCGTTCTTCTGAACTTGTTGTAAAGTAATTAAGTGTTTAGATAAGATTCTACGTGTAGTTCTTGAATATCAGGATGAGTTGTCGGCGACCCCTTCTTTTAAGTGGATCTTTGCTCGCTATTACTTATTTACCATATCTGAGAAAGGGTCAGTGGATAGCTGATAGGCACGTGCTTTGAGTTCGACGTTAATATGCTCCAAATTACCACACTCTATTTTTATGGAGAATTATAAATAACCCCAAAACTGATGCAGTTGGTTTTTTATGAGTATAAAATTAATTTTTATTGTTTCTTCTTTCTAAAAAAAGGGTTACAGGATAATTAGAAGACTTTCCATTGAAGCAAAAAATTAATTGGACATTCCGTTATTCAAATTTTATTTTTAAAATCATTTAAAATGCACTGCACATGGACAGTAGTAATTCCAGAATAACATACCAATTAGGTAGTACCGAACGTAAGGTGGTGGAGAACGAAAGAGATCTAGGGATAATTGTAAAGTGGCACAGACCAAGTGTGAGCTGAAGTTTTTTCTGAACAGTGCAGACAGGCTGCTAGGAAAACTAGTGGATTTTTGTCAATGATTTGCAAGCAGAGACAAGGAGATGATAATCTCATTGTATAAGGCAATGGTCATGCTACTTCTTGAGTACTGCAGGTCTGGAGGCCTCACTTTAAGAAAGATATGGCTCTTTTAGAATGGATGCAGAGAGGAGGAAGTAGTTAAGGACACAAAAGGTGTCTTACCACGAAAGATTTCAGTTCTGCAAATTGTAGCGCTTGGAAACTAGTCACCTGCGAGGAGACCTGATTGAACCTTTAAATGGATTGAGTAAACCAGCTGATGACATCCTCAGTATTTCTCGGACAATACACATAAAGGATATGGAATTGAATTTAAAAAGGATGGATCCAGGATAGATGTGCAAAAATTTGTTTTCATCCAGAGAGGCACCGATTGTTGGAACAAGCTACTATCTGGTGTTATGGAAGTGGGTGGTTTTGATATTTCATTGCGAGTTATTCCCTTGTAGAGGAATCGCACATATAGTGCAATATGGTCTCGGATGTTAATGAACCTAGAAATATCAGATAAGCATCATGGAACATGTCACAGCGAGTTGCTTCGGTATTTCGACACTCCAAAAGTGTCGAAATCAGGGACTTTTAAGATATGTTGTTGTGCGGGGAAGAATTTTCGCATGATGTACAATTGCCATTTTCTCATGACGTGCTGTCAGTTTTGTTGTGGTTGATCGACTTAGAATTTTGAGAACTTATAATATCTAGAGACCCAAAGTTTCGTTGGAAGTGTCAATGTTCCTCCTGACGAGTCTGCCAAGGAGCACCATCGCATCCTAGGCGAGTATGACAGCTGCACTGCATCGTGATCAGCCTTTTGGATCGACCACACGCTTATAATAAAATATCGTGAGTCCAAATTCAATTTTTTTAGTCTAAAATATAAAACATTGTCTTGTTTGTGAAGCAGTTCATTATAGTTTTAATTATATCTGATATTGTTGTCTCTAGATTAACAATAAATTAATTAACTACATCCCCGATTGAAAAAAACCTTTAAAATTCCTCTAATCATCGACGGGACTCGATCCAGGTCACTCCAAAACAGTTGTAAGTGACGAAACCGGTGTACTGTCATGGAAAACTTATAAAGAAGGGATGAGGCTTTCTTGGGAAAATCTTCGAGTTTCTGATGGAACAACAAAGAGTAGTTCCGAGGAACAGTCCTTGTCTGTATACTCTCTGAGAACGTTCTTGGTCAAATGACGAAGAAAAAAGCCTTTTTTAAGAAAGATTATCTGCATTTGAGCAACCCGATGTGAATGAATCCATCTTGTGAGCGCCTCTTTTGCCTCAGGTTCTTTCTTCCCACGCAGAGTTGACGTGACCTCGTATTGTCATTGTTTTCTCCAGTCTTCGAAGACTATTTCATTGCAAGAGCGGTCTTTAGATCTTTAGAAAATTGGAATCTTTACGTGGTTCAGATGTTATCACCCCCTTGGCTTATTAACATGTTTCTTTAATATCGTTCCCAAATTTCCTGTTGAGGTAGTGGTTATTGCCTATTCATCCCTACAACCAGCGTAGGGCTACAAACATAATACTTCAATACTTCCAGCCGGTACTTCAGCAATATGGCCTAATTTCTGATGCCCCTAAAAACAGAGCAAACATTTTATTCTAAAATGTATTTACGTATTCCTAAGTTTTGATTCTATCCCTCGTGTACATAATTCTTGGATCATCTACGCTTAACGCCGGCCCTTGCTCCAAGGTTATGGATTTTAAAAACTATTGAACAATTTCCTTAATATTTTTGGAGAGGAGGAAACAAAATAGAAATATTTCGATAAAAAATTAAAGGGTTTACTAATTTATAACGTTGAACTTGGAATATTACACCACAGGATTTCTCTTTTTCTAAGGAGAGAAAAAACAAACCTTTAGAATATTGACAGGACATTTCTGGTTGCAAATTCATTGAGAAACAACACACACGCACATTTGAAAACACGTAGGCGGGTCCCTCAACAAGTTGGGGGCCTTCTAAAGGGGAAACGTTCCCGAGGACACGTTAATCGTTTTTCCTTCTTCTTTCAGGGACTAGCTTTAAAGTGTACTCTCGTATCTCTACTGTCCTCCCTCCCAATCTTATTCGACCTGCCCTGAACTTGTACTGCTGCAGGCACACTGGGAATACTTTGTCATCTGTTCATATCTCTCCCCTCCACCCTCATGTCTGACCATCTCTCTCTCTCTTTAGGCAACTGAGTATAACAAATCAGCCAATTATAACTCTAGATGTACAAAATTATTATTTGTTTGCAATTTCATTTTTTCTTTAATTTGAATTTCAAGTGCAGACTTCGAAAATTGAAAAATTATGTAAACATTTTTTAATAATGATTTATAAACATTATTTTTCTAAAAATCAAAGTTTAATGATAATTTATTAGTAATGCCTTATAAACATTACATAAATATCAATACAAATCATATTAATAAATTATTATTTAATAATAACAATTTCTTAACTACAACTTTATTTTTTTAATAATGACTTTATTTCTAATAACGACTTTTTTAATAATAAATTTGTTTATTAATAATAACTGTTTATTTTAAGAAAATTTTATTTTATTTTATTATTATTTTATAGTTTTTCTTAAAATAAAATAATAAAATTATTTTATTTTAAGAAAAACTTTTAAGGATAATAATTTATTAATAATGACTTATAAACATTATATTTAATAAACCAACTTTTAATAATAAGTTATTAATAATAAAGTACAAACATTATTTTATATAAAAACAACTTTTAATGATAATAATTTATTAATAATGACATATAGACTTTACATAAAAATCAATACAAATCATATTAATAAATTATAATTTAATAATAATAATAATTTCTTAATTATGACTTTATTTTTAATAACGACTTTTTAAATAATGACTATTTATCAATAATAACTGTTTATTTTAAATAAAAATGAACTTTTAATGATAATAATTTATTAATAATGACATAAACATTATTTAAAATGGACTTTTAATGATAATAATTTAATAATAATGACTTATAAATATTATTTTTTAAAAACAACTTTTAATGATAATAATTTATTAATAACGACGACTTATAGACATTACATAAAAATCCATACAAATCATATTAATAAATCATTATTTAATAAATAATAATTTATTAATTATGATTTTTAATAATAACTCTTTTAATAATGACTTTGTTTAATGTACGACAATTAATGAATTGCAACTTTATTTTTTTAAATAATGATTTTGTTTATTAATATGACATTTTTTGAATAAAAATCAACTTTTAATGATAATAATTTATTAATTATGACTTATAAACATTATTTAAAAATCAACTTTTAATGATAATAATTTAATAATAATGACTAAGATTATTTTTTAAAAAGCAACTTTTAGTCATAATAATTTATTAATAAATTATGTCTGCAGAACATTACATAAAAATCAATACAAATTATATTAATAAATTATTATTTAATAATAATAATTTATTAATTGCGACTATTTTTAATAACGACTTTTTTAAAAATGATTTTATTTATTAATAATAACTGTTTATTTTAAATAAAAATCAAATATTAATGATGATTTATTAATAATGACTTATAAACATTATTTAAAATGGAATTTTAAAGATAATAATTTATTAATAAAGACATAAATATTACATAAAAATCGACAAAAATCATATTATTAAATTATTATTTAATAAATAATAAATTATTTATTATTATTTATTAAATAATAATTTATTAATGACGATTTTATTATTTTAATGAATACTCTTTTATTAATGACTTTAATATATGACAATTAATAAATTGTGACTTTATTTTTTTAAAATTGACTTTGTTTATTAATATTGACATTTTTAAATAAAAATCAACTTTTAATGATAATAATTTATTAATAATGACTTATAAACATTACTTTGCATAAAAATTAATGCAAATCGTATTAATAATAAAAATAACTTTTAATGACTTTTTAAATAATGACTTTATGTATTAATAATGATATTATTTTAATAACGACATTATTTTAAATAAAAATTAACTTTTAATGATAATAATTATATTAATAATGACTTATAAACGTTACTTTTTAAAAAATCAATTTTTAATGATAATAATTTATTGATGATGACATAAAGTTTTATTTCAGTTTTTATATGTACATAACATTGTTTCTGAAACTTGATTCACACAATATATACGTTTAACGAAGAGTTTTAAGCATAAAATTTTGTTTCTAAGATTTTACCTTCTGCGTTCAAAAGGGAGGACACAAATTTTATTAAAATTAATTCACCTTAATCTGCCATTTCGTGCAGTCAGAACACATCTTGTACCTTCTGCCACGTAAAAACGTGTCCTGTCAAAGGTAGGGAGAAGATTTATAAATCGCCTACAGTTAGTGTATGTTATCAAGAGTCCGTTGGCTAAACTCGTTCTTCTACTGGTTCTCTGTCTGTGTCAATCCGTTCCATCAGGATTACTTTTTTTCTGAATTTTTGTTCCCTCTTCACTCTCAGAACCATAACTAATAAGTCTTTTATTCGGGTCATCTCTCAAATGACGACAGCTTGTGTGTAGTCCTTGTGTGTCAGAAAATGTCGTACAAGCTTTGGAACCTAATTCCTCCTACATCCTATTGTGTTTAAAATAATAAACGAAGTAAAAAATTGTTTTAATAATTCTATAAAAACGGAAGAGCTAATTAACCAAAACGTGGATTAAATATGTGCTAGCTGTCATCTTTTTAAGAATTTTAAACTCCTAATAAATCACCATTTTTTGATTTTCATTTTCGAGGACCCCTGCTGGTCCTGGTGTCCGGGTCCCCAACGAACGGCCAAGTTGCTGATGCCCATATACATCATGCACATAACAGACCTTTTTTTTTTCAAATTCTGACAACTGAAATGCGTACTCATAAGGTTAGCAAAGAATGGAGGGTAGGATACTTTACTTGACTTATCCCTTATCCGAAGTGGGCCCCTTGGAATTGTGCAATACCGACTTGGTCTTCCATTTTCGAACAGGTCATCAAGAAAAATCTATTAGGTACTTTAGTGGTTAATTATGCCAAGGGGGCGGATGGGGGAAGTTCTATAAAGATCCATTAGATCGCTGTTTGTTGATTCTTCATCCAGACTGCTTCGCACAATTGCACATGACCTCCGCTATAGCTCATGGCGGAAGTTTGGCCTCTGTGAGCCAGTCTATCGAAACAAGTAACTGAAACCGGTTTAGCCACCTTGCAGATGTACCCTGCCCTGTAACGAAGTCTCGAAGAGTTTGGGAGGGGGGAGAAGGGGGATATGTTAGGACTTTAGAGGCGCTGATAGTGGAATGTAGAGTTTTCTTTTTTTTTTATTTCTCTCTCTCTCTCTCTTCACTGCTGAGTTCTAGCACACTAGCCTGCCCGGTATTCATAACAGGGCGGAATGCAATTTGATAGTAAATTACGCCTGGAGCTACCCCCATATTCAAACTGGCCCTGTTTACACAGGCGCACGTCAAAATCTTCACGAACTGTATAAAATTCCTAAGAGACGAGAAGATGGGTATTGAGTGAATTGCAATGAAGGATAGTTATACTCAGTGGATACTTATGGCTGATGATTTTTATCCCTCAAGAAACTAATCGGGCAACAATAGAAAAACCCTGATATTTTTGATCTGTACTTGAAGCTTTTGATGAGTTAATTATTTAATAAATGGAGATCAAACAAATTGTTTGAAGGTACCAAGAGGACTTGGAAGATTATAGCAAATCAACAAACAGTACTAGGTTTTGCTAAGAACAAAATGCTCCATCGATGATTTTTATGAAACAAAATTTAGAATTTTTAGCTAATTAACAAAACAAACATAGATTGGTTTTCTTAATTTTATAACTTTAAATTAATTTAAACTTTTATTTATTCTAACACGATTTAAATAAAATTTAGGACTAAATTCTCAGTCCACGAATTTACTAGACACAATTTAATGCAATGCATCAGTTCTGCAGTAAATCACCGAAGTTATTTAATTAATATAATATTAATCAAATTTTATTAATATTAATAAAATTAATCATAACATCTAAGACGTTTTCTTCTTGAACCACTCTTAGCTCCTCTTCCCTTATCTTACACATCACTTCAGGATTTATGTTCCCTAAATGCTAATGTTACATTTAGAAGTATTAAACTTCAGTGGTTATTTTTAGGACCACATATGCAACCGATCCAAGTATGAACAATCATGACCAGGGTTGAATTGTCAACAACTCTTCTCACCATCAAATCATACGAAAATACTGACAGCTTTCGTGCAAGAATGGTTCGGAGAACATGGCATGGATTTCCACCATCTTCCAAGGCCCTCATAGTCACCTGATCTCAATCCTATCGAGAATGTATGGGACATGCTGGAGAGAGTTATTCATTAACAAAGTCCTCTTTCTTCAACCTACGCGATATAATTTGCTGGAAGAATGGTTACAATTAGACCAAAACGCACTAAAACACCTTATAGAATCCATGCCCTGCCGCACACTCCTGTGTGATGCCAGGATATCAGGTTACTCCTGGCATCACGTTGCTGTGATTTGAAACAAAGGCGACCCGCTTTGATACTGAATAAAGGTTCGTATTTTTTAGCCAGTGTCTGTAATAAAAGTATGGATTCTCACAAGTAGATGGCATCATTGCAGACTGAAGTATCCATCCTAGGGAGCCACATAAAAAAAAAGCTATTGGTGGACGGTTGATATAATGAGTTGGTAGCACGATTGGTATGATCATTGTCCTCCCACACGAGATAAAAAAAGACCTGAGTTCGAATCTTGTCGATGACGCGAGGAATTTTTATTGGTCGTTTTCACAAGACTGAGGTAGTTGGTCTCAAGAGAGGGCAGCATGGTTTTTTTGTCCCATAAACTTGGGTTTTTGGTTCAGCAAACAGCAAATTGATCACCAAACTTTTGCAATTTACACATTATATACTGCGCAATATCGCCTAAGTTGCAGATGCACTTAAAACCCTATAACAACCACACAAACAATGGGCAAACACGACCGAGTATTTCAACAATCTGCAAATTGATCCAAATAAACTGATCGATGACAAGAAATACAGGAAACAAATCCTGAAAGTCTTGCATCGGAAATCGGCTTGAAGAGCAAAATCAACTACGAGTTCATCACTTTGCTCTTTCTGAACTGTTTTTTAACAGAACACTAAACTGTCCACTACCAGATTTCAACCTTACACCATCGATCTCCACCAATTTTCCATGGACATGCGCTACAGAAATCCAATTCTTTGGCATGTATTACCATACTGGTGATGCCCTTCTCATGACTCTGTTCTTACTGCTTCCAATTGTGATCCGCTTCTCAATACTTGTATTTCTAAAAGTATGTGCATTACTTTGTACACCTTCCGTGTCCAATGGACTATTCAAGGGTGGATTTTATTTTAATAAACAGATTTATAATAATAATAATATGCAACAAGTAATGACCATCCCGACCACCTTATCAACCACCAGCATAGTACCAAAGAGACCCCAGAAGAACCTAGCAGCAATCTGTTATTTCCTTGATTAGTTCGGATAATCGACGTTTCGGATTATCGAAGGGATCATCGAGGGACAATTTGAATTTATTTTCCTACCAAATAGAATGACGTAATATTATCTGTATTTGTACATCGTAATAATTATTAACACCGACTGGAGCTTTCAATTTTTACACTATGTATCATAAGTAATGGTTCATTAAACATAAGTTATCAGGTAGCGTTGCCACGAATATCCCGAGGGTTCAACATAATTTATCAGCTCTTGTTTTTGATTTAACTCGCACTAATCTGCTTTCGTGCGTTGTTTGCAAGGGGTTTATCGCAAACGGTATCCACCGAGTTATTCGCTCGGCTGTCAGATGAAGCAGTAACTGTGACGTAGTATCGTATAGTAAGCTCTTGAAAATAGTCCGCAATGGTTCACTGGATCCCTTAACAAGATTACAATGGGATGCAGTACGGAATCACTATACTAGCATGATAACCTCTGGTACGTGTTTCTTTTGTTCCCACGGTCCAGCTATGTAGAATCCCGTTATTGGAACGGGTCTAAACCAGCACATGTACCTGCGTCCATTAAAGCTTCGTATTATATTAATAGCTTTGTATACTTTATTAATAGCGCATGAGAATTCCAAGTTCAGAGGATTCTTAGGCCCTCGACAGTAGAACTTAACTAGCTGAAGACGTCCACCGATGCATCCAGGAGTAACAGGAACCTTGGGACATTTGTACCCTATCGGGGGAAGGAATACTTTGAAGTGAACCGCTTATAAAAATGTTTAAAAAAATCGTCTTTGATTAGACCTCGTATGGACTTGTAGATCAGAATCAGAACATCAATATAATTCCAATTATGGTCTTTGCTCCCGTCTTGTGTCAAAAAGAAAAGAAAGAATAATCATCTTGGTTTTTTAGGTCTCGAGCTGTACTTTGTCTCTACAGCTGTGGCGCTTTTAAAAGCCTGCTGAGCAGGTGGTGCGCATATAGCGTCTCCTCTGGTGACTCACTGAAACAAGAGTAATCTCCAAACAGCACGTGAGCAATGAAAGAAATCCAAAGCCGATAAATTCCAGCAAGGTCAAAAGCCACTACAAGTGGTAATCTCGTTCTGATCATCCCATTCTTGATTCGATGTTTTTATTTTTGTTTATCTATTTTCTAGGTCACCTACAAACTTTAAAATACGCCAAACTTTAAAAAACTTTAAACTTTAAAAAATGTAAAATAAAAAAAAATCTTTATTTGCAACTCAAACTTTGTACCTAATATTCAAACATTTATCATTTATTAATATTAATTATTGATTACATTTTTTTAATTAATTTATTTAAATTATTTATTAACATTCAAATGTTTATCGAGTAGTTAGTTCTGGCATCCCAGAAACGTTTCCAAAATACATTTTTCTGCGCATTACTGTTTATTGTTGGACTTCAGTGAAACAGACGTTTTATTGTTGCTGCGAAACAAAAAAAGAGAGCGCGTGAATGAGTTGCAATTTTAGCAAACAATATAGATAAAGACGCGCGCACTGAAAAAAAAAAAGGAAGAAATGTCAATTTCAAGGAGAGTGGGTTTTATTGTTGCTGACAGATTGTTGGGAGTTAATATAAAAAAAATTAATTACCAATTAAATTTATTTAAATATTTATTAATATTCAAATTTTTATCAAGAGGTTACTCCCGGCATCCTAGAAGTTAATGTTTCGAACGTCGTGCAAAATATATTTTTCTGCACATTACTGTTTATTGTTGGACTTCAGTAAAACAGACGTTTCATTGTTGCTAAGAAACGTAAAAAAAGAGCGCGCGTGAAAGGATTGCAAAAAAACAGACGAAACATGTTTTATTGTTAGCAAACAATATAAACAAAGACACGCGCATTGAAAAAAAAAAAAAAAAAAGGAAGAAATGTATATTTCAATGAGTGGGTTTTATTGTTACTGGCAGATTGTCCTACTTTAAGGAAAATAATATTTGATTAAATTTATTTATTTAAATTATTTAAATATTTATTACTAGCCAAATATTTATCAAGAGGCTACTCCTGGCGTCCCAGAAATTAGCGTTTCAGACGTACAAAATAAAATTTTCTGCGCATTGCTGTTTATTGTTGGACTTCAGTGAAACAGACGCTTTATTGTTGCTGAGAAATATAAGAAAGAGCGCGCGTGAACAGGTTGCAACACACTGACGAAATGTACATGTTTTATTGTTAGAAACAATATTGATAAAGACGCGCGCATTGAAAAAAAAAATGAAAAAAAGAAAGAAATGTTCATTTCAATGAAAGTGGGCTTTATTTGTTGACAGATTGTCCTGCTTTAAAATTAAAAAAAATAAAATAAAATAAAAAATTGATTAAATTTATTTAAATATTTATTAATATTCAAACGTTTCAAGAGGTCACTATTGGCACCCCATAATTTAGTGTTTAGGACATCGTACAAAATACATTTTTCTGCTCATTACTGTTTATTGTTGGACTTCAGTGAAACAGGCGTTTTATTGTTTACAAGAAAAAAAAAAGAGCGCGCGTGATGTGATTGCAAAAAAACAGACGAAATGTACATGTTTTATTGTTAGGAAACAATATAGATAAAGACACGCGCATTGAGAAAAAAAAGGAAGAAATGTACATTTCAAGGAGAGTGAGTTTTATTGTTGCTGACAGATTGTCCTGCTTTAAAATTAAAAATAATAATAATTATTATTATTGATTAAATTTATTTAAATTATTTAAATATTTATTAATATTCAAATATTTATCAAGAGGTTACTCCTGGCATCCCAGAAATTAGTGTTTCAGACGTACAAAATAAATTTTTCTGCGCATTACTGTTTATTGTTGGACTTGAGTGAAACAAACGTTTTATTGTTGCTTAGAAACATAAGAAAGAGCGCGCGTGAACGGGTTGCAAATCACTGATGAAATGTACATGTTTTATTGTTAGCAAACAATACAGATAAAGACGCGCGCATTTATAAAAAAAAGAAATGTACATTTCAATGAGAGTGGGTTTTATTGTTGCTGACAATACAGATAGCTAACAGTCACGTGTTTTACACGTTCGTTGGCTGATAAATAGGAACGCAGCGCTGTATTGTTACAACAGTTAGAAACAGGCGTCTTGAAAAAAGCGCAGGAATGTACAAACGAACTGTGTTCATTGTCGCGTTGCACATTTCACGTGGGCGTTTTCGCGTCAAATATTAATTCGTCATAAAAATTCTTCCTACGCGTTTTCTTTTATGCGCCATTTCCATAATTGGGCAGCCTCCATTCCATTCCATTTCATTCTTCCCATTCTGTCATTTGCGCATTTTTAAAAAGTCCGTTGCGCAACAAACGCAGAAATACGGTACTCGCACATTGTACACAATTGAGTGCTACTGATTACACGGGGGTCATCTCGGGGTTGTAACCCTGTTTCTAATATCATCGTTGGGTCTTACTGATCCAATAATGTCATCTGTGCTTAAGACAGTTTCTTGGCTTCACCGTTTTTTCATACTTGCAGATGAATGACAAAACAAGAAAGTGGCGTGTGCACGTCAGTCATGTGCATACGTGCGCTGTTGAAATAGGGATAAAACGAATCAATAAACATCACCGTTTCAACCAGGGTTCGCACAGTTTGTACTGACAACGCGAAACAGAATGAAAGTTGCCGCGAAATTTCGGTGAAAGCTTTATTAAAACCTTTATTTAACTTCCTTTTCTCTCTCTCTCTCTCTCTCTCTCTCTCTCTCTCTCTCTCTCTCTCTCTGTTTTTTTCCACTCTCTTCTCTTTCACTTTCTCCCTCTATCTTCTTTTCTCCCCATTTCTCCATTTTAGTAGAATTTTATTATATATAGACTTACAATTGAGAGAGAGAGAGAATGTGCACAGGTTCCAATTAATTCATTGAGTGCAGACTCTCCCAACAAGGCAGATTCCCAACTTACAGTAGAAGCACAACTGCTAGAAGATGGATTGCTTGTCCACTTTTCAATGAGGTTTAAATGTGGTACAATTACGGAAAAACCACAATTTCTGGAAGGATAGCTAGTCCTCCTATATTTCACAAAGGAGGTTCGGCAGGCGAAGGCAGATTACGAGAAATCCTTGGCAAAAGATGCTAAGAAAAACAGCAAGGATTTCTTTACTTATATAAACTCTAAAAGGAAGGGGATAAATCTGATTGGTCCACTTGACATCGATGATTCGACTGTTGATGATCCTGCTCCGATAGCAAACAAACTGAATGAGTATTTTGCATCTACATTCACACATGAGGAGTTATTAAGGTTTGAAAATGGCAGAAGGTTATCAAATTGTAGCAGGATACTTAATGATTTTGTAATAACTGAGAGCAAAGTGGAGGAGAAATTGTTGAAATTAAACATAAGAAAGGCACCTGGGGTGGATGGGATCTATCCAGTTATATTAAAGGAGGCGGCAAGGCAACTAAGCAAACTCTTAGCCATAATTATGAGAGCATCCTTGGACTCAGGGGAGGTCCCCACGGACTGGAGATGTGGAAATATATTCCCAATTAACAAAGGGGGATCGAAGGGTGACACGAGTAATTACAGACCAGTTAGTTTAACTTCTGTTCCGGGTAAAATAATGGAGTCGCTGGTTAAAGATGCATTGCAGGATCATCTAGACAAGACTGCAGCAATAATTCAGACACAGCATGGGTTTGTTAAGGGAAAGTCTTGTCTGACAAATTTGATAGGATATTATGATGTGGTTACAAAGGAACTGGATGCAAAAAATAATTTTGATATCATATACTTGGATTTCAGGAAAGCTTTTGACACTGTTGCGCATGGAAGACTATTGTACAAATTGGAGCAGAATGGTATTAAGGGTAAGTTGCTACAATGGATAAAAGGATGGTTAAGTGCGAGAAGACAGAGGGTGTTAATCAATGGGTGCTGCTCTTCTTGGACTAATGTTATTAGTGGAGTCCCACAGGGTTCGGTGTTAGGTCCACTGTTCTTTTGTATATTTATCAATGATATTGATGAAGGTATATCAGGCTTAATTTCGAAGTTTGCAGATGATACAAAGGTTGGCAGGGTTGTTAATGACAGTAATGGCAGTCTGCTACTGCAACAGGATCTAGATAATTTGGGCAGATGGGCTAAGAAGTGGCAACTGAAGTTTAACTTTGACAAATGCAAAGTACTGCATATGGGTAGAAATAACCCCAGAGAAACGTACCAACTGTGTGGTACTACACTTAAGGTGGTAGAAAATGAAAAAGACCTGGGAGTAATTGTGCAGTCAGATATGAAGTTCTCTGAGCAATGCAGACAGGCTGCCAGGGCAGGTCATGGGGTTTTGTCGATGATATATAGGAATTTTGCTAGCAGGGAAAAGGAGGTGATTATCCCTCTGTATAAGGCAATGGTCAGGCCACGCCTTGAGTACTGCGTACAGGTCTGGAGACCTCATTTTAGGAAGGATGTAGATTTGCTTGAGCGTGTACAGAGAAGGGCAACAAGATTGGTGAGGGGAATGAAGGGATCCTCTTACCAAGAGAAGCTTAAGTTCTGCAAATTGCAGTGGCTGGAGACTAGGCACCTGCGCGGTGATCTGATTGAGGTGTATAAGGCCTTGAATGGGTTCAGCACGCTGAATTCTGATGGGATCCTTCCACTTGTTCAGATTACGAACCTAAGGGGGCATAAATTCAAATTAAGAAAAGACAGATGTAGAATAGATGTGCGGAAATTTGTCTTTAGCCAGCGGGTGGTTAATTGCTGGAACAAACTTCCATCTGTCGTTGTGGAAGTTGATAGGTTGAATAAATTGAAGGAGGAACCGGACAGGCATTTGGATGGAATGGTGTGATTTTTTTTTTTTTTTTTTGGCTGATGCTGCATAAGCTCCTACATTTGCTTTCTTGCATCACATGCCACTACTACTACTACTACTACTACTACTACTACTACTACTATTTGCTCTCCTCACTCTATCTTTCTTCTCATAATTTATTTTTTCCTCTTTTCTTCTCTTTCTCTCTTCCCTATCTTTCCCCATCTCTGTCTTTTTACCCTTTTCTCTCATTCTCTATTTCTCTTTTCTTCCTTCTCCTCTTTTCTCTCCTCTGTTTCTCCTCCACCCCCCTCTCTCTCTGTTTCTCCTCCACCCTGTCTCTCTCTCTGTTTCTTCTTCTTCATTCTCTCTGTTTCTTCTTCTTCATTCTCTCTGTTTCTTCTTCATCCTCTCTATTTCTCTTCCCACTCTTTTCTTTTTCTCTTGCGCCCTCTTCCCTCTTTCTTTCTTTCCTCTCTCTTTCTCGCTCTTCTTTTTTCTTCCGCTCTTTCTTTTCTCTCTCATTCTCGCTTCTCTTTCCCCATCTCTTTTTATCCTTCTTTCTCTCTGTTTGCCTCTTTTGTTCTGTCTCCTCTTTCCCCCCTTTCTCGCGCTGTCCTCATCCTCTCTACCTCGCCCCTATTTCTCAACCTCTGTCTTTTTCTCTTTCTCTCTCTCTCTCTTTCTCTCTCTGCCTCTTTATTCCCTTTCTCCCTCCTCTTTCTGTCTTTCTCTTTCTCTCTCTCTCTCTTTATTCCCTTTCTCCCTCCTCTTTCTACCTTTCTCTCTCTCTCTCTGACTTTTCTCTCCTCTTTCTGTTTTTCTACTTCTTTTAGTTTCTTTCTCTCTGTCTGCCTTTTTATTCCCTTTCTCCACTCTCTTTCTCTCTCTCTTCCTCTCTCTTCTTTTGTGCCTCATTCTTTCTCTCTTCTCTCCAATTTACCCTCACTCTTTCTTTCTTCCCATATTTTCTTTTCTTCCTCTTCTCTCTCTCTCTCTCTCTCAGTTATCTTCCCCATTTCTATCTTTTTTATCTTTATTTTTCTCTCCTCTCATTCTTTATTTCTTTTCTCTTCTCTTCTCTTTCTCCTCTCACTGTTTTTCCTTCTTCCTCCCGCTTTCTCTCCCCTTTCGCTTCTTTCCTCTATCTTCTTTTATCTTCTGCTTTTCTTCCCTCACTCTTTCCCTTTCTCCTCTTTCCAATTTTCCCCGTTTCCTTTCATCTTTTTCACTCTCTCTCTCTCTCTCTCTCGCCTATCTTTCTCTATCCTGGCTTTTTATCATTTTTTCTTTCTGTCTGCCTCTTTTCTCCTCTTTCTCACTTTCTGCCTCTTTCGTCCTCTTTCTCTCTTCCGCCTCGTATTCTCTTTCTCCCTTCCTTCTTTTTTCATTCCCTCATTCCATTCTCCCTCTCGCTCTTTCCTCTCTCCATATTTCTGTTTTAACTCTCTTCCTTCATATCTCCTTTCTTTCACCTTCTCTTCCTCTTTTTCAATTTATCTCTCTCTCTGTCTCTCTCTCTTTCCCTTCTCTGCCTGTTTCCTCATCTCTCTTTCTCCTCATTTCTTTTATATCTCCCTCACTTTTTCTCCTTCTCTAATCTATCTTTTCTCTTTCTCTCTCTCTTTATCCGTCTGTACCTTCTCGCCTGCACGTCTTTCTCTCTTTTCATCGATGCTCTCTCTCCTCTTAGCTTTTTCATTCAAAAATTTCTCCTCTCTATCTTTCGCCATAATATTTACTCTGCGCATGCACAAAACTTTTACCACTGCTGAAGTTGTATCGAAGACAACCGATATCATTTCCCACTATTGCATTTTCAGCTTTAAAATGGAGAAAGAAGGCAACCGATCAGGCACAATGCGAAAACAGAATAAAAGGTCGGATCTATCCACTTTATTTCTTTCTCTAACTTCTCGGAACACCCGCTTACCCCCCTCCCCCTCTAAAAATGATCGAAGTAATTAAGGTAAGACGCAAATACAGAACCGGCAAACATTTTTCTGCTTGGGATCGCGTCTTTTGAAGCACACCACCGTCACGTTATCCGAGCCGTCAACAATTGAGGACGGCGCAAGAGGGTTCAATAACAAGAAGAGGAGTCTCTTGTCGTACCCGAGACGCCTCTTCGGACGCCATGACAGAATCACCCGAGGCCACACTTCAGATTCCCGCCTCCTCCTTCAGCTGCTAAGCCTAAAAGTGGGAATGATCAGCTGGTCTGGTCGAGCTCGCTGCAGGCGAAAACTTCGCTTCTCGCTCGCTCCGTCGTTGCTACGTCGCTTCTGTTCTGGTTGGCTGCCGATGCTAAAGGTCTCCGTCTATGTTTTGCGACGCACACACAAACACGCACGCACGCACACACGCACATACGAGCACACAGGAACCGGTCCGGACATTGGCATTTTAGGCCTTATTCGCGCGCGCACTCCAGGTAGGGTAGGTTGGAGACATACCTTTCTGGCGTCTGCTGAAAATCGGCAGGCAACGTGGTGTGGACTTTGGGACTGAACTCGGTTTCAAACCGACATCGATGTCGCGTTAAGTGCAATGGGAATTTTTATGTTTGTGTCTTCAAGTGGTGTAAAGTTGTTGAGACATCGGGTCTTCGCACCTTTGATCTGGGTAAGTCCCTCTCTCTCTCTCTTTCTCTCTCTCTCTCTCTCGCTCTTTCTCTATTTTCTTTTAAATATTTCGTGTTTGGTTATCAATGCCAACAAAGCAGACACGTTGTAGTTAAGCCTAACTGTTGCTTTTCAACTGAACCAACTTTGAAAAGATGTTCTCTCTCTCTCTCTCTCTCTCTCTCTCTCTCTCTCTCTCTCTCTCTCTCTCTCTCTCTCTCTCTCTGTGGCTTATTAACAGCAGGATAATATGGATTAGCGCATTTATTGTTATTAATTTAGAAATGAAAGTTTAGAAAAACAGTTTTTAAGATATTTTTCCATTTTTGTTATTTAAGATATTTCCCTTTTTCTTCTTTTTTTTTTCTATTATCCCATTTCTTCTTTTAAATTTTGGGATTTGTTTTTAACTTTTTTTCACAATTAGCTATGGGCGGTAGAGGAGCAGAAAAATATCTTTGAAATAAATTTTCATTTTAAATACAAATATTTGTTTGCGTTTGCCGGTTTTAGGTAGGCGCAGGTGCACATATTTTTAGAGGTCGCAGAAATAAGGTCGTGGGTGTCCTAAACCAATAGTAACTGCGTTGGCATGGAGCCCCCCGCGACCTTGGGGGTATCCCCCCCAAAGAAGAGCAACTGCGCCATTGCAGCAGTGCAAATCCGGCCCTGTTTGAGGGTGAAAAAACGCGAACTTTGTGGCAATGATTCTTTATAAGAAGGGAAATGAACTTTACTTAGCTGCTTGAAGATTTCAAGAGAGAGAGAGAGAGAGAGAGAGAGAATCATATACAAAAAGAGTTACTGAAGGAGTGAGGAAAACGAAGAAAATTAACCGAAAGAAAAAAAAACAGAATACGAAAGAAAAGAAAGAATATAGAATAATAAAAAATTGAAATAGGTTCATTGTGAAAGAAAGAAAACGAAATAGGAGAATGTGAGAAAAAGAACGAAATAGGAGAATTCGGGAAAGCGAAATAGCAAAATGGAAAAACAAATAGAAATAGGAGAATGAGAAGAAATGGAAATAGGAGGAGGAGGCGAGACAATAGAGAAATAGGAGGAGGAGATAAAATAGAGAAATAGGAGAACATAAAAATAAAATAAGTGAATGAGAGAAAAAAATATATAAATAAGAGAATATAAAAAACGAAATAGGAGAATGAGAAAGAAAAATAGAAATAGAGAATATATATATATATTAAAAAAACTAAATGTGAGAATAAGAAAGGAAAAAAAAAGGAAAATTCAAAAGAGAAAGAAGAAAGAAAAAGAAAATGGAGGAATATGAAATAAAAAGGAAAATAAGAAGGAGAGCAAAAAGGAATATAAGAGAGAACATGGAGGATAAAATAACGAAATAGGAAAATAAGAAAAAACAAGGAGAATGAAAGGAACACGAAAAAAGAGAATTAGAATTAGAATGAAAAGAGAGAATCATATACAAACAGAATTACTGAGAGGGTGAGAAAAACGAAGAAAAATAACAGAAAGAAAAAAAAAAGAAGGCAAACAGGATAATAATAAAAATGGAAATATGAGAATGGGAAAAAAAGCAAAACAAAATAGGAGAATGCAGAAAATCGAAATAGGAGAATGAGAGAAAAAAATAGAAATAGGATAGAGGAAGAATTGAAATAGAAAATATAAAAAAACTACCCGGGAGGATAAGAAAAGAAAAAAGGAAAATTCAAAAGAGAAAGAAGAAAGAAAAAGAAAATGGGGAGCATGAAATTAAAAGAAGAATAAGGAGAAGAAAAGAGAACGAGGAGGATAATAAAATAGCGGAATAGAAAAATAAGAAAGAACAAGGAGAATGAAAGGAACATGAAAAAAAGAGAATTAGAAAGAAAAAAAAAACAAAAATAAGAAAACGAAAAATGAGAATCCAAAAGGAAAGAGAAAAAGGAGAATAAAAAAACAACAGAACGGATATAAGAAAAAGAGAAAGGATAAACAGAATAAGAGAAAGAGAGAGAGAGAGACAGAGGGAGGGGGGGGGGCACTGGATGTCCAGTAATATTTTATTTCAGAAAGTGTACACAACAGGGAATCGATTTAATGTGTACAGCAATATCAGTCCACGATTTTGCAATCATGATTTTCCGTTGCCATGTTACGTATATTGTTTTTCTTTCTTTCACTCGAAAATACAGACAAACTTTGATCTATTTTTAATGATTACACTACACGTACATTCACTCCTGTAGCTGTTGATGACTTCACTCTATCTTATAAGGTTGCCAGTAGGCGTTGCTGAGTCCTGCATTTCCCAAATATCACCTGTTATACCAGTACACTGAGTGGCGTAGGTTGGTGTCCGAGCTGGTTAGATTGACTTCCCTGCTCTCTCTCTCTCTCTCTCTCTCTCTCATAATAGCATACACAAAGTTGAATAGTCTAGCGGACCAAGGGCAACTTACAGAAATCAAAACCAAAAAAAACATTAACAACAAAATAAATCTCTGGCTTTATATACGTTCAGATTATATCTATGATACGCGAATCCCTTATAAAAAGGGGGGTATGAATGGGGGAAACTGATGAAGGAGACTTCGTAGAGCCTGTAATGATTATTTACCTCATTCGTCATGGTCTGATAATTTCAGATAAAAACACCGAACGCAGTTTCTCATTATCTCTCGAAATTGAATTCCGAGGATTTTTCCTTTTTTTTTTTTCTTAATCTATTTCCACTTCACAGTTATTTGAAAATAATTTCTTCCTTTTTTCTCCCCCTACAATATGGAATCCATAAACGTTTGCACAGAGGCGTTGACTTTCTGATTTTTAATAAAAGATTCCGCTCTGAGAAAAGAAACTCAAGTGTTGTGTAAAATATTTCGAGAATGTTTTAATTCGTGCAGTCAGTCCACTTCGTTTTGATGCCCATGACTGCACCTTGAATATTTTACGTGTGGTGTAGTAAATGTCTGAAAAAAATTTCTGTTTGTTGTATATAAATAGGAGGATTAATAAAGAATTCTGATTAATAACATTCGATTTGAGTTCCTCCATAAAGCAGATTTCGGATTAACGGGGTCTGTGAAGTTCGGATTAACGAGTCTTCGAAAATCTTCTTTATGTACGTATTTACTTGAATGAGGTTTCTGTTATTTTTGTCCATTTGAGTTCCGGTGAATAGCGAAATGTTGAACACCTTGGGTTTTCTGGTTTTGTTTTTATCCTGACTGCGTCAAAGAAATCTTCCTTGTATGAGACCTCAAAAATCTTTGGAATCGTTCCCAATTTCTATTTACCAATAGCTGTCACGTGACTAATAATCTTAAAGCTATATGCAAATTTAAGGGGCGTGTTCTGTTTTTTTGATCAGGTTCTGCAGTTCAGTCAAATGTTTATTCAACGGATCCAATGGTGTTTCATGTTAGCAGACCATTTTGGCCTTTTATATCTGAGTTTCATTGAGGATCTAGGAGGACCCTTTTTGGTTTGAAAATGGGCATTCTTGTGCATTTTTCAAACAAATTATACGTTGCCATAACAGAATCATTGACAAATATGAACTGGAAATTCCCAAAGAAGTTGAAGGGGCCCTGTTATTAGAAACTATCTCTTGCAGGAAATAATGATACGGTCATCCTGAAATGTGGCCATTGCCTAAATGCATTTAAATGGGCTATCAAAGAAAACTAGGTCAGTCTAGTTTTCACCAAAACATTGAGACCACCATGTCTAGTTACTTTGAAAGACGGTAGGTGTCTTGTTCTTTACCCACCAAAATGTATTTCTTTTTTTGTAAAAACAAGATAAACCTGAAGTACTCTTTGTTTAGGGTTCATTTTGTGGTAGAACCCTGTATACTTTTATGTTAATAACTCAAATTAAATGCTATATAGAGATATATCATTATATTATGGTAACTATACGTACTAAAGGAATATTCTTTCTTCTTTCTTTCGAGATAATTTGGTTCTTGTCTTCAAGAGAATTGAATGGAAGGACAAAAAGTTCTGAAGCTTATTTCACACTGTATGTTCCATTAGCGGACCATTGATTTGAATATGGGTGACCCAAATCTGATAGCCACTGAATCCCTGCTGTTCAACCAGGGTTAGATGGAAACATAGTGATACGTGTTCCTCTTGATGAATGTCTGACGTTACCTACATACCTGAAGCTTGGTGGGAAGAAAATAAAGCATGAGTGAAGGTACAAATAGACAAATAAGATTAAATGAATGAGTAATCGAGATATTATTTAAGAAAATGAGTATTCAAAGGATTCGGACTGTAAAAAAGATTTGTTTATTTGTACCAAAGACCATTTGGTTAAATACGAGGGCTGTTTGAAAAGTAGTGGTTTATATCAAAGACTTTAATTTGGTTGCATAAGAGGGCTGTTTGGAAAGTAGTGGTAATATTACCCTGTTGGGGAATGTAACGGTTTAATACTTGTAAATAAAGTTCTTTTTGGTATTTGTATATTAGCCTCCCACAAGTGTAAGTTACAAGTGAGTGTAACGTAAACTAACATAACCCAACCTATAAATATACACTGAGTTGTTTTGCATTAGGAACACCTACCTAATACCTCGTGGGGCCACCTTTTGCCCGTAATTCAGCCCATCCACGTCTTGGCATGGGCTCCATAAGGTGTTTCAGGGTGTTCAGTGGTACTGGTACCCATGAGCTGCATTAGTGTGTAGTTTTTTTGTTTTTTGGTTTTTAGGAGCATTAGCAACTAAGGCCATATTGCTCGGGGATATGCGGTGATCATTCCTGACCTTTCCGCATCCTCCATATTTGGTGGTGACGGGCTCGAACCCCGGTCTAATCAAGAAGCGTGTGCTATGCACTGCTGCTCCTTCCCACCTGGCTACGGAGGCGCCCTAGTGTGTAGTAATGCCCGCATAGTGTCAGGTGATGGTCGTATCATTGAGTTGGGTTGAGACTGCTTGAATTGAGCAGCCGTGGGAGGATTGAGGAGAATTCATTGTCGTATTCCTGAAGCCAGTTAGCAGCCTGCCAAGCCTTGTGGCATGGCATTTTGTCTTGCTAATAGACGCTGGAGTTGTTTGGATAGGCGAAGAAGGATACATTGACGTTGCGAAGAGGTGTACTTGGTTGGCGATGATAGAAGGTAGGTGTTCTCGTTAATTAACGGTGATTGGAGGATTCAGGGCACGCCACGAAAACAGTACCCAAACCGTAACAGCCCTCTTGAGTAGCACAGTTGGTAGAATCAATGTTCTCCATACAGCGGGTGGAAAAGACATGAGTTTGAGACCCTCGATGACGTGAGGAATTTTTGTGGGTCTTTTTTTGGAACGTGGAGAGTTAGTCGGTCTCAGGCGAGAGTAGCATGGTTTTTCTCCTAGAAACTTGGGTTTTTCGTCCAGAAAACAGAAAAATCATTCAGAAAACATACGCAACTTACAGACAATATACACGGAGCAATATGGCCTTAGTGGCTGATGCTCCTAAAACCCTACTGCAACAACAACAACAACAACAACAACAACAAACCATAATACCACCACCTCCAGCTTACCGAATACCAAAAGTGCTTCCAGGTACCATGGCCTAATGTTGCTTTCTCAAAGGCTGATACGCCTTAGCATGATAGTTGTTTCACATGTCAGTGGTCTAGTGTTGGTGCTGAGGTGCCCTTGCAATGCAGTTCCTTGTATCTTGCAGCATGGGTACCCTGGACGTACCCATGGTCTTCTTCTTTTTACCTTGTACTGTGTGTTTAGCTGGGCCACTGTACTACGTGGCTGTTGTGTTCCGAGAAGTGGCACACGATGCTCACCACCGGCGTCAACCAACCGTGGCTGACCCATATGTGAGCACAGAACTCCAGGACTGAACCAAGTTAGCTGTTGTCGAGACATTGGCAACTGCACCTCTTCCTCCCACAATCATTCCACGTTCGAAATTGGAAAGATGTCGATGCCAAACCATTCTTCATCGCAGACACTCAAAACCTGATCGCCACCTGCAAACTACAATCAGCTATTCACGACTCTGAGCCTTCACCAGGCCAGCCCATTACTATACAAGGGGGTGTTGCTAGTGCAAAGCCAAATCAATGTAGAATCATCTACATCCCAATAGCTTTGGAGTTGAATGGATTCGACAGTTAAGAAAAATAAAAACGAAATTACTTGTTGCTTTTCCTTCTGGTTTCTCACTTCTATCCCCTAATTAATAAGACGCTTCCCCTATTGCTTTCCCCCCTAACCAGGAACAGCAACTCTATCAGCTGCCATATGTATTCCTGAGGTCTCTTAATGAGTTAATTGAACAGATACATGAAGATAATTAAAAAGACCTGCTTCAGTAAGAGAGTGGTCAAACTAGCTTCCTTTGTTCGCGTTTATGAATTAACCAACAGTTGCTGACATTAACAAATTTAGATTAGCACCATACAGCTGTCATAGAGTGAGATCTTCGATAATCATACTGCTGCGTGCTGTCTTCAGGGGCCCACTGGACTTAAATAAAAGGCTTTCAATAAATTCTTTTAGAGATAAGGAAGTGAGTTCCTATCTGGCTTCACACCATAATTGTTCGCTGTAAGTTTTCGCTCGTGCTGTAGGTTTTCTTCATCCTGTCTGATAAGATCGAACGTGCCCTACACCTCTACCCTACTATAATTTATCCTTGTTATCCCATTTATTTATCTTTAAAAATCAAAAGCCTACTGTCTCTTCTTGACATACATCGATATAAAAAAATAATAATTTTATTTTATGCACTTATTATTAGTTTAAAAATAGGTACTTTTTAATCAAGATAAATTTATAATTAATGTAATGGCTAAAATTCAGAATAGGGTGCCACTCCAGTGAAATTCGGGACGGATTCACTGGAGCGGCACCCTGTTCGAAACTTTAACCAATGTAATTTTAATCGTAGAATATTTAATTATAATTTAGGTGTTATTTTCATTATAATGATTTATTATCGTAATTAAAGTTTAATAATATAATACATATAATACATATAATTAATAATATTTTTAAAATTATTCAAGTCATTGTATAACTTTTTATAAATACTCCCCAGTCAAAAGATTATGACCACCATCCAAATAGTGGGTATGTCCCATTCTTGGCGCCAGTACAGAGTGCTATGTTGTACCAGGATTGTTTCGTAGATCTGTGGTAGTCTCTAGTGGAGGATCCAAAAGCCGGCTCTGTCAATCCATAATTCCAAAGATGTTCTATGGGAATGAATACCATTGGCAAATTCTGTGGCCAAAGTAACACCTGAGACACACACTGGCCAAAAAAAGGTGAACCTTAATTCAGTATCGAATCGAGCTCTTTGTTTCCAATAACAACAAGTGGGCGGATCGTGATTTTTAAGGTGATTTAGAGTGCATGTTGGTCTAAATGTAACCATTCTTCTAGCAAAATATCGAGTAGCTGCGACAAAGTTGAAGGAAGGGAACTCCAGCATGTTCAACGCATTTTGAATAGGACTGAGATCAGATGAATGTGAAGGAAGGTGATGGGAATTCGTATCATGTTTTTCGAATACTTTCTGGAAGTTCTGGCATGTTGGTCCATAAATTGGTCCTTCCCTAAAGTGTCATCCATAAAGTTGCCTTCACCTTCTGGATAAAAGGGTAGCATTTCAGGGTGTAGTAGATCTGATACAAAATTCAGGTATTCTCTGAATGACATTTGATTTTCTGCCGGTATCAAGGAACCAAGTCTGTGCCAACGAAACAGTACCCATACCATGATATCACCTCCAAATACTTGGATCGTGTGCGAGGCAACATCATCATCATTCCAAGTCACACATTTCTTTTGTCTGTGACTGTCTCAATACAAAGGTCTGTATTTTTTTTGGCCAGTGTGCGTGTATTTATATCTGTATTCGTAACTGGACTGTGCGTCTCTTAATTGAGACTCGCTACACCACATTTGACCTTGAATCTCGTCCCACACGCATTGATAATCGGAGATTACACATTGGTTATTTGGGTGTGAAAGCTTAATCTTTAGGGATTAGAAAATCATGACACAAATCTTGATCTACCATTCTATACGAGTAAATGTTTTCCGAATTAATTTTACCATCGGATTTATCAACTTGGATGTTAATCCACCGACCTGGTTTTCAAAATTGCGAGTTTGTCAGTCACCTTCACAACTTAACCTCCCTTAAAGAGGATGTGCTGCTTGTTCTACCACCGTAACCTAATCAGTTCCGCTATTTGGAGTCTTCAACAACTGCAAAAAAAGGAAGTTACAGGTAATTTCACCTTCACATACGTTTTCGTTCCACTGAAAAACTTTCTTTGTTGTTAGGTGAAAAACACGACATACAGGGAAAGACTGTTAGGGCCTCAGGAAAAGTAAAGTGGCAGAAACCCACTAAGTACATAAAAATCTTTAATTGGATTACTGTAGTCTTTCTTCTTCTTTTTTTAAGGGAAAGGTAGCATTGAGCTGAACATTCTATATAATTGCCAATGTTTGTTAGGCTGTGTAGTGCTAAAGAAGAATTCGTCTCGATTTGCGACAGCAAATCCAATATGTCTGAAGATCTTAGTATATTTAACCAAAATAATTGGGAAACTTGTATTTCCAGCTTTCACAAAATATACACTTTTGCTGGAATAAAAAATCACATATCCTCTCCTGAGACCGACTAACTCGGCCATGTTGTGGCCGAGTTAGTCGGTCTCAGGTTATCGATGGATCTCGAACTCAGATATTTTCTACATGTGTGGGGAGAATGACGACTCTACTAATTGAACTACCCACGAGGGCACATTTCGAAGACCATACCACAAGAATTGCATTAAACTTCTTGTAAAGGGTCAAAAGATTGTCGCATCTTATGGTGAGAATGACAGAGAGGGTGTTCCTCCTGGAAGGAGAAGGTGCGATTACAAGACAGCTTAGAAACTAGGCATCTAAGGAGGAATCTGACTGAGGTGTATAACGCCTTGAGAAGGGGGAGGGAGTAATAAATGAAGATGGAACTTTCACAATTTAAATGGACACAAAAACCAGGAGATATGAATAATTGAACAAATAAATGCAAAGAAAACTGTGATTGGGGTGATGACATGTTGCCTCGTCAAGTATAGAGACACATAGGCTGTTCGACTGCAATAATCTGAAGACAGAATGAAGAAAACTCATGATCTATCAGACTTTGAAAAAGATCTTATCGTGGATGCACGTTTAGTAGGAGCTACAATTGAAGAAACGAAAGATATAAGTTTCTTAAAAGCTTCCATCTTAAGGATTTTTAATGACTGGAAAGAAATCGGTTGGGTATTGGCAGTTGCCTGCCTATTCGGAAGCTACTTGTTTCAGATAAAAAACAGAAAAATCAGCTTGCAGTGGTGCCAAGAAAAAATCGTGATTGGACAGTGGAACAATGGAAGAAAGTAATGTTGTCGTATTAATCACAATATAGTTTGTTTTGCACTGGTAGGCAAAGTGTGGCAAGAACCTCACAAAGCGATGGACCCTGTTTACCTTGTTAAGACAGCCCACGCATCTGGAGGTGCATCGTGGTATGGGAAATGTTTTGTTGGCAGGGACTGGTTCCGTTGATACCGGTAGGAAGTTGAATGTCATTCAGGGAGTACCTGAACTTTCTATCAAATCTACTGCACCCTGAAAAGTTACACTTTTTTCCCGAAGGCGATGGTCACTTCCTGAATGAAAATGCAACAAACCAGCATGTCAGAATCGTGGAAGAATGGGTCGAAAAACATGACACGGATTTCCACCATCTTCCCTGGTCCCCCCCGCACACACATTCACTTGAATTCAAACCTATTGAGAATGTGGGGAACATGCTGGAGAGAGCTACTCGGAAACGAAGTTCTCTATCAATCAATAATGAATATGAGATGATTTAAAAATGAAAGATTCATTGAGACATCAGTTGGAAATAACGAAGGGAACTCGTCTTTCATAATTTTAATGGATTTAAACCCAAATTCAGAGGCCATTTAATTTTTTCGATTGTGTAAATACAAGTAGATTTGTAATTAAGTTAGGTTCTACCAGTTTTGACTAAAGTTCAACCTAATTGTTAAATAAATGTGGTAAGTTAGAAAATACAGTTTTCGGGGTTGTATTTGCAAACAAGAAATGCATCCACCTTGCGTAACAAAAGCGAACGCCTAGTAGACGCCATAGAACCGTTAGTAGGTTAAAAACGGTCAACAAGAAATGACAGTCCATTCATCTGGATGATCATATCACAACTGATGACGTAGCCAACTGTAAACACTTATTTACAAGTATGTGTGTGAGAGGGACGCTCGCATAGTTTCCACTGTGGCATTGGAGGGCTTCAACCCTCCTCTGTGCCAAGGCTTTACATGAAATTCGTGGCTAGAAATGGGAGCAAGGTTCCGATAGGTAGTTACTTGGCCTATGCTATTGTTTAATGTTGTAGCAACCCATTGCCTGTTGTCCCTCTTGACCGACTGACACAGTGTCGGCCCATTTGAGGAGTTCCTCATTCCTGGACATCTATCGCTCATCTCCCCCATTTGATCTTCCTCGTGTGCTCTGTTTAAAAACAGATTCGAGGGCAAGATGTTTACAAAGGGTTCTCTTATTCATCTCAGGCCTCTATAATCAACACGCCCTATTTCGAACTGCATGACACAATACTGAAAAATTTAATCCACAGGCACCGTGTTATGCAACATTACCAAACCTGTTAAACTATATTAAATTTATTGTCAAATCCTAAATATGGTTTGCTGTTATAATATATAAAACATGCATACTAAATATACGTTATATTTTATTAAATAAATATTTAAAATATCTTTAGGTGAATAGTTTAAATAATTTTGTATTCTTTCTGTCTTCCAATTTAAATTAAAAAAAAAGAAACTTTCCAGTTTGTTACTATAACTTTTTGGATATCAATTGATAATAATAAGAATAATAGTTATGGCCGCGATCCAAAATACCTGTAGTCAGAGAGTTACTAATAATAATAATAGTAACCGGACAGAACCAACCACTCCCTGTACTTGGTACCCTGATGCAGCCCCTCACGGGGCCCTCGTGGATAGCACAGTTGTTGGATCGCCGTCCTTCCCACATCGGGTGAAAAAGAGCTGAGTTGAAGTCCTGGCGATGAGAGGAGGAATTTTTATGGGCCTTTTCATAACGAACTGAGTTAGTTGGTCTTAGGTGAGGGTAGCATGGTTTTTTCTCCCGGAACTCAGGTTATTTGTCTAGCAAACAGAAAATCGACCTCAGAACACACTAAATTTACCTACAATATACGGAGCAATGTGGCCTTAGTTGCTGATGCTCCTTAAAAAACTCAACAACAACAACAACCCCTCACGCAGTGGAAAAACTCCCATGGTCGATTTTCTGTTTCCTGGATGAAAAATCAGAGTTTCCGGGAGAAGAAACCACGTTACCACACCTGAGACCGACTAACTCAGCCACGTTGTGAAAAATGCCCATAAATATTCCTCACATCATCGACGGGACTCGAACTCAGGTCTTTTCCACCTGGTGTGGTGGGGAGGATGGAGATTCTACCAATTGTGCTGCCAATGAAGGCCAGCGCTGTTTCCATATTTCATATTAGAATAAAACACAAAATAAATAAAATTTTATTTATTTTGTGTTTATTTTTATATTATTTATTTTTAGGAATTAAAAAAAATAATAGACATAAGTTTCATTTACTATTGATTGGTGTAGCAGTAGTTATCAAAAGTAGTCTAAAAGACTCCAGTTTGTTGTTATAGGATTTTAGGCGAGTCCAGCAGCTTAGACCATCATATTGGACCCTATATATTATGTTTATAAACTGCTTGTGTTCTATGGTCGATTTACCTATTTCTAGACGAAAAACAGGAGTTTCCCGCAGGGAAACCATTCTACCCTCATCTGAGACTAACTAACTCAGCCACATTTTGAAAAAGGCCCACAAAAATTGTTGTTGTTGTAGTAGGATTTTTAAACATCGGTGACTAAGTCCATATTACTTATATATTGTCTGTAAATTGCAAGTGTTGTGTAATCGATTTTCTGTTTGCTGGATGAAAACCCGAGTTTCCGGGAGAAAAAACCATGCTATCCTCGTCTCAAACCACTAACTCAGCCACGTTATGGAAAAGTTCCATAAAAATTCGCCACATCATAGACGAGACTTGACCTCAGGCCTTCTCCACCCGATGTGGGAGGACAGCGATTCTAACAATTATGCTCACAAGGGCTCACAAAAATTTTCCCGGATTCGAACTCAGATCTTTCCCCCCATCTTCTGTGAAATTTTTTAAAGTAATTATGTACTGTATATTGATGTGAAAAATATAGATCCTGCGCATGTAGTAATTCGGAACTGACAAACATTTTAAAATCCAGTCCAATTTCGAATAATTTAAACTACGTGTTTGACTTTTTCCTTCTACCTTCATCTTGTTTGCTTCCAACAAAGCTGTCTATCAAATGCTGCTACGTGAACTGTGAAAAACCACTTGCTTTCACTTACCTGTACTTTGCTCTCTTCAGTAGTAGTTTTTTCTCTTCGTTTTTTGCATGGCTGAGCTCCAGGAACGTGAAAATTACTCTTCCCCTATCGTCACCACCGGACTCAAAAGATTGATGTAGCTCAATGTCTAGCGGTAACCATGTGACCATCTTCTGTCAACGTTTTTTTAGTAGCTGGAGGAAGGAAGAAACTCTTTATCCTGGTTGCTCCCACAAAGTACAAGACGTTAAAAGTTGTCTGACGAATAAAGTGGTAAAAGATTCACAAACGAACAAATTATTGAATAATTTAGACAGTCTCAAGAGTGACGTAGATGCCATAAGAAATTTTCAGGATAATAAATTGCAGGAATAAACAATTGCATTGCATTTCTTGAAGGTCAGATAGATCTAGACCTTAAAAAAAAGTACAAACTGGAAATTTTGTAAGTCTTTTAAACGCAGCTAATTATTACAAGACCACGTGATGCAAGGGTGTCTTTGTTGTAGCTCGAGACACCATTATCCGCTTTAATAAGAATCGTCCAGAGTTGATGAAGTCTTTGTAGACCCACAAAAAGAAGTACAATGTTATTAAACCATAGCTTTCGGGAGGAAAGTCTTATTTCTTAGTACTTTTGTTATAAAAAGAATGAGAAAAGGGGAACCCTCCACCTAGAACTAATCTTCGAAGTGGGAGTGTTACCTTTGTGCTCAGGAATTAGGGATCAAGGTCTTTTGTGCTTGCATTAATGACATACGCTGGGAGAGGTTGGACTTAACCCACTTAGAAACACGTACGTTGTTTAATGAGCAATGTATGGATTCATTCCCTGTTCTGCAACCAACTCATTTATCTAATGGACATAATGATTATAGGAGGCTAATATTTTCTCTTTTCCTTAACTTTAAAAAAGTGTATTTCTTTCTTCGAAAATCCCCTACACCAAGATGGTGATCGTTTAACTGTTGATGATCCTCCTCAGGTTGCTGAAGAATTGAATAGGTATTTTGCATCTACATTCACATATGAAGAATTCTCTGGGGAATGGTATCCGGATATTCATCAAACTCTAGGGAAGCTTTGCGATGACTGAGAGGAAAGTGGAAGGCAAATTGTTGAAGCTAAATATAAAAAGGTACCTGGAATGGAAGGTATCCATCTAATTATATTAAGGACAGCAGCAAAGGAGGTAAAAAAACCATTAGTCATAAATATGAGACCATCTTTGGATCTAGGGCGGTCTCTATGGGTTGGTCAAATATATCTCCAATTAGGAATAGGTTAACATCCATTCCAAGGAAATAATGGAGTCTCTGGTTCGTAATGCAAGACCATCTAGAGAAGAATACAACTCTATTGCAGCCACAGCATGGATTTATTAAGGGGCAATCTTGTCTGACCAATGTGATCAGATTCTATGATGCAGTCAAAAAGAAATTGGATGCAAAAAATTTGGCACATGTACTTGGAGATCGGGAAAGCTTTTGATACTGTTGTTGTACAAATGGGGGAAGTGTGGCAGTTGTTGTTGTAGCAGGGTTTTAGGAGCATCAGCGACCAAGGCCATGTTGCTCTGTGTATATTGTCTGAAAATTGTGTTTGCTGGGCAAAAAACCCGAGTTTCCGGTAGAAAAATCATGCAACCCTTGCTCTAGATAAAGGGATGGTTGAATGGGAGAAGACAGAGAGTGGTTATTAATGGACACTGTTCTTCATGGACTAATGTCGTTAGTAGAGTCCCCCAGGGTTCAGTGCTAAACATGTTGTTTTTTTATATTTATTAATGATATTGATGAAGGTACAAAGGTCGGCAGGGTGGTTAATGACAGTAATCAAGGTAAGCTATTGCTACAATATCTAGAAAAATTATGTAGATGGGCTGAGAAATGGCAGTTGAAGTTTAACATTGACAAATGCAAGGTACTGCATATCCCAGTAATCCCAGATTAACACACCAACTGTATGGCACTGGACTCAGCGTAGTGGAAAATGAAAGCCTTGGGGTAATTGTGCAGTTAGATATGAAGTTCTCTGAGCAATGCAGACAGGCTGCCTGGATAGCTCATGGGGTTTTGCTAAAGATATACAGGAACTTTTGCTAGCAGGGATGAGTAGGTGATTGTCCCATTCTACAAGAGTTAGGCCTCATCTTGAGTACTGCATACAGGTCTGGAGGATTCATTTCAAGAAGGATGTATATCTGCTGGAACGGGTGCAGAGAAGGTTAGGTTAATATCTCAATATGATGAAGTATTAATCTTGCATACTTTGCATTCGTAATTCGAATTATGATTCATCTATTTTTATGAAAAATGCTTAAAATATTTAAATAGATTTTTCCGTTTTTCCTAGAAAACAGACAGAAAGTGTAAGTCCTTCAATGCTTAAAAGGAAACAAATACAATTAGATCCAGTTCAGCAGTTGCATTTTTCTTCTAATGCGCAGAACTTATTTTAACAATCAGTTCTGCGCACCAATGCATGCGTGCATGACTTTTGTCAATTTCATAAGGTTGCACGAGGCAGCCAAACGACATGATGTTGCGTTGAATGAAAACAAATCATGGCAATTTTTACGTAATGCAGTTTATTATTATTTTGACAATGAAGAGTCAATTTTTTTTCATGATTTTGCTAGTTTAAAACATCATAAAAAACAGATTAGGTTATTCTTGAGGCTGTTTTCTTTTTATATTTTTTTAAATGATAACACAAAATTATATATTAGTTTTGAGGTTTATCGAGAAACTATAAAATTTAGGATACAAAAATATCGACCTGCCCTCTGGTGCTCCAGTTGAGTAATACTTAAAACATCGTTAATTTTTATGTAATACAGTTATCATACTCTTGACCTTAGTGTGCTTGCTGTGACATATAGCCTTCAGCTGCAAGGACATTCTGATCTATTTTTAGAATATAATGGCGAATGTATCATTCAGCATGAATGGAACAAAAGGTAGATGGAATATCTTCTTTGAATATTGAAGGTAATATGGATGTAAAGTGTACAAAAATATGCCGAATTCTATTGAGGGTCAGGAAATTTAAAATTGTAGTAGGAAGCCACTTGAAAAGATCTACAAAATATCACATTCCACAGGTGACCTCTTATTCATCTTTCTTTTTTCTTTCTGTGTGTGTGTGTGTGTGTGTATGACATTGAAATAGCGAACCAGCAGCTTCGTCTGCGTGAAAAGAATGCTCTGAGATATTTAAGTATTGTGTACTCTTTCTCTCTATCTCTCTTTGACGTGTACCAAAAATTCCTATGGGTCATTATGGATTACAAAATAAATTCCAGTGGTCTTTTTTTTTTTCCTCTGGTACTCATCAACTTGGTTATGAACTACAAAAGAGCAAAATACAGGAGTTTGGAGGAGGGTGGGTAACAGGAAATGACTATTTCTTTGTCCGGATTCCTTCTAGTCAATTGAAGAAACTTCAGAATAGATCGAATACATGACAACTACAGTAGGTGCCAAAATAACGAATATCAAGATTTGGCGAATTATATGCTTTTATATTGACTAAATCGTTCAGGATTATTCAAAACCATCCCGAAGATTTGAACCATCCTGTAGGCCTTAAAGATCTTGAAATTTTTTGGGACATCACCTTTTCCCCCAGCATTGCACTGGGGGAAAAGGTGATGGCAACCTAAAACATACGGCAACATAAAATGAGATGAGTCCACAAGATGGATTGCAAAAATATTATCCTATTTTGTGTAATCACGTGGATTGGCCATTCAATTAGCGAGTTGCTTCCTAAGAGAACTTTGGCCACAATTAAGATTTCTCAAGAGAACTCTGGTCACAATTAAGGTTTCCCAAGAGAACTCTGGTCACAATTCAGATTTTGCAAGTTACCAAAGAAGATGATTAATTGCTCATAGAAGCTTTATTACAAAATATTAAGTACTAGAAGAGGATTTTGAAGAATTTAAAATTATCACTTGCATTACCACAAAACAGAAGTACTCTTTGACTGACTTAAATCCAGAAGTATTTTTCTCTTCCTTAGAAATAAAGATACGGGTTGGTATTTTCTTCCAGTATAACCACATCTCTTCAGCGTTGAGCACTTATTGTGATGTATGTCTTCTGCATAATATCCTGGCTGTTATTGGTCACAATCAGGATCGATCCTGGAGTCCAAGAAGCCCAGGTGCAACATTAGTTCTGAGCCTGGGTTTCTCGCACTCACTTCACCCATTTCCCTTCCTTAGGACCAGTCCTGGTTATAATCACCTCCAACTTATAACTGGAACTCGAAATGTATGGAAACTACACAGGTGGGTAGGGTAAAGGGGTTTGTTTTTCTTTTTAAGAAAATACTTTAGGAATTCGACTGAGTGGTGACACTCTTTGCCAAGAAAACAGACATGAAATCCAGAAGATTAACCTGTTTTTATCTTTGAGAAACACAACATTTGTTTATACTGTCCTTGAACCTTTATTTACGAGAAGGATTTACAGCTCTTTAGGGTTGTAAAAGAATTAAAGCTGTCTTTATTGGTTATAAAGCAAGACGCGTGGATCTACGCAGTGATATAAAACAAAAGGACTGAAACGCAGCTAAGAAAACGTTTTACCTTGAACTCTACTTTAAAAGAAACCGGCCAATTTCTTCTCATGGGTCAGCGTTCATGAGTTTTAGGACACGGATAGATTTGTTTCCACATACTGATCTTTCAGAACGTTACTAAGAAATTGAACAAAATTAAGAATGGAGAACGTGGATCGAAACAGGATGTAATTTCTTTTGGTACACGTCTGTTCTGGAACTTACTAACTCAGTACTCAGCAGAAAAAAATTCGGAAATAGTCTGCGGTAACTGGTTATTACTAGGGTAAAACAGCACAGTATTTCTTTCAGTCGATCACTTTACTACCATTCGCCAGACCAATAAATTCTGTACTCCTCTTCAAATACAACTGCTGTCACAATGAAACTGCTCACTGTCACCTATCTAAAACATCTCAATTCATATCCAACGATGTTCATGAAGGAAATGTTAAATCTATTCCAGTCACCCAGCACCCACATCCTAATGCACCACTTGCATTATCAAAAGGTGCCGAAATGCCATTTAAAAGCTATCAAAGAAATGTGTACACGGGCTTCTTCTTGGTCGAAATATTCTGCGCATTTCGACAAGAGGGATACTACTGTCCTGCCACTGATTGTTGCCAGAGATGAATTAGAGTGATTCCATTACAAGCTCGGGCAACTACACTTTTCTGCTGTTTCTTTTCTTCTCTCTCTCCCATTTTTTCTTTTGTTTCTCTCCTTCCTCTTTCTCTTTTATTTTCCTGATATTTCTTCTTTACTCTCTCTGTCATTTTTTCTTTCTTTATTTCTCTTTTTCTGTTTCCTCGTCTTTGTCCTTTCTTCTTTTCTTCTAATCTCTCTCTCTCATTTTTTTCTTTCTTTCTCGCTTTATTGCTCTTTTTCTGTTTTTCTCCTTCCTCTTTGTCCTTTCTTTTCCTCCTGTTTCTTCTCTCTCTCTCTCTCTCTCATTTTTTCTTTCTTTCTTGTTTGATCTCTTTTTCTGTTTCTCTACTTTCTCTTTCTCCTTTCTTTTCCTGATGTTTCTTCTCTTTTCTCTCTCGCTTTCTCTCTCTCATTTTCCTTTCCTTCTCCCTTTATCTATCTTTTTCTGTTTCTCTTCTTCATCTTTGTCCTTTTTTTCTTGCTGTTTCTTCTTTCTTTCTCCCTTTATCTGTTTTTCTGTTTCTCTCCTTCCTATTTCTCCTTTCTTTTCCTACTGTTGATTCTCTTCTTTTCTCTCTCTCTCTCTCTCTCTCTCTCTCATTTTTTCATTCTTTCTCGCCTGATCTCTTTTTCTGTTTCTCTCCTTCCTCTTTCTCCTTTCTTTTCTTGCTGTTGATTCTCTTTCTCTCTATCTCATTTTTCTTTCTTTCTCCCTTTATCTATCTTTTTCTGTTTCTCTTCTTCGCCTTTGTCCTTTTTTTCTTGTTGTTTCTTCTTTCTTTCTCCTTTTATCTGTTTTTCTGTTTCTCTCCTTCCTCTTTCTCCTTTCTTTTCTTGCTGTTGATTCTCTTTCTCTCTCTCTCATTTTTATTTCCTTCTCCCTTTATCTCTCTTTTTCTGTTTCCCTCCTTCCTTCTTCCTTCTTTTCCTACTGTTTCTTCTCTTCTCTCTCTTTCTGTCATTTTTTCTCTTTTCTTCTTTCTCTCATTTCTCTTTTAATTTTTCTTTTTCCCTTCCTTTCCTCTTTTTCTCCCTTTTCTTTTTTTTTCTTGTTTTTTTCTTCTCTCCCTCTTCTTTCCCCTTCTGTCTATCTATTTCCTTTTCCTGCTTCTTGTCACCCTCTGTCTCTCTTGGCTCTGTGAGTGACATAGTTGGCAGGATCGCTGTCTTCCCCACACCGGGTGGTAAAGACCTGAGTTCGAATCCCGTTAATGATGTGAGGAATTTTAATGGGCCTTTTTCACAACGTGGCTGAGTTAGTCGTTCTCAGGAGAGGGTAGCGTGGTTTTTTCTCCTGGAAAATCCGAGTTTTTCGTCCAGTAAACAGAAAATCGATAAAAATTAGAGGAGCAATATGGCCTTACTCGCTGAGGTTCCTAAAATTTTCACTAAACAACAATAACAACAACAACTCTCTCTCTCTCCCACCTTTCACAATCTCTGATCTTCCCCATTGCGTGCAAGAAGCCTGAGTTCGTATCCCATTTATATTGAAGGAATTTTTTTGAGCTTTTTGTTCTACAAACTGGCAACTCGACCTCTGGAATGCGCGAATTTGCAACAACAACCACTCGACACCTCACAGCCTTAGTTACATCAATATTTATTTCTAAAGATCACAACAACCATCTCTCTATTTTATCCATTTCTTTTTCTCTCACCTACTTCCTTCTACTCTTTCTTGTACGTACCATTACTGATTTTCACTTCCTATTTATGCGCAGCTCCATCTATCAAACAATTATTTTCATTCTCCCCATCTCTCTATCTTTATTTCCATTGATGGAAGGAAGAAAGTAACGTAGAAGAAGAAAAATACGTACAGAAATAAACAATTAGACAGAACCATCTAACACCAAAAAAATATAGACCCGTTAAATGAATATACATCGATAAATCCAGACATAAACAACCGATTAATATGTGCCGGCCCTTAATGTTGTGCTTCCCGTGCATGGTGTTAATAATTCGTGGGAACAACTGCGCTCTATTTGCGTGTTGGATTACAAAATACTTGAGGAAATCACGAGATTGGCTGCTTTAAATAAAATGCCAATTATGGCCCATTGATCGCAGCAACGTTTTTAATGTCATTCGAGCGCCAGACAGGTCCTCTGAGGCCACGAGTGTCATAACCTAAATTCCAGAAAGTAGAACAGCTATCCATATATAAAAGGCAGGTAGTTGCTGGTCAAGAATCCGGTTTCCTTCTCTCTCTCTCTCTCTCTTTTTTTTTTTTTTTTTTTTTGGCTCCTTCTTGCCACACTTGATTTCAAGAGAATCGTTAGCCAATGACGTAGGAACGCCAGTGCAAGCCAGAACAGCTCCCTCGTGCGGTTTAATTAAACTGGTTATGTTTATAGGGGAATGTTGACGTGGTGTTTAACATTATTTAGTTCTTTGCGCCTTCTGTCGAGAGTAATTAGCAGTAAACCCAGTTTTTAGGGCCATCTTTCTTCTGCCTTGGTAACATTAAACCAAACGTTTCCAATGATAACCTCATTAAACGCGGAAAGAAAATATCCACAATCACGTGATGTACCGAAACGCTAATTCTAATTCTATAACTTCCTTCCCATCATGCACTGCCATTGTTTTTATTCGTAATACTTCACCTAAATACCTGCACGGTTTTGTATACACAGTAATTCATTGTTTACTGGTAAATAATGCAATGCATGATGGGAGCAGTGTCTATAAATACTGAAATTATTGATTGCAATAGTCGCGAGGATAGTTTGGGAGCATTGTATAAAGATTTCAGATGATTCAAGGATATTAATTAACTTGAAAAGAATTTAAAAAAAAAAAGGTTCCAAATAAGATCCTTGTGAGGCTTCGGAGTGAAGTGCAGACAGAATTAGTAGGAAATCCTTGAACAAAAACTTAAAGAAAGCATTCACTGTTCTGAGGGGTTATTATGACCCTTTCTCGAAAGGGTCACAATAACCCTTTCTTCAATTTTTTTTTTTTATTTGACTAGCTCTTATTATTGTCCACCAGAATATACGAATTAAAGTGTGCTGATTTGGCAGCACCTCGGTCCATCGTTCCAGCATCCTCCAATCGTATTGGATTCAGATTTAGGATTCTTTTGGATAGGATTCAGATTTAGGATTCTCTTGGATAGGATTTTAGATAGGACTCTCTTGGATTTGAATTTAAGATTCCCTGGGATTCAGATAAGGACGCTGAGACAGCTGGGCAGAAGTGTATAAACGTGGATTTCTATGATGGAGCATCAAGTCCATGAGATAGTATCGTGGGACTTGAGTGTATTGTTGGTTTCTGGTTTCCCAATTAATTTTTCTTTTCCGGCTGTTACTTTTCTTTTTTCTCTCTCTCTCATTTTTCTTTCTTTCTCCCTTTATCTCGCTTTTTCTATTTTTCTCCTTCCTCTTTCTTATTCTTTCTCTAATTTTTTCTTTCTTGCTCACTTTACCTCTCTTTTTCTTTTTCTCCTCTTTTCCTGCTGTTTCTTCTCTTCTCTCTCTCTCTCTCTCTCATTTTTCTTTCTTTCTCACATTATCTCTTTTTCTGTTTCTCTCCTTTCTCTTTTTTTTTCTCTTTTCTCTCTCTCTCATTTCTTCGCTTTTCTTCTTTCTCTCATTTATCTCTTCAATTTTTTCCTCCTTCCCTTTCTTTCTCGCTGTTCTTTTTCTCGTATTTTTCTTCTCTTTCTGTCTCTCTCTTTTTTCCTCTTCTGTCTATCTGTTTCCTTTTCTCGCTTCTCTTTCTCTCATTTTCTTCTCTCTCTCGGTCCTTGTGTGTAGCACAGTTGGTAGGATCGCCATCATCACCACACCGGGTTGAAAAGACGGGAGTTCGAATCCGGCCGATGATGGATGGAATTTTTAATGGCCTTTTTCATAACGTGGCTGAGTTAGTCGGTCTCAGGTGAGGGTAGCATGGTTTTTTCTCCCGGAAATTAAGATTTTTCATCCAGCCAACAGCAAATCGACCACAGAACACGTAATTTACAGAAAAATTGCAATATGGCCCTAAGTTGGTTATGCTCCTAATGTCCTACAACAAACAACCAACTTTTGCTGACCAAATCCTTTAATACTTGATATCATTTATGTTCCATCTAACAGTCGTTCAGACTCTGAAGCTTTGTACTTCCTAGTGATCGACAACCAATTGCTGTGCAAAAATGTGTTCTTCTTTTTTTCCCTTTTATTTTCTCACTCTCAAGTCTTCCACTCTTTTTTCTTTCACCCTGTATCTTATCCATGTCGTCCTATTGACCACATGTAGCCATTAGCAACGAACTTATCCAACTTAAGGGGCCAGACGCACTTTTCAAGTGTACATCCCCATTAAGACGTGCTGGGATTTTCAAACGATGGAAGAAAGTCTGTTGACACTTTGACCTTTGTGCTCTGTAGCCGGTTTTATCCCGTACGAGTAGTGAGTAATATAGTTGTCACGTATTTCTCTCTATCTCTCTGATACTATGCAGGTCGAGAGGTGGGGGGTTGTCGTAAGAATCTTATACTCCACCTGGCTAAGTGACAAGCTGGGGTATCAAGGTTCAAGAAATTATTCTTCTCTTTCTCCCTTCTTGTTGACATCTGGCAAAGAAGAAGTGCGTAGGATTAAGAATGCAGCTGCCCCCCGGCCACGATCCAAGGGAAGCTTTTTAGCAAACGATCCTCGTTTTCTAGAATCAGCCGGTTCTCTTCATTCCCTATCATCATCACAGGAACTAAATGGTTGTTGCTGTAGCGTTTTAGGGCACAGTGTATAACATGTTTGTAAATTGCGTGTGTTCTGAGGTCGATTTGCTGTTTTCTGAATGAAAAACCTGAATTTCCGGGAGAAAAAACCATGCTATCTTCATCTACGTTGTGAAAAAGAGCCATAAAAATTCCTCGCATCATTGAAATTCGAACTAAGTTCTTTTCCACTCGGTGTGGGAAGAGAAGATAGAAGAACATTTACCAAATTTCTTCTGTCAATGAGACCAAATGATAATTTGCTAAATTACTATTAGGTCCCACTGAAAAGAACTTAGAAGATGAGACCATTATAGTGCCCCTTTGTAAAAATGAAAACCTTTCACCTTTCTTTGCCATTGTGGTAGCATAGTGGTTACCGTTCTCCCACATCGAGTAGAAGAGGCCCTAGTTCGAATACTCAACGACTGGAGGAACTTTTATGGGTTTTTTTAACTCCATGGCTGAGTTATTCGGTCTCAGGGGTGGACAGCAAGTCCTCTCTTTCGTCCAGCAAAACAGACAGATAGATCAATGGATACACATGAAGTTTATGAACACATTACATATCGGCAGATGAGTTGGTCCTCTAGTGGCCCATAGAACGCCATGACAACTGCTTGCCCTCGGCGTGGCATCGACTCTACGAGACTCCTTAGGTATTCTGGACCAGCTAGAACAGAAGAACATCCCGGATTACAACGAATTGAGGTAATGGATATGCTAGTCAAACATGATGGACTGATGCCTGCCATGATCCACCGCATCCTACAAATGTTCGATGGGATTGATGTCGCGGGAATTCGGCGGCCAGAGAAGAACAAGAAATGCTCAGACATGATCCTTAACCTACTCCTACATAATGCAGCCTTTGTGACACGTGGTGGTGTCTTGTTGAAAGAGTCCAGTGCCATATGGATGTATGGTCACGATATAGGACTAAAAAGTTGTCTGAAACAATGTTGAAGTAGGATTGGTAGTCAGAGTGTGTTCAATAGGGATGAGGGAATCCAGTAATGTCCATAAAAACTTCCCCTAAAACATGATAATACTACTGCCGACCTGTTTTCCTACAACTGTGTAGTCTGATGGTGATCTCTCCGTCCCTTGGGTAGTCGTATATTCTTCTTTCCCTTTCCATTACGGGTCCTCAATCAACCATAACCTGCCTTCCTAGCGTTGCAGATCATCTCCCGTTAAAACTCCATCAGTTCCTTTTCTTTCTCCATTGCACAAGCTTCGTGTTGACGAACTGACAGGCACTACCCGTGCTGTCACTATATATGCTGTACCGGTAGGTGAAATTACTCCTAGGTGTTGTGGGATGCGCCCGCTCTTGGAGACAGGGATGGTTACAACGTTTCAGCTGATAAGTGTATAATGAATATCACTCAATATAGTTATCTTCTGAATATGCTAGTCTTTAGGTACATGCCTGGCAATTAAAAGCATTACTAGTTCCTCCCCTTCTGTCTATTCTTTACTTTACACATTACATTCACTCTATCTAACTCTGGCCTTCTGTATACCAGAATGATACCACGGTGCTATTGTTCCTTAACCATTATTTTATATTCATCGAATTTATTAACCACACTCCTAGCAAACACGCGAGAGCTGTGTTTTTATATCGCCCTCGGGGGTAGCACAGCGGTTATTATCATCCTCCTCCTACACCCTGTGGATATGGTCTATGTCTGAATATCCTCAATGATGCGAGGAACTTTTATTAGCTTTTTTTTTTCACAACGTGGCCAAGTTAGTCGGCCTCAGGCGAAGGGATGGTTTTATGTCCTGGGAACTGGAGCAGTGTAACATTAGAGACAAGTTACTCATGTGGATAAAGGAATGGTTTTGAAGTAAAGGGCAAAGAGTGGTTATCAATGGGCACCTCTACTTGAACTACAGTTATTAGTGGAGTGTTTTAGGGATCGGTGTTGTAAAACATATTGTTTTCAATATTTATTGGATATTGATGAAGGCATATCAGGCTTAATGTCTAAGTTTTAGATGATACAAAGGTTGGCAGGGTGGTTAATGACAGTAATCAAGGTACTCTAGTGCAACAAGATCTAAAAATATTAGATAGATGGCCTGAGAGGTGGCAATCGAAGTTTAACTTTGGCCCCTGCAAGGTACTTCATACGGGTAGAGTAATCCCAGGTTAAAGTACCAACGGTGTGATACCACCCTCAAGGTACTAGAGAACGAGAAACACCTGAGGAGCAATTGTCCAGTTAGTTATGTTCTCTGGGCAGTGTAGACAAGCCAGTAGGATCTCTCATAGTCATGTACAGGAATTTTTCCAGCAAGAACAGGGAGGTGATTAACCCATTGTATAAATTAATACGTAGGATGCATCTTATTGTTCTGGAGACTAGGCACCTGTGAGGAAGAGATTTGACTGAGGTGTTAAACAAATTGAAACTGAAGATGGATGGTTGAAGGAAGATGCGCGGAAATTTACTTTCAGCCATTGGCGAGTTGATTGTTGAAAGAAACTTCCATCTGATGTTGCGAATGTGGGTAGTTTGAATAAACTTAAGGATGAATTAGACAAATTATTAGAAGGTATGGATAGGTGATGTGAGCAGTTTTTTTTGGCTGATGCTGTATAAGCTTTCTTTCTTGCATCATTTTCTACCACTAGTATGGTACGAACTTGGGTTTCTTGTCCAACAAACAGACAAACATTATTTTCTCATGGATCGTCCCATGGCGCATAAAAATTTCAAAACTTCATAATTCAATCGCCTCTAACTTATAAAACCATGACGTCCCCCTTCCCTTATAAAATCATTAATCAATGAATCATGAATTCCATCTATAATTTCCTAAATCTCCACTTACCTTTTTTTATCTGACGCAATTTGAACTATTCGTTTTCTCCAATGCCACTAATTCTTCCTGCCCTAATTACTCTTCAGGAATCTCGGTTTTAAACAGGTGGTCTTTGTGTGTCCGCTCTGGAATTCCTTGTGGGCGATTTCTAACCTAGAATCTCCTCTTTTTGACCTCCTTTGCCTCTTAGCTCAAAGTCTCTAAGTCCAATTTATCTGCTGTCTTTATCGCTCTCCTAACTCTACAAATCACTCAGAATATTTTGCTTTGATTTCCTTGAACCTTTGACTTTCTCCAATGTAACTTCCCTTAACGGTATAAAGTAATTTATCTCGGCGATTATGTTCATAATTCCAATGGTCTTCCTTTTCCCACCTGCAATGGTCTATCTGGTGGCGATACAGAAACAATTTGCGTTAGACCCATTACCTATCGCTAATTATCTAACACAAATTGTTCATTAACCTACTAGAATACCAGAGAATCCCAACCGTTTCCTTAACGCTATCGATCTTTTCCTCATCAGCAACTCATCAAAGTAGGCAATTAATATTAGTTCTCCTGGAGCAAGCTCACATGAACACCACCGTTCTCAGTGCCACTTCCAGTCTTGCGTTGTCTGGAATTTAATAATAATCTCAAATGGGACGACTTGCTAGATTTTAATTCCTCTATTCTTTTATTGGACTGCTATTAATTTAAATCTTGTGATGACATCTGCTCAGAGAGCATCTTGCAGATATATTTTTGGTTTCATCTGGAATTTTTAAAATTATGCACAAATCTTAAACTCTTTTAAAAATTTGCATATTTTAAAAATTAAAAAAATACCACTTTTAGCATTTGGAAAACAAGAAGACACGAGTACAATGGGCTCAGTAACACCAACACAGGACAGTGGAGGATTGCAAAAACATTGTCTGGAAAATGGGGAGGGGATTGGAAAAACGTTGCTTGGTTTATTGAATTCTAGTTGGAGGCCCAGAAGATGGCAAACACAGCACGAGTCCATGGACCCATTATGCCAAGTGCCAACAATGCAGGCTGGTAATGGCGTTTATGTAATGGTGTGGGGAGTGTTTTCATGGTGGACATTGGGTGCTTGATACTAGTGGAACAACGTTCGGATGCACAGGTTTTCTGGAAATTGTCCTTTCGTGGCTGCAGTGGCTTGAGCAGAACTTGTTCCAAAAACATGAGATAGTGGATTCGGCCTATTATAGTCGCCTTTCCAATCAATGGACGTCAATCCAATTAAACACCTGTGCGATGAGGTGGAATGAACTCTTCGGAGTAGAGATCGATAACCATCTAATTTGCAACAACTGCAGAAGCAACTGACTCAACATGTACCAACATTCCTGTGGCATGCTTTCAAAATATCGTTGAATCCATGCCACGACAAATCCAGACTGCTCTGTGGATTGAAGTTGGGTGAAAGATGGTGAAAAATAGGAGCTGTATGCAGTGGACGCTTGATGCTGAGGCGCAGGCTGCTCAAAGTTTCAGAATATTGTTCCCAGTTGTGGCTGAAGGAAACGGTTACCATAACATTTTTCTGTGGAAATCTGGGTTTAACATTTTTTCTTCTTTGGAGACTGAGAATGTTTCAACAGTCATTAAGAATAGGATCTATGTTGGATCCAATCATTAACGTGTTTGCTTTAAGAAATTTAACTGGTAACCAATATTTAAAGACTCCAAGATGCATTAAAATGTCAGCGAAAAGTCATTTATTTCAATAGAAGAGTTTTCATAAGTAAACTGTATCAAATTCTATTTATTAATTATAAATGTACAGGGTGTCCGAAAAAAAAGTTCCTGAAAAATATTGTTTTCTACTGATTCAAAGATATTATTTAAACAACAGCTCAGACCAAAAGGTTCTCAGGTCACGCTGCATATTCGATAACCTACTCTTCACAAATGAGAAACTCACTCTGCAACATATTCCAGGAACATCTTGGAGTACCGTTTCCTTACTTTGTTGCCATGGTTACACGTACTGCCTGCCAGCAACCGCATGAAGAATTTGACATCATGTTCTAATATGTAGCTCATGTTCTAAATTCATTATGAAGTACAGACAGAAAAAAAAAAAAGAAGAAGAAAAAAGAGTATTTTGAAATGCAGGAATGTTGTTTTGTAGGTGTGTATGTGTATGTGTGCGCGCGCCTGCGCAGTTAATGTGCAGTTTTTCCTGTAATGCTTTGAAGATTTTTTTTAAAGCTTTCATAATTTATAATGCTTTAAAATTTCTGGATACATTTTTGGTTGTAGATTAATAATTAGAACTGTGTCCCGGATGAAAGTGTCTTTGTATATATAGATGGGTTACCGATATTGTTGGTGAGGAAGTATACTTTGTTAATCAACTCAGAGAATGCATTCTATATTGGCTGTCACTGTTAACGCCTTGGTGCATTTTTTTTTCTTTTTTTATCCCAAATGACTGATTTAGTAAAACAAAAAGAAATATGTATACATCCGCCGATCCATCTTGATCCGATGCGATCGTGCGCGGACTACACCTTAACCTTTGAAGTGTGCATCCTGTTGTATTTATGGAGCTACGTGAACTGAGTGCTCATTTTATCTAGGGATGAATGCTCCCCCCCTCAGGTTACTTCTTTAGATTGGATTAGATAACGGAGAAGCACTGAAGATAGGGCCTTTTATAACCTCTTGTATTAACACACAAAACCAAAATCTTTCCAAAAAAACAAATTCTCAAAATGGAAAAAAAATAAACAATGATTTTTTTTCTATAATAATTTTTTATTTAAAATTTAAAAAAAAAAATGCTTTTATATTCAAACATTAATAGAACTTTTTTTCTCTTAGCTTCGAATGATCCATTTCAACGATTTTGAAACGGTGGGTCGCGACCTTTGAGGAGATCGCGATGTCTGACTCCGGATAGACATCACGACATCCATTTTTTTTAAATGATTAAAATAATTAAACAAATCTTTTCATAAGCTAAAAATTAAAAATAAACGCACACTACATTTATATTTAGATGAAAATATCTCTAAATGTAATCGGTCCATTTTTATTTATTTACACGTGATGTAAGTTGAATGTAACTTTAGCTGTGTAATGACCTTGAACTGACAACTGGCTTTCTTCAGCTACAATTCCTTATAGCTAAAATTGAAGAATCTTGCTGTCCCGGTGTAGTTGAAGACCCCCTACCGTGTGGCCATGTAATTATCCTTTCTTTTGAAACAAGGTCTGCCGAAGACGTAGCTTTATGTTTAAATTCGATGCGTATTTGTTTCCTGCTTCAATGCGATGCTCATTTGTTTCTCATTGTCTTGATTGAATGCTGCTCAAATTATCCGGATAATGTTTGCGAGGTCATAAGCTTCGTATAAACAGAATCAGTTGGTTGGCATCCCTGTGCATGTCAGGGGGAGGAGGAGGAGGGGGGCTAGGATGGTTGAAATGGTGCATCATTTATCATATTGTGTGCGCGGTAGACTTGAAGATATTCACAGACCACAAACTGGTTTGCGATTTATATTTTTCGCAGTGCTGTAGACCGTTCTGTGGTTTTAACCTTTGACCTCTAATTCGAAAACTTCCTGTAGAGTTTAAGGACCCCCTTGAAGATGACCGTAGCCTGACCTATAAGTCTTTCCTTGAAATATTTCTTTTGTTTATTGGGCTGACTTTTCATGCCTCGTAGAAACCTTTAATGTCAAAGACAATACTTCAAAATTTTTTACGATTTTTAATTTGTGAATATTGCTTTACGTTTTTGTGGCGATTTTTACTTGTGGTGGTATCACCGATTTTTAAAGATCAAGTATAAAATGCATGAGTCGCGGTAAGTCGCTTATGGATTTAAAAGATATGATCCTTCTTTATCATTGGGATTCATCCCAATGATGAAATTCAGAAGATGAAGAGTCATGATGTAGAGTTGCTTCTCGTCGTCGTAGGACTATTGATCGTTGTGATGAAAAACCTAGTGCTGCTTTGTGTACTGATATTTTGGCCCGCTTCACGTACCCGAACTCGCTAATTCTATGAAACTGAATCAATCTTATTCCAACGAATATGTCTGTGGTCGATTCTATGTTTTTGGATGAAAAACCACACTGCCCTTTGCCTCAGACCGACTAACTCAGCCACGTTGTGAAAAAGGCCTCCCATCATACGGGACTCACTCACTATCAACCACATTACACACAATTTACAGACATTATATACGGCGCAATAAGTTGATGATGTACCTACAACCCCACAACAACCAACCAATCTAAGTATTCGTCTTGAAGCACGTTTGGTCTCTCTCCCTAGCGTATACCCCAATCTGGGATTTCTGGTCCACATAAGATTACAAGTAGAATCGTTCAATTTTAGTTGCCATTTTTTGGATCATACGTGCAACCACTCGAAGTCTTTTTGAAGCATCATGGCCTTGCACGAATTAACAACCCGTGTCATCTTAAATTCATGCTCTTGTGGTTAGACAGTTAATAGAATCGTCGTCCTCCCTATATCGGGTGGAAAAGACGTGAGTTCCAGTCCAGTCGATGACGTGAGGAATTTTTATGGGCCTTTTCCACAATGTCGCTGAGTTAGCCGGTCTCAGGCGAGGGTAACATGGTTTTTCCTCCCAGAAACTGGGAGTTCATTCAGCAAACAGAAAATCGACTACAGAACACACGCAATTTACAGACGGAGCAATATGGCCTTAGTCGCTGATGTTCCTAAAAACCTCACTACAACAACTTAAAATCATCAGTAAATTTTGACTGCTTCTTTTGAATACCCTCTTCAGTATCCTTTATGAATATTAGAAATAGGAGGGGCCCAATATCGAACCTTGGGGAGCCTCACTTTTTACACCGGTCCACTCTGAAGAAACATTTATGACCTTCCCTGTTTCTTATCTTTTAGTCAAATTGCAATCATGCGTAGTATCTTCCTAATAAGTCCATCTTGTTCCAGTTTATAGAGTAGCTTCCCATGAGGGACAGTATCAAAAGCTCGTAAAGTTAAAATTGTTATCACACCAAATGTTTCTTCGTAATGAACACATCATAGTAATTTATCAAATTGACCACGAATTACCTTCACTTAGCGAACCCATGCTGGGATCTCTTCGGAATACCATTCTTGTCGAGATGATAGTGAATCCTTAACCACAGACTCCATGATTTTCTCTACTACAACAAAAGTCCAACTCACTGACTTATAGCTACCTACCTCTTCTTTAGCACCACCTTTGTGAACTGGGGAGATGTTATGGTTTTTCTAGTCCAAAGGAAATCATCCTGGAGTCTAATGGCACTCCCATTAACATACTATAAACTCCTGGAGCTTTTCTCTCCAATCTCAGTAGCTTTTCTAAAAAAACGCTTGTGTGAGATCATTATATCATTTATTTTACAGAAATCTGAATCCTTAACATTCCCCAAGAAATCGAGCTTACATTCGGTTGGAAATATCGTTGAGGAGTATCTATTCAACTCATCTGCCATTTCTGCTGGGATTTCGATGGACTTTCCACTGCAACCTATTAAGAAACTTATTGGATTTGCTCTCTTCTTTCTCGTATTCACGCATGAGAAGAAAGATCTCTTTGTCCCCCTTCTTGATTGTTGCTGGTGCTTTCACCCTCTTGCCCGTCGGTGGCTTTATTACAATACAGTTTCTTTTGCTCAATCAAATTCTTAACCTCACCTGTTTTCCATCTTACGTTTGCGAATCTGACCACTGATAGGAATTCGTTTGTGGCCTGATGATTAATCCCTTGAAGATTTCCCATACCATCCCATACTATACAGTAATTACCCAATTAACTGAATCCAAGAAATACCTCATTTTGCTGATCCGGTTGCTGCAATTCGAAGGATTCAGTTTCAAAGAATTGGACATTGTGGCAACTATGTAAAAATGGTATGCCATTGCCGAAAATGTCAATATAGGACATCGCCTTGAGAATGGGAGATACCATGACAAACAGCCACAGAGTTCGCTCCACCTGCCAACATAATTCATAGCTGCCGACGAGGTTGGTAGTACCTGGAGAAAAACTGAACTAATCTACTTTGAAGCTACCGTCTTAAGCGTTGATGGAAAAAACCAAAAAAAAAAAAAAAAAAGAAAAAAAGTAGGTTAAACAGAGCACGTATCATTCTTGAGTTATGCAATAGCGAACACTTGTATGTACCCTTAGACGATGGAGTTAATATCCCCCGATCCGCTTTGCTACCTTGACCCGATACCGCACACCACCTGTTATAAATTTTTGTCCAGGATGGGAAAGAAAGTGGTTTGTAAAACTCCTTCACGTGGAACGGAGCAAGGACACAACCAAGCAGAGTCATCTGGTGATCTTTCAACAGCCCCAAGCAAAAAGCCGTTATTAGCTCCATTGGCTATGTAGCACAATGCTATTATTGCGTCATTGTCCTTGACACTGCAAAGGAGGTGAATCTTTTGATTTATTAACCACTGCTGAACTTTGGAGAGAGAGAGAGAGAGAGAGAGAGAGAGAGAGAGAGAGAGAGAGGCAAAAAAAGTAAGCGTACCTTTCCATCTATCCGCCATTAGGAACACATTTCAAGTTGTCCATTAATCATTTCTGTCGTGACGAATCCGAACTGTGAGAGAATCATCATCTTGGATACCTAGCAACCATATTATTAGGTGTCCTAATAGTCATTGGTTACATACTTCGGCTTTGGTTTTTTTTTTAATTGCATATCCTTCTGAAATCTGAATCTTCTGGAAGTTCTGTCAGTAACCTAAGGGTAGAGAAAAACTCGCTTAACCTTGAAAGAGTTAATGGACCTGGCCTGCCAGTCCCTTGATTTGCTTCTATTGAGCATATTTGAGGTACGATGAGCCAGCAACTTAGAACCAAGCCTCAGCCAACGAAGATTTCAGCGATTTTAAGGAGCCGGTTACCCTCAAAACGAGTAGGGGACTCTTGAAAACTGGACTTAGGGAATTGACCATTACAGTGGTCAGCCCAGCTCCAACTGAACCGTTGAATGCCGGGAACAGAAGTAATGGGACCGATTTATGCAACAATCCTAATAGAGAGAGAGAGAGAGAGAGAGAGAGAGAGAGAGAGAGAGAGAGAGAGAGAGTAGAAGAAAATACCTTAAAATACCTTATAGGTACATTAACAATGCTGTGACAGCTCCTGGTCCACAACGATACTTTCGCTCAGCTGATGACTGACAAAGCCGTTCTGGATGATGAAAGGACTAGCAATATACCACGAAATTTCTGATTCTAGAACACGGCCACCAGAGGGCGCAATACACCGGAGTGCACTGTGGGTTTATTATTATTGACGTGAAAACATCTTTAATGGCACTTATTAAATTTTCGGACTAAAGTAAAGTCGATTGGTAACGAAAATGCGAGACGGAAATGACGCAAATTACGTAACTTCCTTGATGACGCTAACTCAGTCACTAACGCTGATTCGTTCGAGTGAGTAGTGGGCGTGAACATAAAATGTTATATCGTTCATAATAAATATTTCGGACTGAAGTAAAACCGATTGGTAACGAAAATGCAAGACGTAAATGACGTCACTTCTTAAATAACTAATGATGCTAACTCAGTCACTAACGTTGATTCGGTAGAGTAAGCAGCGGGCGTCAGCATGAAACGATATATCGTTTATAACTTTGGTTCTAGCTGCTAGATTTTAAAAATTTAAACGGTTTTGATTTTCTTTCGTCTTCTGCTATCGAATTGTGAAAAGTATTAAAAATACAACCTCAAGTATACGTTTCTTAAGTACGTTTTCACATAAAATAAAACATCACTCGGGTGTACAGGGTAAACACACCGTTTGCCTTTTATGGCTTCCTGCACACCCGCATATATCGGGCAAGAGTTCGAAGCGGGTTAAAAATGTTTTACGAAACCACTATTTATTACTGCCAACGTTTGAAGTCTATTTACATATCATCCTCATTAGAGAATTTGCATTCGAGGATGTCACAATTTGAAAATTTGGATACAATATCTGAGTCTAATCCAGTTCGAAATCCATAACCCAATTAAAAAAAATATATATTAATTAACGCAAATCAATTACGATGCTTTCGAACTATGCGACAATCGCCACAATCGCTCCATATTTATTTGCAGTGTCTATAGAGCGATTACTCCATAAACACACATCCATCTCCCTATGAAAACAAACGCGCTTCCTCTTACGTCGAAACAATTGGAGGGCTATTAGCGTTGACAGGCTTCATAGACGCATTACCAGAAAGGCAGACTTCCCTAAAAGCTGTTGCCCTCGCTGAGAACTAGGGGAGGCCCATTTGGCGCCGCACGTGGGGAGTGGTATGCGATTTGTTAATGTTCCTGCTGGAGACTTTTTTCCACTTCACCCAGTAACTCATTCCCCCTCTTCCTTTTTTTGCCCCCTCCCCCTTCAAGATAAAGGTACTTCCTACTGAGTCAGAACACGCCTCTGGAATCGTGGAATGTCGCCCTCCCACATTCTGTTTCGGAGAAATCGTTCTATCGTAGTGAACTGGTCCTTGAATCTGAAGTCACCCCATCTCGTTTTCTCCCGCCCCCCTGTGGGTTTACGTGTCCCTCACCTCAGTAGTTTGTTCGATTTGATCGAGGACTGTTAAGCGTTGAATGGTGGGCCAGCTATGGTGTGTTTGTTTGCGTGTTGTCACGAGACAAAGTGGCTCATTGTCAAGGAGATGACTCGGGGGGTAATTACAATTACTCCGAGGTTCGGACGCAGATAAGAGTGTAGCGTTTCTTCTTTTTGTGTCATTGTTTAGAAGGAAGTTTGTTACTTTCCTACGTGTACAATCCTTCACCTTTAATAAGTCTGCTCGTAATCTTGAAGATTACAAACAGGCGCATTTAAAATACTTTTCCTTGTTTTGTGGTCATGAATGAGTTGGATGCTGAACTTTCTGATAGGAGTCTCCTTAGTTAATACAAGGTCGCTCCTGTGGGTGGTGCTGTGAGCTTGTATCGAGATAACATTCTTGCTTGTATTTCGAAATCTTCACAAAGACTGCTTTTTCGAACGCCTTTTCACTTTCTTTTATGTGATTAACTGAAGAGAAAAGTAAATATAGTTAGTTTCTAATCAATCATTTACTAAAATTATAATTTTATAGAATACTTAACAAAATTCTATAGATTTGTGTTCTTGAAAATTAGCCGTTTAGTGTAATTCTAACTGTATAATATTTATTGCTGTTCTCCCATATACTTTTAAGTCCCTTTTCTCTCTGTGTCTTATACAGAGAGTCATATGCAAATACACGTGAAGCGTACATGGACTGTCTAAAAATATATATATACTGAGTATATCACTGAGTGTATATATTTATATATATATATATACACTTGGTGATCACTGAATTGTGACCACTCCATCTGTAATGGACTATACCGCATAACTTGCAGGCAGGTGGCGGTGGTTGCTTAATATGGGGCATGCTTTATGGCAAGAACTAGGACCCATGATGCGTATGGACCAACATTTCACTCGTGAGGTCCACAGGCAGCCAGTACGAGACCATGTGCACCTTACCAAGTTGCTGTTGGTTAAAAAGGTGAAGGAATAAGTGGAGAGAGAGAGAGAGAGAGATAGAAAGAAGAAAAAGACAGCAATGAGAACAACAGAGAGGAGGAGAGAGAAAGAAGGAGAAAAAGGGAGATAAGCACAGAGAGAGAGAGAGAGAGGGGGGGAGAGATGGAGAACGTAACAAAAAGACATAGGAAAAAGAGAGGGGAAGAGGGAAAGACAGTGAGACACAAAGAGCGAATACAGAGGAGAGAAAGATTGAGAAGGAGAAAGAGGGGATTAAAAAAGAGAAGGAGAGATAGATAATTGAAGATAGGGACGAATCGCAGAAAGATACGGATGAAGAGAGTTGAGAGAGAGTTTTTTTTTTTTTTTTTTTTTGGTAGTTGTTGGCGCATCGGCTTCTGTGGCCATAATGCACCTCCCAAGGTTTTTGCAGTACTTTGATCCAAGCCCGAGGCGGGATTCGAACCCGCGACCTTTGGGTTGCCAGGCAGGCACTTTACCCACCTGGCTAGCCCGGTCGGCTAGAGAGAGAGAGAGAGAGAGAGAGAGAGAGAGAGAGAGAGAGAGAGAGAAGAAAGGAAACAGATGTGAGAAAAATAAGAGAGAGCGGGGAGACGAGGAAAGAAAAACATGAAGGAGAAAAAGAGATATAAGTAGCGAGATAGAGTGGAAAGAAGAGAGAGAAAAAGAGAGAGAGAGGTAGAAGGATAGAGAGACAAAAAAAGAGAGAGAGAGAGAAGGGGGGAGAAATGGAGAACGTAACTAAAAGACATAGGAGAAAGAGAGGCGAAGAGGGAAAGACAGTGAGACAGAAAGAGCGAATACAGAGGAAAGAAAGATTGAGAAGGAGAAAGAGGGGATTAAAAAAGAGAAGGAATGATAGATAATTGAAGATAGGGACGAATTACAGAAAGATACGAATGAAGAGAGAGAGAGAGAGAGAGAGAGAGAGAGAGAGAGAGAGAGAGAGAGAGAGAGAGAGAGAGAGAGAGAGAGATGGGGTAAGCAGAAAAAAACAGAAGGATAGGGAGAGAAAGGTAACAATGAGAAAAACCGAGGGGAGAGAAAGGAGAAAAACAAGATAGAGAAAGAGGGAAGAAAGGGAGAAAAAGAGAAGGGAGAAGGGGAATAGAGAGAGGGAGAGAGAGAGAAGGGAAGGGAAGCGATGGGAAAAGAGAAGAAGCAAGAGAGGGGAAAAATTAAAGAGAAGGGAGAAAAATAATGCGCGAGAAAGATTACGGAGATATAGAATTGGAGGAGAAAAAGAGAGGACAGACAGATAACATAAAATAAAGACAAATTACAGAGTGCCACATATGAAGAGCGAGCGTAAGATAACCACAGCAATGGAGAGACAGAGAGACACCGAAAATTCGGGAAGTGTGTGGGTGGGAAGAGAAAAAGAGATAGAAAGAGTGGTGTTACAAAAGAGAAAGGAAAAAACGAAGAAAGAGGAGGAGGAGGAGGAGGAAGAGAGACATTAGCCTGTTTGTTTGTTATTTGGTTTTTAGGAGCATTAGCAACTAAGGCCATATTGCTCCGGGATATGCGGTGGTCATTCCCTGACCTTTCCGCATCCTCCGTGTTTGGTGGTGAGGGGCTCGAACCCCGGTCTAATCAAGAAGCGTGTGCTACGCACTGCTGCTCCTTCCCACCTGGCGGAGACATTAGCAAAAGAAACAGAATGATGTAGGACCGTTTTTTGTTTTTCAAAGAAATACGAACATTTTGGAATATCGTCACAGTAACTAGCGGTTACCGCAACTGACAAGGAGGCCTCGAAGACATCCTTGTGTGACCCCCCCCCCCTCTATTCGTCTGGCCACAGCACCTCCTAAACTGGAAGAACAGAAGAAAGCAACTGTAAACGTTAAAGGAACAATCGCAAAAGGAGCAGCCACTTCACACAAAACACATTTCGAGCAACGTTACAATTAAACCGAATGGGGAAATATTTGCGTTCAGTTGCCCCTGGCAACGGCCCCATTCTGCGCGCATTGTGGACATAAAACCCGCCGGGTGATCTTTCTCTCTCTCTCTCTCATCCCACTGCTAAGCAAAATTGGATGATTTATGGCTTACACGAGAGGCTGTTAAGCCACAATCCTAGCCACCCTTTACCCCCTCCGTTAGTCGACTGCAGCGCCGCCTGTCGAAGACAACGTTACCGCATAACTGAATAATCCAACCCCACCTCCTAAAGCGGAATTCTCTTTTAGGGGGTTTATTGGGGTACAAATATTGCGGAAGCCTGTGAGGCATCTTTCTCGTAAGTTCCCACTTTAGTACATCGACCTCTTAAACACGTAACAGACGCTAACCTCTTACACAGAAACCAAGCGCCGTTTCAAGTAGTTCGGCTGGTTTGTCTCGCCCGGAAGTGTTCAACAAACAAGTTTAGTAAGCCCACTTGGAAATACAGAATAATAAAGAGGGAGTTCATCATTATTTCGCTGTCATGTTTATTAAGGTTGGCGACTGAGCTATTCACGTCGGTTTATGCGACCATAGCGTTCATCTGAACGCGGGAAATTAGGCGGCGCAGATATCCGACCGAGATAAGAAAATCGGAAGTTAAAAAAAAAAGAGATTGATAAAAGAGAGCGGATATAATCACGATTATTATTTTAATAATCAGTATATTGCGGGGAAACAGTTTCCTCAACAATAAGGGCGCTGTTTGTCACATGTCACAGAATGGCACTTACTATTGTTGCGCGAGTATACATTGTTATTAGACTAATTTTCGAAATAATCAAATAAGAGAGTTTAAACTTTAGATAAGACGGCCATATTGGATCCAAGATGGCGATCAAAGAGACATTATCCATCCCACGCATGTTTATAAACAAAAGATGTTTATTAACTAGTTAGGGGGGTGGGTGGAGTAACTTTCTTAAGATGATTAGATCGATTAATGTCTTATTTGATATTTTGGTTAAACAGATGGGAGTCTTTTGGTAGGAATAGGGTGTTGAGGAAAACGATCCTGTCCTACTTTTATTGACATTATGATAAGGATCTCTTTCTCTGGCATGTGACTTCTAGGAGGAATAGCCCTTGGCCTCATTTCTTCGTGTGGTATTTCCTGACGTCGTGTCTTTATCGACACCCTGGACACGTACGAAATAGGAAAAAGATTGAAATATTTTAAATATCTTAGTTTAGAAGTGGTTGGACCTCCCTTGCTTCGAATTATGTCGTATCCATCCGCGGGCAACCTTTGGATAAACAGTTCACTTCCTTTAACCAACCAATGTGACAAACAAAATACACCGATGCCTCAAAAGTTAAGGAACAAACGCAGAAAGAGAAATTTTCGTTTGCTTTGTGTTGTTTCTTAACTTTTTGAGCAGTAGTGTACTTTTACTGCAATTATCTATAGCTTTATCATGGTGTAGATGACGTGTCAAATAGCGTATCCATCCGTGGGCAACCTTTGAATGACCAGTTCACTTCCTTTAACTAACCAACGTGCCAAAAATACACTGATGTTTCAAAAGTTAAGGAACAAACACAGAAACGTTTGTTCCTTAACTGTTTGGTTTTTTTTGTTTTTGTGTTTGTTTCTTAACTTTTGAGTAGTAGTGTACTTTTACTGCTAATATCTATAGCTTTTTCATGGTGTACAAGACGTCTCAAATGGCGTATCCATCCGTGGGCAAGCTTTGAATAAATACTTCACTTCCTTCAACCAACCAGTGTGCTAAACAAAATACACTGATGCCTCAAAAGTTAAGGAACAAACGCAGAAAAAACTAAATCTAATTTTTTTTGCGTATGTTTCCTAACTTTTGACCAGTAGTGTACATTTACTGCTAATATCTGAAGCTTTCTCACGGTGTAGATATATATATTTCCTTTCGGGTCAGAGAGAGAGAGAAATAATTTATTTATTATTATTTTTTTTTATCGTCACCCTGAATGCGCATGAAAAAAAAATACACTGATGCCTCAAAAGTTAGGGAACAAACGCAGAAATATAAATTTAGTTTTTTTTTTTTGTTTTTGCTTCTTGACTTTTGAGCAGTAGTGTACTTAAATTTTATTTACTTAATATCCATAGCTTTTTCATAGTTTAGATGACGTGTCAAATATATACATTTCCTTTCGGGTCACACCGAGAACTCCTGTTTTTTTTTCGTTTTATTTTTTTTCTGTCATCTATTATTACTGAAAGATAGAATGAATTTTTGATAACTAGGTGATGTACGCCGAGATTCATCTATAATTCATGATCCTCTGTGAATATTAATGAAGACAGTATAGCGAATGCTTTCACTCTACTCTTTCCCTCACCTCCTAAATTTAATAAACTTGCGCGAATTTGCATGAGGGTACACGATATCTCCTGGAATTCCTCTCCAATCTAGTTAACAGCACACTTTGCTACGGGTTAAATGGGAAAGCCAATTTAGGATTTTTTTTTTTTTTTTTTTTTTTTTGCTTGTTTGTTTGTTTGTTTCCAGCTTGTCAAAACAACAAGATAAATCAGCCTTGCAATAATGAATCGTATATCTAATTTGGTTATCACGTGAACTAAAAAACGTAATAAATATATAATGAAGAAGCATTCTTTTGTAATTAGTCTAAAGTATTACCTAATTATTTCTGCAACCATCCCTCCCTTAATTAAAATAAATTATTGACTAAATTTCATTTAAGTTTTTCTTTGGTTCAGACTTCAATTTTGACTAAGGTCCAACTTTATTAAATTTATTTTCATTTTATAATCGGTTCTGATATAAAGTTGGCGCCTAGAATTGACTATTAGCAGACGTCATCGGTTGCCCAGCAACGAGTCACTCTTACTGACTTTGAGGTAAACGATGAGACTCCAACATAACAAAATTTTATTACAAAATTCCAGTGGAAAATCAAATATAATGGAAAAAATTATAAAAAAAGTGTTTTCTGGTGGAGATTTGAACCATTAATGAGTATCTAATCAGCCTCATCATGTTAAAATACACCAGGACGCTATTAATGTAAATGTTTTACCCATTAAGTTTAAGAAACGATTTACCTTAACTTTTTGGACATAAGTGTATCAATATCAATTACGTTGAAGGTTCACACAATGAAATTGGTTCTCAACAATGGTAGGAGGAATAGTGTCAACAATGAGATCAGCTCATAGCAGTTCCAGGACTACCATTGTAAAGAAATCATCTCATTGTTGATAGTCATTCCTTTCATTGTCGAGAATTTTCATTGCTGATGGATCATAGTAGACAGTCCAGCCATTGTTAAGAACTAATTTCATTGTTGAGTACCGATTGTTGAGTTTCTCTTTCCATTGTCGAGTACTGATGGTTGAATTTCTCTTTCCAGTGTTCAGTTTCTCTTTCCATTGTTAAGTACTGATAGTTGAGTTTCTCTTTCCATTGTTGAGTACTGATTGTTGAGTTTCTCTTTCCAGTGTTGAGTTTCTCTTTACATTGTTGAATACTGATTGTTGAGTTTCTCTTTACATTGTTGAGTTTCTCTTTCCATTGTTGAATACTGTTTGTCGAGTTTCTCTTTCCATTGTTGACTTTCTCTTTCCATTGTTGAGTACTGATTTCATTATTGAAATCACTTCTCAACATTATATTATTCAACTGCAACAAATATTTTCTTGTTGCAGTTGAACGGGCAGGAAAGAGGAGGAAATCCGAGGGTGCAACGTCGGAGGAATAAGGAGAATGTGGCAATATTTCAAACCCACATTCGTGGGCACACCTCACTGCAGCATGAGAGGAATGTGCATTATCGTGGAGTCTTCCAAAGGTAATCTATATTACCTTTGGAAGACCCTGAGTGCATGGGATTCCCCATGCACTGAGGGTCTTCCACATTTGGATTATTTATTCCAATGTGCGACAATACTGTAAATTGGGCAGTCTTCTCCATAAACCGCAACCATTTCTTCATGGATTGTTTTTGGGAAAGAAGAACCGATCTGTATTCCACTTTATCCACTGTGACACTTGACTTCATTCAGCAATTCAAAGAAAAAACACATGGATTGGCAGATCGAAACCAAGCTTCGTGTGGTTGCTGTAGAGACCTCAAGGTATCTTTTTATCATAACTACTTGTGGGTGAATACAAATTTTTTTGAACTTCGAATATGAACCAAAGATTTCATTAAACAAACATCAGTACCATCAGTACATTATCCCCGTTTCTGGGGTTCTTACACCGACACATCTCCAAATTAAGAGTTCTTTAATGATGGTACTTGAAATCAAGGATTCTAAATGAAGCATTCACCTTGCAACTTATGGTATATGACGTCATACACGTCTCGTCCATCCACTTCACAATGCCATTATGTGTCCATCCATTTATAATGGAGATTAATTTTTTTTTTGCAATATTTATGGTGTGAAAGGCCTGGAATAATGGGGTCTTGTTTGTCCACAGTTATTTTTATCGGTGCAAGTGGGAAATGAATATTGACAGAATGCGTAAGATTTTTGTTGTTGTTGAGGAACTCCCAGAAATTCTTTTATACGAGGGCATTGCATGCGCTTACGTGCGTCTGATAACAACATCGAGCATTTCTTTCGCTGCTTAAAATACAGTTCAAAAGAAGGGCAACGTTGTGTTCAAACATGCATGACAGTCACGGAGACCGGCCCTCATACACGAAAGGCTATTTCTAGCACTCTTGCCACTCTATATTAAATTTCAGGATGTTGTGTGGAGTACACACTACAGATGTGTCCGTTGGGTAAACTGTTTGCAGTGTTTACAGAAAATCGAGAAGGGTACGAATGAACGGGGCTTAGAAAGAAATCTTTGTTAATAGTTTTAAACACCGAATGTACAGTTTTTCCAAAAATATCAGAAGAAATGTCTGAGGAGTTGAAAATTATCGGTGGAACTCCATTGTTAACCATCACACAAAATGTTTGACAATTCTGGTTGCAAGCAGTTGCTCTGTTGAAGATTTTTTAAGAAATGGTTATTCAAGTAGGCAGTTTTGGCCATTGTTCAGAGCTGATTTCATTGTTTACGATCTGTTGGCAACTAATTTCATTGTTGAAAAATCGTTTTATTTCATTGTAGATTGCATGGGCACCTTCCGTTGTTGACAATGAATACCATTGTTTAAGGATCCACTTATTTCATTTTCGAATTGTGTTGGAGAGAGAGAGAGAGAGAGAGAGAGAGAAGAAATGAAAAAGAGAAATAAAAAGAGAGAAAGAAAGAAAAGAAAAGAAAAGAAAAGGAGAAATAAAAAGAAAGAGAGAGAGGAAAAAAAAGAAAGGAGAGAGAGAGAGAGAGAAAGAAAAGAAAAGGAGAAATAAAATGAAAGAAAAGAAAAGAAAAGAAAAGAAAAAGAGAAATAAAAATAGAGTGAGAAATAAATACAAGAAAAGAGACAGAGAGAAAGAAAAGAAAAGAAAAAGAGAAATAAGAAGGAAGAAAGAGAGAGAAAGAAAAGAAAAGAAAAGAAAAGAAAAAGAGAAATAAAAAGAGAGAGAGAGAAAGAAAAGAGAAATAAAAAGGAAGAGAGAGAGAAAGAAAAGAAAAGAAAAAGAGAAATAAAAAGAGAGAGAGAGAGAAAGAAAAGAAAAGAAAAGAAAGAGAGAAATAAAGAGAGAGAGAGAGAAAGAAAAGAAAAGAAAAAGAGAAATAAAAAGGAAGAGAGAGAGAGAGAGAGAGAGAGAGAGAAAGAGAAAAGAAAAGAAAAAGAGAAATAAAAAGAAAGAGAGCAAGAAATACAAGAAAAGAGAGAGAGAGAGAGAGAGAGAGAGAGAGAGAGAGAAAAGAAAAGAAAAAGAGAAATAAAAGGTAAGAGAGCGAGAACTAAAAGGTAAGAGAGCGAGAAATACAAGAAAGAGAGAGAGAGAGAGAGAGAGAGAGAGAGAGAGAGAGAGAGCGCGAGAGAATGGACTAAAAATGAGAAAGAGGTGAAAGAGAGAGAGAATGAATGAAGAGGAACAAGAGATAGCGTGAGAAAGAAAGATAATGGAACAGAGAGAGAGAAAAGATAGAAAAACAGAGAGAAATAGAGAGATATAAAGAAATAAATAAATAAAGAAAAGGAAAATAAGAGAGAAAGAAAGGAAGACAAAATGAGAAAGAGGTGAGAGATAGAGAGTATGAAAGATAAAGAAAGAAAGAAATAAAGAGAAGAAAAGTTAAATAAAGGAAAAGAAAGCGAAGAAAATTTAAATAAAGGAAAAGAAAGCGAAGAAAATTTAAAGAAAGGGAAAGAAAGAGAAGAAAATTTAAAGAAAGAGAAAGAAAGAGAAGGAAAAATAGAGTAAGAAAGAAAGAGAAGGACAAATAGAGTAAGAAAGAAAGAGAAGTAAAGATAGAGTAAGAAAGAAATAAAGAAAGAGACAGAGAAAACCAAAAGGTGGAAAGAAAAAGAAAAGTATGGAGAAAGAAAGAAAAGGAGAGAGAGAGAGAGAGAGAGAGAGACTCACTTGCTACTATTATGATACCATTAGCAAGTGCCCGCTACATGGTATCCGCGAAATGTGTACACCCAAACCCCCCTCCGTCTCCTAACACACACGCAGTAATTTGCATGATAATTATCGTCGTGTTATGACCATATATTTCCACGAATGCATCATTTATATTTTATCTCTTCTGCCAATCTTTACTTCAACACGGAACGACAGACAAAAATCAAAAGAAGCAATTCCCTTTGTGGACGCCACAACCCAAATGAAAAACCACTTTGGACATTTCGCGCGTGGATTCGTGAATAATATTTATTTCACGTGACCTGGGAAGCATGCCTTTCGCTGTAGTTGGAAAAAGCATGTTTCCTTGTAGTAAATTATTTAAAAATTATAAAGTGTAACTACTTAAAATGATTTTATAATTGAAATTTACTACTGATTTTATAATTAAAACGAATAAATTTTTCAAATTTTCAGATCGACTTTTCAAGGTTTTGAAGATCCGTGAAGACCTTTTGCAGACGTGCTTTTGCCCATTCATCTGTTCCTTGGAAACAGTGGACAAGTTCCGTTTATGAAGTCAACGAATGCCTCTTGGGACAAGCCATGTACGGCACCAAACGAATTGTTGTCGTAGATGTGTATAATGACGCGGATGTGGCTCCAAAAAGTGTGTCCAAAAGGATAAAACGTCTGTCCAGCGGTTCTGCATCTTCCGATGAAGCCGAGGATGAGCATCCCAACACCTCGGAGGATTTACTGACTCTTCCCAGTTTGGTAAAGCCTCCCAAGAACCATGATGACTTCGTGACGGTGGTCAAAGTGGATGACAACTATCAATCCGAAGCACTGGCTTCGGATAATCCATTTGTAACGGTGCTTCAAGTTCACGACTCCTTCCATGATGAGGAAACGGAGGAAGTTACGGTGTACCGACTTCCGGGAGAGAGACTGGGGATGGCTTTGAAATTCGAGGGCGGCATGGGCAGTTCGGACAATGTTTCCAGGGTTTTCATCCAGTCGATCAACCCGGACAGTCCTGCCGCTAGAGCTCAATGTTCCATAACTCCTCTCAGGGAAGGAGATGAGATCTTAAAGATTGACGGTGCACAGGTGTCTTCGATGACGCGCATTGACTGTGTTTCGCTTCTAAGGGACTCTCCGGTCTGCATCAAAATTGTGGTTCGTCATCAGTCTATGAACTCTGTACCAGAGACAAATGGACACGACTTTGGTTATTACGATGGCACAATTGATGCGATCAGAAAACCCACTTTGAATAGGAAAAAGAAGGGTCCACCACCACCCATTCCGCTTCGGAAATCCTCTCTAAGAGACTGTGACGGGGACATCATGCTTAGTGTCAGGGAGAGCATTCAAAGAATCGAGGCAAGGAATAACGATCGATCATCGGTGAAAAGACCCATGCATCCTCCTCCACTCCCGCCTCGAAGACCCAAATCTCAGTTACTCGAAGAGCAGGAAGAAAATCAAAAACCATCCTTTCCAAGTGGGTCCGTCAGTGTCCGATTGCCCGGATGGGAGGAACTGATGTTAAGAAGATCAGGACGAGTAGATGAAATCATGGATGACGAGATGCCAATGAAGCCAGACGTGTACACAGATTTGATTGCCGAAGAGGACAAACAGGTGATTGAATCAGAATCTGACGACACGGGCAGTTCAGTGTCCACAGTCATTGAACGGTTTTCTCGAACTAGCACAGCGAACTCGAGTTTTTCTGAGAATTCTCACGTGTCTCAAGACAAGGAGGACTCTACCTTTGACTTAGAACAGGTGTTGAGCCCCTTTGAGCAACTCGAAAGAGAACTGGACGAAGACAATCCCGAAGTTGGGTTACTCTCTAAGGGAGAGCAGCCTGAATCTTCCATGAATGAGCTAAGTGAAGAGGAAGTTTCCCAGATCGAAGAAGACCAGGCAGAGGAGATGGAAGATACTGAAAGTACCGAAAAGCAGCCGATATTCGAGTCAACCTCAAATTCAGAAGCAATCACCATTGAACCACCAGCATCATTCCAGGACAGAGCAGATGCCGAAAAGAGACTCGATGAACTGATTTCTTTAGGTGAATCATCAAATACAAAGTCTAGGATATCGGATGAGAATGTGACTACCATGGTAGTAGGGTCTGTAAACGAGAAAAAGGATACCTTCAACAGTGAAGCCAATGAGTCTGATCTACAGATGGCAGAGGAGAACCAAATTCCAGATGACTGCTTAAATGAGGATTCTGATCCTTCTGATGATGTGTTTGATGATTCGTCAGCAGAATTCTGCCCATCTTCAGCAGAAGTAGATTCACAAGTAACAGTCAGCGAAACTGTAAATGAAGAAACTGTTGTAGTCAGCAAGGAGCATTTTAAGCCTCCAGTTCCGGTGAAGAAAAAGCTTTCACAACCACCACCAGTTCCTCCAAGAAGATCCAAATTGTCTCCGCCATCTCGAAGAGGAGAAGATAATTCTTCTCCTTCCTCTTCCTCCTCCTCAGTTTTTAGCCCTCTGTCCAAGATTCCCAGGCCGATATACCAAAAATCGCCTCCTTCGACCACAAGAGGGCGCACATTAACCACTAAATCTTCTACCACAACTTCTAGCAGGACAACATCGGAAACCAGAAGTACAGGCAGGAAAACCACTAAAATTGAATCGGTTCGGAGAGTGGAAGTCGTGGAGAATTCCACTTCAGTAACCAGAGTCACCAAGCAGAAAGATGGGTCTTTAGTTGAGGAGAAATTCACTGCTTCCCAGTCATTTGGGGAAGCTTTTCAGTCCCTAAAGTCAGAGACCGACCGCGAGATTAAGGAATGTTCCCGAACTTTGACTGCTGCCAGCATCAGTGCCTCAGCTTCCATTAGCCGCGTTGATAATCTGGAGAACCATGGAAACGGAAGTGATGTCAAGTATACCGGAAGTTGGTAAGTAAATGACTTAATACCTCTTTCAATATGTAAATTACTTTAATAAAAAAGTGCATGGATCTTTAGATGGAGGATTTGTATCATCTGCATTCTTCACCTTAAGACTTCCATATGCTATTATTATCTTTATTTAGATAATAAAGTATTTTATTATCAATTATCCAATAAACATTTCTGTTCTTCTGACCAAGGTCAAACTCGGATCTGTGCCCATTGTATTTTCATAGTGGTCGCAGAACCTGTTCTAAGCGCGAGATGGATTGAAGATAGGGATTAACAAACACCATTTGGTTGGTATTCGTTGATCCCCGATTCTTGTTGGAAAGCCGTAAGATAATTGGTCGATACGGGACCAAGAAACACCTTGTGGAATAAAGGATTATGCGACCATTGGAGAATTGGAAAAAAAAGGAGAGGTGGAGAGGTTCAAGACGTCGACCGACCAATAAAGTTATTACTGTAGGAATCGAACAACTCTCCTGGTGTTCGATTTATACAGCTTTGTTCAATACAGCCTCGAACATCTCTTTTACCAGGACATTGTCACCTTCGTCTTCAACAAGTAGGACTTCTTGGCCGTGTAGCAGTCCGAAAACACTTATTAAAACCAGAATGTGGAAAGAAATGGTTGGCTTGGGCTAAGAGTCATCAACATTGAACAACTGAAGAGTGGAAAAACGTACTCTGGATGGATGAATCCATTGAAATTTTTTGTATCCAAGCGAACAGTTTATGTGAGACGATCTACTGAAGAAAAAATGGTGCCACATTGTTTAGTTCTTACAGTCAAGCACGGTGGTGGTTCCATCATGATGTGGGGTTGCTTCTGTTTTTCTGGAGTGGGGGCATCTCATGTGGACAAAGTTCCTTACAAAGTTTTTTTTATGGAGATTATCTAATCAAACTGAGTGCCTTCGTGTGATAAGTGGTTTGCTATCACACAGCAAGTCATGTGGAAAAGATGCAACGTGTCACCTGATTCAGCAAAACCAGAACCAAAACTAGTCACTTCTGTTCAATAAATAGATTGCAACAAATTGCGCAAGGTACAACAAGAGGAATTTACAATAAGCAGTTTCTAGAAATTCGTTGGTTGTGTACACTATATTGCCAAAGGTATCGGACACCCTTTGGATTTGAGAAAATGAATCACACCTGCCATCTGCTTATGAAATCAACTTCTAACCATCACAGGGTGCCATATTAGCAATTTGTTCTTGCCATTGCAGAAAAATTGCAACTTCCTAGATCAGCCACCATTTTATTACCACCATGACATTTCTATTTGATGTAATCACCGAATGGAAATATCATGGTGATACTACAGCCGGGAAATAATCGAGCAGACTGAAGAAACTCGGGAAGAGACCGGTGGATGATCAGAAGAGTGGTATGTTGATTGTATCAGTCCTCATGTAATACTGTGAATCAGGAGTTCAGAAAGGTACACAAGAACTGATATTACAATATAGTGTAAATGTAAGAGTCGTGGTAGGCCACATCTCTGAAGAAATAGTTGATTGTGTTCTGTGGCTTTCTTACGAAGTCCAAAGAGATTAGCAATATGAGCTAGTAATCAATCTTACAAAAACTTTAAAATTGAGATCTTCTAATTCTTACTTCAAGCTATCAGAGAAGATAAGGAAAAAATAAAGTTTGTGATTTTAGTGAATGGATTTAGAATGACAGAGACTTGATAACTATTTCAAGACATCACAATTACTTGCCACGTACCCCAAATTCCAAAGAAAAAAAATTGTTTGCTGCAATCTCAAGAACAAGTGAATTTGCAACAAATAATGCGCTCCTGAGCTTACTCCTGTTCTATGTCCCTTTTTACATTTTCTTGTTCCACTGGTTCCTTTTGCTTGGACATTTGCTGACATCCAGCCAGTTCCTAAAAAAAGGATGACAAATCCCTCCCATCCAATTATCGTCCCATTGTGCTTACTTGTACTCTTTCTAAAGTAATGGTGAAAACCATTAACCGCCATCTTTTAAACTATCTTCAAACTGTCCATCTGATCAATGATGGACGGTTTCAACTGATCGCCAATATGGATTCTGCCCGTGTTGGTCTATTGGTGATGTCCTGGTTCATGTTAGGAGGCCCACAATCCACAGATCCATTTACGGGCAAATTCAATGGAAAAGTTTGATGGAACTCAAGCAGTTGCTTTTGACATTGCAAAAGCTTTTGATCGTGTTGGGCATAAAGGTCTTCTAAATAAGCTTCCACCTTAGGAATTGCCCAACTGTTTTCTGTAATATTCAGTTGTCTCTCTGACCACTCACCTGCGGGTGTACTGTACAGTATTGCTGGTAGATGGCTCTCAGACATCTCCACTAATGTTGGCGTTCTCCAAGGTTCAGTTCTTTCTCCATCTCTTTTTCTCATGTATATTAATAACCTTCTTCCATTGACTGGCCATTTCAGTCCACCTTCCAGTTTGAGAAACCTTGCCCTCCACAAATATCTTCATCTTCTCGAATAATAATTGTTTGTGTACACTATATTGCGTACATTTTGTACACATTTTTAAAATGTATTCCTGAAAAAGAACATTCTTTGGACACCACACACCCATAAATATTTTCCTCAAATTTATTTTTGAATTATTTCCCAAAAGACGAGCTTTTCTCTGTCCCCTTCTATCTTCCCTTTTTTCTTTCTATTCATTTATTTATTTTTTTTTGTCATCGAACCGAAGTCAGTGTAGCGTTCCAGTCTTGAGTGAAAACACACGTATCATTGTCTTTTGCAGCGATGCGGAAACGGAATCTTGGGGGGAGGACGTCTTTGAAGAAACAGCCGAAGGAACGTCTGCAGACGACAAATTAGAGAGCCGACTAGCAGCCGTCAGTGATGTGACCGGTGACCCCCGCGATGCTCCTATTGCGGTGTCTGCGTGGCCAATAATGCGAGTCGAAGAACAACGTTTGCTTCTGACGTCACAAGAGGGCGCCACCTTACCTGCCGAGGACGCCGAAGGACTCGATGAAGAAACAAACCCCCCCGGTTCCATTCTAAATTACAACAAAGAGGACAAAATTAACGACGAGGATAAACAACCCTCCACCTCCTTCCCTCCTGATAATCTCCTTGAGAAGTCTCCTTCGTTGGGCAATTCCACAGAGCTCCACAAGGACGATGATCAAGATAAGAGCGCAGTGTGTCTTCATCCAAATCCAACTGAAGAACTGTGTATACGCCCTTTAAACCGCATTCATGCGATCAGCCAGCCTCCCACTGGCAAAGGCGCCGTCCCTGTTTTGGAAAACACCATCGTTGAAGAGCCACAGTTAAACACGTGCGAAGAAGCAGAACTCCTGCCAGAAGATGTTACATCACTCATTGACCTGGCTCTTGAGGAAGCGATGGCGCCATCTGGCGGCTGTGAAATGAACGACGATGAATCAGACGACTTTAGTGACGCTATTGATGATTCCGATTTGAAGTGCGCCGAGAATGTTAAGGATATTGAAAGTCAGTCTCTCAGAGAAGAAGAAGAAATAAGTGGTAAGTGATTATTAATAATAATCTTAGTTTTAAACTTTTATTTATAGATTTACAAATTTATTTACAAATTTTATTTACAAAAATCGTAGTGTTTTGGTGTGCTGTCTGTTTGTCAATAAGATTGTTTTCTTTTCAACCTTCAGTCTATTGATGTTATTGTAAAGTTAACGGACGCACATTCTTTCTATTTTTTATGGAAGACAGACGGTGACAGATACAGGGTGGTTGGTTGCACAATCAAAGAAGAGATAAAGTTGCAACATCTCCGGGTAAACCATCTGTGACTTAAAAGTGCGTCGGTGATATGACAGAGGGATCTTACGTGTCCAATGTGGCCTCCTAACCACAGTTATCATTTTTCTTAGAAAAAAAAGAAGATGCAAATTTCGGTGTGTTAGTTAAGTTTGCGTAAACTATTTAATAGTTATTAATTAAATTTCCTATTTCTGTTTTATAGGATTTCAAGAGACAATAATTAGTTATCAAAAACCGGTTAACACATTCAGAGGCTGCCTTTATCATCTTAAAGAAATTGAACAAACGTTTAAATCGAGCAGGAATAAAAACTAGTAGAGAGAGAGAGAGAGAAGAAAGAAATAGTATGATGCAGATCATACTATTTTGGAATGGAAGGGAATTTTGGGGATGGAAGGGAAAATAGAGAGAGGTAGACAGACAGAAGGAAAAGAAGAAGAGAGAAAGAAAAATAGACAGCGACAGAGTAAAGCGTTGAAGACTGCGAACACAGATATAAAGGATGTGAATATAGAAAAGAATAAACAAAGAGAAAAGAGAATAGAGGGAAAGATATATAGGTCAGGGAAGGACGCAGAAGAAAAAAACAATATGAGAGAGAGAGAGCGAGAGAGAGAGAGAGAAAATAGATAGGGAATAAGGAAGAAGATAATAAACAGAGGGAAAGAAAAATTAGAGAGAAAGAGAGAATAAATAAATAAAGAAAGAGTACAGAGAAGGAGACAATAAAGAATAAAGAGAGGAAGAGAATAAATAGAAAGAATAAAGACAGGAATAAACATAAAAAAGGAGAATACAGAGAGAGAGAGAGAGAGAGAGAGAGAGAGAGAGAGAGAGAGAGAGAGAGAGAGAGAGAGAGAGAGAGAGAGAGAGAGAGATAATAAAGAGAAAATAGAGGCGAAGAGAATAAATAGAGGAGGAATAAACACAGAAGAGAGAGAGAGAATAGAGAGAGACGAAGAGAATAAAGAGAGGAGAAATAAACACAGAAGAGAGGCAAAGAATAAATAGAGAGAATACAGAGAGAGAGAGAGAGAGAGAGAGAGAGAGAGAGAGAGAGAGAGAGAGAGAGAGAGAGAAAGAGAGAGAATAAATAGAGAGAATCAAGAGAAAGAGAGACAGAAAGAATCCAGAGAGAGAGAGAGAGAGAGAGAGAATAGGGGATGAATAGAGAGAGGGAAGGAATAAATAGAGAGAATACAGAGAGAGAGAGAGAGAGAATAGGGGATGAATAGAGAGAAAGGGAGGGAATAAATAGAGAGAATACAGAGAGAGAGAGAGAGAGAGAGAGAGAGAGAGAGAGAGAATAGGGGATGAATAGAGAGAAAGGGAGGGAATAAATAGAGAGAATACAGAGAGAGAGAGAGAGAGAATAGGGGATGAATAGAGAGAAAGGGAGGGAATAAATAGAGAGAATACAGAGAGAGAGAGAGAGAGAGAGAGAGAGAGAGAGAGAGAATAGGGGATGAATAGAGAGAAAGGGAGGGAATAAATAGAGAGAATACAGAGAAAGAGAGAGAGAGAGAGAGAGAGAGAGAGAGAATAGGGGATGAATAGAGAGAGGGAGGGAATAAATAGAGAGAATACAGAGAGAGAGAGAGAGAGAGAGAGAGAGAGAGAGAGAGAGAGAGAGAGAGAGAGAGAGAATAGGGGATGAATAGAGAGAAAGGGAGGGAATAAATAGAGAGAATACAGAGAGAGAGAGAGAATAGGGGATGAATAAAGAGAAAGGGAGAGAATAAATAGAGAGAATACAGAGAGAGAGAGAGAATAGGGGATGAATAAAGAGAAAGGGAGGGAATAAATAGAGAGAATACAGAGAGAGAGAGAGAGAGAGAGAGAGAGAGAGAGAGAGAATAGGGGATGAATAGAGAGAAAGGGAGGGAATAAATAGAGAGAATACAGAGAGAGAGAGAGAGAATAGGGGATGAATAGAGAGAAAGGGAGAGAATAAATAGAGAGAATACAGAGAGAGAGAGAGAGAGAGAGAGAGAGAGAGAGAGAGAGAGAGAGAGAGAGAGAGAGAGAGAGAGGAGGAATAAACACAGAAAACAGAGAATAGAGAGAGGCAAAGAATAAAAAGAGAGAATCCACAGAGAGAGAGAGAATAGGGGATGAATAGAGAGAGGGAGGGAATAAATAGAGAGAATACAGAGAGAGAGAGAGAGAGAGAGAGAGAGAAGAGAGAGAGAGAGATAGAGAGAGAGAGCGAGGAGGAATAAACACAGAAAAGAGAGAATAGAGAGAGGCAAAGAATAAATAGATAGAGAGAATAAATAGAGAGAATCCAGAAAGATAATAAACAGAGAGAGAGAGAGAGAGAGCGAGGAGGAATAAACACAGAAAAGAGAGAATAGAGAGAGGCAAAGAATAAATAGATAGAGAGAATAAATAGAGAGAATCCAGAAAGATGAGAGAGAGAGAGAGAGAGAGAGAGACAGAGAGACAGAGACAGAGAGAAAGAGAGAACAACTTATATCTTTAGTTTCTTTGGCATTTTCTCCAAGAAGAATTTTTATGGGGAAGGTCGATAACTTTGAGATAACAAAATGAGTGATGTTTAAGGGTAGGGGCAGTGTTAATGTTCATTAGGGGTTCACCGACTCCACCGCGTTTCTTCTCCCGCCCAAGTCCCCGGTGACGTCCACTGCAACTGCCACTCGCCATGACGACAATTAGCGTTTCCGTTGTTGCCGCAAAGAACATTCCCGCATAACGAAAGGATGTCTACGAGATCCACTTTCGTCTCCCCACCTTCATCCACTCTGAACTGTGACCTCACTTTTTTGCACTCCCCCCCTTTAACTGAGCCAACAAAACATTACATTCTCGTGAATGTCACGAATATGCGCCGGAGAGAGAGAGAGAGAGAGAGAGAGAGAGGGAAAGAAACATTACTTCCCACTCGGACGAGATGAAAACTTGCAACGCCAGATGATGGTTATTAGGGCAGGGCTACGGCGGAATGCGGCCTAAGTGATTTTGATCGATGCGCCGCTAATAAATGCGTCTTGTTCCGTTTTTGTTTCGTCTGCCGTTTTAAAATTTCGCCGCGTTTATTCGGAAGTCGCAAAGAACGGTAAAATTCGGAGATTTATCGCTTTTTCTTAATTAACGGCCACGATAATAACTGCCCTTTGATGCGCAATTATGAAAGCGAAAAATTCTACTCTCACTCACTCTCCAGATTAACTCTTCACTTCATCTCTCAGCAAACGCAACGTACGGCCGATAACTGATATCGATAGCCGAAAGCGGACGCACCACTTTTAATTTTTGCCGCTCGAGAAATCGGACGCTGACTGCAAAGTTCAAGTTATTTGAACGCGACGGATGAGCCAACAATTCTTTTTATCGTGTTTCTAATTTCAATTGGAAATACGAATTACAATTCAGAGGTTACTACACGCACTGGCCAAAAATATAGAACCTCTGAATTAAGACAGTCTCAGATGGAAGAAATGCAAATATATGCAAAGAAAACCGGCCCTCGTGGATAGCACAGTTGGTACGATCGCCGTCCTCCTCAAAGACCTAAGTTTGAGTCCCATCGATGACAGGAGTAATTTTTAGGCCTTTTTTACAATGTGGCCCACTTAGTCGGTCTCAGGCGAGCGTGGTTTTTCAACCAAATAATCGTCCATCCCAAAGGTTTTTAATCACTGGAAAGCAAGCGGTTGTTCCACATCTCAAAGGCAAAGGATACTCCTGGATATGTGATCCAGGAGTACCTGATACCAAATCTACTGTACCCTGCATTATTACACTTTTATCCAGAAGATGATGGCCACTTTATGAATGGCAATGCAACAGCGCACCATATCAGAATCGAGCAAGAATGGTTCGGAGAACAGATTTCCACCATCTTCCCTGATCCCACATTCACCTGATCTCAATCCTATTGAGAATGATATGCTGGAGAGATCTATTTGGCATCGATGCTACATAAAGGTTCTTATATTTTTTATCCAGTGTATTTTGTACGAGCCCATTAATCTGTGCGCATGCGCCAAAAGAAGAGAAAGAATAATCTGGGCGTTTTTTTGTTGTTGAGATGGAGACAAAGTGAAGAGTGGTGCAAAGTGGTGCGGATATTGGCTTTCTGGGACATTTTCCTTCCGCGATATTCTCTGTTAAAGAGCGAGGAAACGAATCTTCTCCATATTTTAAGTGTGGTCGAAGCTGCTGGAGTGAGCGACAAGACCAATCGATGAGAGTGGCTGACACCTGACATGCCTGCGAGCATCGGTCTTGGGGCGATATTTTGCGTGGCGGTGTCACACTCGAGTGTTGCGAGAGGTTGTGTAGAACGCTGGAGATAAAAGTGGTAGCAGAGGGTGGTCGAATAATCATAAATCTTCGAGTGCTTTAAGTCAATGTTTGCTGTCAAAAGGTGTGCTGCTTAAAAGTCCATGGCAAGAGATTTCCACTGCTTCAGTCCGCTTTTTCTCTCCCACTTTCCTCTATCTATTCATGCCCCTATCCGAATCGAGGTATCAGCTTTCTCTATCTCTCTGTCCACACACTATCTCTTTCGTTTATTTTTTCCCCTGCTTATCTATCCGCGTGTTTTTCTATATTATCATTTCTTCCTTTATTTCTTTCTACATAACTATTTCTTCCTTTCTTAATATTTTTCTATCTGTATTCTTCTGTTTCATTCTATATTTCAGTTTCAACCTCTACTTCTTTCTATTACTTCATTTTCCTGTTTTATATTTCTATTTCATCTCCCGATTCTTTTTACATTTCTATTTCATCTCCCGATTCTTTCTACATTTCAATTTCATCCCTATTTCTTCTATATTTCTCTTCATGCTTCTTTCTATGTCTATATGTCACTCCCTGATTCCTTTTATATTTCTCTTTCATCCTCTGATCCATTCTATATTTCGATTTCACCTTCTGATTCTTCCTATATTTTGATTTCGTCCTCTGATTCTTTCTATATTTCTATTTCTCTCTCCATCTCTATTTCTACTCCTCCCTCTGTTTCTTACTATTTTTCTATTCTCTATTTCTTTCTCTGTTCCTTTCTATATTTCTGTTTCATCCCCTTTCCTTCATATGATTCTCTCTCTCTCTCTCTCTCTCTCTCTCTCTCTCTCTCTCTCTCTCTCTCTCTCTCTCCATTTCTATGTCTCTTTTCATTCTATTTCTATTTCATCCTATGTTCCTTTCTATAATTTTCCTTTCTCTATTTCCCTTTTTTCTGTTCCTTTATATGTTTCTACTTCATCCTCTGTTCCTTTCTATATTTCTGTTTCATCCCTCTGTTCCTTTATATGATTCTGTCTCTCTCTCTCTCTATCTCTATTTCTATGTCTCTTTCCATTCTATTTCTATTTCATCCTATGTTCCTTTCTATATTTTTTTTCATTTCTCTATTTCCCTTCTGTTCTGTTCCTTTCTATGTTTCTACTTCATCCTATGTTCTTTTCTATATTTTTCTTCCTTTATAATTTTCTATTTCATCGCTTATGTTTCTATGTATGTGTTCCTTACTATGTTTCTATTTCTCTCTCCATCTCTATTTCTGTGTCTCTTTCCATTTTACTTCTATTTCATCCTATGTTCCTTTCTATATTTTTCTTCCTTTCTATATTTATATTTCTCTATCCATCTATATTTCTATGTCTCTCTCTCCATTCTATTTCTATGTCTCTTTCCATTCTATTTCATCCTATGTTCCTTTTCATATTTTTATTATTTTTATATTTTCCGTCTGTTCCTTTCTATATTTCTATTTCAACCTCTGTTTTTATTTCTCTATCCATCTATATTTCTATGTCTCTCTCCATTCTATTTCTATATTTCTATATCTCTCTTCATTCTATTTCTTTCTTTCTCTGTTCCTTGCTATGTTTCTATTTCATTCTCTGTTCCTTTCTATATATTTTCCTCCTATGTCCCTTTCTACATTTTTCCTCCTACGTTCCTTTCTATATTTCTATTTCACCCCCTGTGTTTCTATGTATGTATTCCTTACTATGTTTCTATTTCTCTCTCCATCTCTCTTTCCATTTTATTTCTATTTCTTCCCCTGTTCCTTGCTATATTTTCTTTCTTTTTATAGTTATATTTCATCCTCTATGTATTTATTTTTCATCCCTTATGCTTCTATTTCTCTGTCCATTTCTATTTCTGTCTTTTTCCATTCTATTTCTTCCTTTATTCCTTGCTATATTTTTTCGTCCTCTGTTCCTTTCTATATCTTACTTCCTTTTCATGTTTCTATTTCATCCTCTGTTTTTTTTTCTATATTTCTTTTTATCTCTCTATCACTATTTCTTCCCCTGTTCCTTGCTATATTTTCCCCTCTGTTTTTTCTTTCTACATATTTTCTTCCTTTCTATATTTCTATTTAATCCCCATTCATTCTATGTTTCTATTTCTCTCTTTCTCTCTCTCTATCTCTATTTTTATGTCTCTTTCCATTCTATTTCTATTTTTCTTCCTCTGTTCCTTTCTAGATTTTTATTTATGTTTCTTTCTATATTTCTATGTTTTCCCTGTTCCCTTCTACATTTATATTTCTCCTATTTCTTTCTATTATTTTATCATTTATTCCTTTCTACATTTTGGTTTCTTCTACTTCTGTTTCAATCTATCTTTCTATTTCTATGCTTTTCTTTGCATACATTGAATTCGTATTGATTAATTTGCGTAGAAAATCAGTTAAACTGAAACTTCTCCTACTTAAGGACATTTGAGCAGAGAAAACACGCCTGACCCTCCCATTAAAATAAAAATAGCTGCCCGAACCCTAAAAGGTACAAAGATCAATGGACCAATGACTTCGGGGCGTGGTGGTGGTGGTGGTTCTTTTCGCAGACACCCGAAGATGTGTCACAACACGATCTTATCTGCAACATCTTACAGTACACGAGAGAATACAAACAACTCTTATTTCCGCATTATCCCTTCCGGTGCTCATTATTTGTGCTATCAAAGGATAAAGGAAACGGAAGAACAATACATTAGCAGGCTATTTTTAACACGCATGCCTCTCAGAAATAAGTGTGTCGAAGATTTTTTCATTGCTTTTAGCATAAGATTTATCTGCAAAGAATTCCTCACATTAAGGGACGTGAACCATGATATCTTAGAAACATGGCAGCCACTAACTAAGGATAAAATCCTTTGTTTCAAATAATAAAACCCACAACACGCAACAATGAAGCTTTCACACGTTTCGAGTGCCCTCCATCCCCACAATGAACGCTATTTTAATATGAATATAAAAGAGGAACTTATTGCGATACAATAAGAGTATCTAGATGAATGGATATCAATTCTCCATCTTTATAGCTCTCTTAGTGAGGATAACATTGCTGTCCGCGATTGTCATGACAACCAATATTCAGCAACGTCTCTTAGATTCCAACACACTATTTTTTTTTTAAAGTAATGCAATATAAAGACAACTTGTGGTAAATGGAAAGTTCACTTGTGGGATTAATTCACAGAGATGAGCAATGCATTTATCAGGAGTTGTCAGGGTATTGCACTATTTTGAAACATACAATATCATCAAACTTTGCGTTTAGCGAGTTACCACGGTATTTAAATGTACCAAACTTAGTTCACCAACGATTGCCATGGTGTTGCATTTTTTTTTATATCTAATGCAGAAGGTGCCTTCACCACGAATTGCCGTGGTATTTCATTACATTTAAATAAACTGCATCTTCAAAGTTTACCTTATACGACGAGTTGCTTTGAGATTGCACTACTTTTAAAGAAATGGAATGGTGAAACTTTGCACTTACCACGAGTTGTCATGGTATTGCATTTTCTATATGTCTATATAAAGAAAGTGCCTTTACCACGAGTTGCCATGGTATTGCATTTTCTATATGTCTATATAAAGAAAGTGCCTTTACCACGAGTTGCCATGGTATTGCATTTTCTATATGTCTATATAAAGAAAGTGCCTTTACCACGAGTTGCCATGGTATTGCATTTTTTATATGTCTATATAAAGAAAGTGCCTTTACCACGAGTTGTATATTCTGCTCATTCTATATGTCTAATTATAGAAGGGTGCCTTTGTGCCACGACTTGTACGGTATTGCCCTACTTTTAAATAAATAGCATCGTCAAATTTTTCCTTTACCACGAGTGTCCATGGTAATGTACTTTCCATATAGAAAGTGCCTTTACCACGAGTTGTATACATGGCACTTTCCATATGCCTAATATATAAAGTGTCTTTACCACAAGTTGTATGGTATTGCACTTTTGAATAAGCGGAATCTTCAATCTTTTCCTTTACCACGAGTGTCCATGGTATTGTACTTTCCATATATCTAAACATAGAAAGTGCCTTTAGCACTGGTTGTATATACTGCACTTTCTATATGTCTAATATAGAAAGTGTCTTTATTACGAGTTGTATGGTAGTGCACAACTTTTAAGCAAATAGCATCGTCAAACTTTTCCTTTACCACGAGTTGCTATGGTATTGCACTTTCTGTATGTCTAATATAGAAAGAAAGTGCCTTTCTCGGGAGTTGTATATGCTACACTTTCTATAATATATCATTTTAGAAAGTGCTTTTGTGCCACGAGTTGTATGGTATTGCACTAATTTTAAACAAATAATATAGTCAAACTTTTCCTTACCACGAGTTTCCGTGATATTGTACTTTCCATATATCTAAATATAGAAAGTACCCTTACCACGAGTTGTATATACTGCACTTTCTATGCGTCTAATTATACAAAGTGCCTATACCGCGAATTGTATGGTATAGCACTACTTTTAAACAAATAGCATCGTCAGATTTTTTCTTTACTATGAGTTATCAGGGTATTGCACTTTCTGTATGTCTATTATAGAAAGAAAGTGTCTTTCCTGCGATTTGTATTTACTGCACTTTCTATATGTCTAAGATAAAAAGTGTATTTATATTAAACGAGTTGCATGGTATTTTTAAACAAATAGCATCGTAAAACATTTCCTTGACCGCGAGTTGCCACTTTCTGTATGTCTAATATAGAAAGAAAGTGCCTTTCTCGCGAGTTGTATATACTATGCTTTCTATAATGTCTAATTATAGGAAGTGCTTTTGTGCCACGAGTTGTATGGTATTAAACTATTTTTAAACGAATAGCATAGTCAAACTTTTCCTTTACTACGAGTTTCCGCGGTATTGTACTTTCTATATATCTAAATATAGAAAGTGCTTTTACCACGAGTTGTATATACTGCACTTTCTGTATGTCTAATATAGAAAGAAAGCGTCTTTCCTGCGATTTGTATATACTGTACTGCACTTTCCATATGTCTAAGATAGAAAGTGTCTTTATACTAAACGAGTTGCATGGTAGTGCACTATTTTTAAACAAATAACAGCGTTAAACTTTTCCTTTTCCACGAGTTTCCGCGGTATTGTACTTTCTATATGTCTAGTATAGAAAGAAAGTGCCTTTCTCGCGAGTTGTATATACTATGCTTTCTATAATGTCTAATTATAGAAAGCATAGTATATACAGTATATAATGTCTAATTATAGAAAGTGCTTTTGCACCACGAGTTGTATGGCATTAAACTATTTTTAAACGAATAGCATAGTCAAACTTTTCCTTTATCACGAGTTTCCGCGGTATTGTACTTTCCATATATCTAAATATAGAAAGTGCCTTTACCACGAGTTGTATATACTGCACTTTCTGTGTCTAATTATACAAAGTGCCTATACCGCGAATTGTATGGTATTGCACTACTTTTAAACAAATAGCATCGTCGGATTTTTTCTTTACCACGAGTTGCCATGGTATTGCACATTCTGTACGTTTAGTATAGAAAGAAAGTGCCTTTCCGGCGATTTGTATATGCTGCGCTTTCTATATATCTAAGATAGAAAGTGTCTTTTTACTAAACGAGTTGCATGGTAGTGCACTATTTTTAAACAAATTGCATCGTAAAACATTTCCCTTACCACGAGTTGCCACGGTATTACTCTTTCTGTATGTCTAGTATAGAAAGAAAGTGCCTTTCTCGCGAGTTGTATATTGTACTATGCTTTCTATAATGTCTAATTATAGAAAGTGCTTTTGTGCCACGAGTTGTATGGTATTAAACTACTTTTAAACAAATAGCATAGTCAAACTTTTCCTTTACCACGAGTTTCCGCGGTATTGTACTTTCCATATATCTAAATATAGAAAGCGCCTTTACCACGAGTTGTTTGGTATTGCACTACTTTTAAACAAATAGCATCATCAAGCTTATCCACTAGTTGCCATGGTATTGCACTTCTTACAAACAGCATCGAGCAACTTTTCGTATGCCACGAGTTGTCTTGGTATTGCACTACTTTTACACAAACAGTATGTGCAACTTTGCCTTTGCCATCGTGCCTTTTTACTTTTACACAAATTACACTGTCGAAAGATTAATCGCATTAACTGGGAAGTTTAAATCATGCTGGCCACAAAAAATACATGCATGGACAAAAAAATCTTCCTGCTTTTCATGTTTCCAGCGAATTCACACCTTCAATAACGCCAATTATGGAACTTACACAACTTTTGCAAGTACAGTGTTATAACTATATTAATGTAGCTGATTTACAGCTCTATTAAACATGGCCAGTACCCGTACTCGACCCTGGATACGATGGCTGTTGATATATGTCACTAATATAGACTGACTCAACTTGTCCTATAACTAATCATTAGAGGATAATAGTAAGCCAGAATTACACAGAGAATGAAATATGAATACGTCTACCTTGCATTATGAATGTACGCAATCTCCAACTACACACAGTTTGGTTTCTATAGCAACCATACATATGCCACGTTTCCTTTACATTAAAATCCATCCTTATTATTTGAAAACCTCCAGCTAGTTTTTTTTACTAGCGCCACCTGGTGGATGCACTACACACTGCTAATCGCGAGTAAAAAACGCTGCCTATCGGCATGTAGCGGCATTAAATCCTTTTTCGACGATTTAATGCTGCTATGAGCCAATAGGTGGCGCTACCGCTAAACTTTAAACGTGTAATGTAAGGAAATTATGAGGCTGTAGAAGAAAACGTGTGTGGGTGGGAAGTGAGAATCCTGTGACCTCTCTTAATGTGGTCACTAACACGATCAGAATGCGTCGCGTCCTCCACCCTTGCGAAGGAGGGGGGGGGGGGTACGAAGGCATTGGCCGGTCATCTTATTCCACCTTATCAGGAACCACCCAGGTGAAGTAATTTATTTCCTGAGCAGAGCGCCATCAGCTGGCCAAAAGCAGTTCACTTCTTTCACTATCTGACACACAGATGGCCACTCTCAGCTCATCCATGAACTAAGTGCATCTCGGATAATCTGGTTTTTAGCTCCATCTATTTATCTCTCTTTATGTATATTGTACGCATAAATCTCAGAAAGTATACGCTTTGGTATCGAGAGTAATGGAAATTGCAGAAGACAAAATATGATTTTATTACAGTTTGCAAAAGATATAATAAAATTAATGGAAAGTTTAATATTGAGTTGGTATTGCTGTTGTTGTTAAAAAAGCATCAGCAGCTCGTGCCATATTGTTTCTTGTATGTTGTCTGTTAATTGCGTGTTTTGTGGTCGATGTTTTGTTTGCTGAATAAAAAACCCATGGTTTCGAGTGGAAAACCATCTACCCTCGCATGATACCGACTAACTCGGCCACATTGTGAAAAAGGCCCATAAAAATTCCTCACATCATCGACCGGACTCGAACTCAGGTCTTTTCCACCGGTTTGTGGAGGACGGTGATTCTACCAACTGTGCTATCACGAGGGCCCTTAAAACTGATACATTAAATCCTATTCTCTGAAGATCAGTGACTTATGACCACCCCATCTGTAATGGACTAGAGATGGCAGTATGAAAGATAGAACAGCAATTTGCATCTGATTGTGCAAGTCAAAGGATAAAGTAGCAGTTATGGGACGCAGTAAACGTATCATGGACTTTCAAAAGGGCCCACTCATGGCCCATGGTTAAGGTGCACATAGAATGGTGATCAAACAGGTGTCAAATACTCAGATGTGGTGTTAACAATACGATGGTTGGACATTGGAGGACTGGAAACGAGTGTGCAGGTCGGATGAGTCCAAATATCTGGTGCAACACGCCGACGGACGCCTTCCTGTGTGGGGCAAGCAACTCAAGTCCATGGATCCACCATGTATGGTGCCTGGACAGTAGGCACCATACATGGTGCCTACTATCCAGGTAGGTGGTGGTGGTTGCTTAATATGGGGCATGATTTACTGGTAAGAACTAGGGCTCGTGATGCTTATGGACCAACGTGCATTACGTGTGGTGCTTAATGTACATAATAGTGTCAAACATTTTGTGGTATTTTCTTACTTCTTCAGTGACAGCTTTCTTTGCAATATCATCATCACAAAAGGTCATTTATAATTTTTTACCTTATACCAACGTAGGTGAGTATGCTTTATTATCTTCAAACCACGAAATTTACCTGCACACCATTCCACTCATGGAATACCTCAGATAACCAAGATTCTGTTTTTTGATAAAAGATTGACCAAGGAATAAATGGTATGATGCCAAATTTTGAAGATGTAAAGATCGGGAGAGTGATTAATGATCTGCGCCAAGTAATACTTCTTCAGGATGATTTGGATTTATCTGAAAATGATTCAAATATGGTTAGAAAAGTGGCAGCTATGTTTTAATACAACTCAGATCTTGCAATTGGACTCTGTACAGGAGCAAAGTTATTGGAGTTATTATGGGCAGACATGAAGTTCTCCATGCAGTGTATACAGGTACAAGGAAAGTCCATGGTGTCGTATCGATGATTTATTGAACACAGTACTTGTTGTAGAGATAGGAAGATCATAACCCACTGTAAAAGACAATTGCAAGGTCGCACGTGGAACACTCTGTCCAGGTATGGAAACTGCATCTAAAGGAAGACATGGAGCTCCTTGAGCTTCAAGGAGGCTCCAACAGCTTTCTTGCATTATGTTGCTTGTAGTGATACTAACTTAGGCACTACTTGTAAACAGTCCTTTAGAAGTGTTTGATGTTACCAATTTGAAACTGGTGTAGCGAACAAAAATGGAGCCCGAGATTTTTCCAAAAGGAAGTCGAATAGCGTAGCCACTACATTACCACAGAGGGCTGCAATCCGAATCGTTATTTTTCACGGTTAGGGAAGAGAGAGAAAAATAAAGGGGAGAGAAAGAGAGAAGAGAAAATTGAGGCAGACAAAGAAAGAGATAAAAGAGGAGATTGAGAGAAAGAAAGAAAGAGAGAAAAGGGAGATTGAGTGACGAGAGATAATGAGCGAGAAGTAAAAGTAAAGGAGATGAAAGAGAGAGAAAAGAAAAGAAGAGGAAAGAGAAATCAGAGAGAAGAAAAATAGAGAATGAGAGGGGAAATAGGGAGGATAAATAGAAAAAGAAGGCGAAAGAGAGAAAGAAAAGGAGAGAGAAATAAGGGCGATGGGGAGGAAGATGGGAAGACAGAAGATAGAAGGAACTGAGACAGAGAAGTAAAGAGAAGAAAGGAAGGATTAGACAAAGAAAAGAGAAAAATGACACAAAGAAAGAGCGAGAAGGGAGAAAAAGACTGAGAAAGATAGCAAAGGGACCAGAGAGAGTATGAGTGAAAAATAAAGGAAAATAAAGTTAAATAGAGAAATAAGGGTAAAAAAAGGAAAATGAGAGAGAGAGAATTAGAAATAAAAGGAAAGAAGTGAGGATGAAAGAGGAAAGGATGGAGAACAGAAGACAACGAGTGAAAAATTAAAGGAAAGAAAAGGAGAAAGAATGAGAGAGGAAATGAAAGTAAATGAAACGAGAAATGAGGGTGAGAGAGAGAGAGAGAGAGAGAGAGAGAGAGAGAGAGAGAGAGAGAGAGAGAGAGCAAAGAAGCAAAGGAGAGAAAATTAGAGGAAAGAAATATAGAGAATGAAACAAAGAGAAGAATGGAGGAGAAACTGAGGAGGAATGCGAAAGAGAGAAAGAAACGCAGAGAAATAAGGGCAGTGTTGAAGGAAGAGGGGAAGACAGAAGAAAGGAAGAATTAGACAAAGAAAGAAAGAAAGAAAGAAAAGAGAAAATGACACAAAGAAAGAGCGAGAAGGGAGAAAAAGACAAAGAAAGAGAGAAAAGGGAGAAAGAAACAGAGAGAGTATGAGTGAGAAATAAAGGAAAATAAAGCTCAAGAGAGAAATAAGGGTAAAAAATGAAAACAAGGAAGAGAGAGAATGAGTGAGAAATTAAAGGAAAGAAAAGGACATAGAGAGAGAGAGAGAGAGAGAGAGAGAGAGAGAGAGAGAGAGAGAAAGAGAGTATTAGAAATAAAAGGAAAGGAAAGAATGAAAGAAGAAAGGATGGAGAACAGAAGACAGAAAGGAAGAGACAGAGAATGAGTGAGAAATTAAAAGGAAAGAAAAGGAGATAGAATGAGAAATGAGGATGACAGCGAGAGAGAGAGAGAGAGAGAGAGAGAGAGAAAGAGAGTATTAGAAATAAAAGGAAAGGAAAGAATGAAAGAAGAAAGGATGGAGAACAGAAGACAGAAAGGAAGAGACAGAGAATGAGTGAGAAATTAAAAGGAAAGAAAAGGAGATAGAATGAGAAATGAGGATGACAGCGAGAGAGAGAGAGAGAGAGAGAGAGAACAAAGAAGAAAAGAAGAGAAATTCAAGGGAAGGAAATATAGAGATTAAGACAGAGAGAAGAATGGAGGTAAAAAATTGTGGAAGAAAGTGAAAGAGAGAAAGAAATGCAGAGAAATAAGGGCGGTGTTGAAGGTAGAGGGGAAGAAGGGAATGAAAGAGATAGACAGAGAAGTAAAGAGAGAAAAGGGACAATGAAAGAAAGAGCGAAAGGAAAGAAAAGGTCTTTTACAGTGAGAGAGAGAGAGAGAGATTGAAATGGATTTATTTAACCTTTGGTCTTTGACAGAAGAAAATGTGGTTGAAAACTGCTTATCGCGATCGGTCGCCTCGAATGCAAATAAACTTACTTTTCCAAACGAAACATTGTTATGTCTGCCCGCATTCTGATTGTGAAGGGGGAGGGGGGATCAATTCCAAACACACACTGGATTTCAAAAAAAAAAAAAAAAAAAAAACCCGTAATTAAGTGAATTTGAAAAACGACCAACACGTGACGATCGCAATATCGAAATCGCGTTTATAATTAAATGTGCGACGGTGTGCCGATTGTTCCGACATTACTGCGCACCGGTTAATTCCGTAAACAGGTTTACCGCCATCGTTCGTGTCACGTCGGATATATCGCAGCCGTAAGATGTTTGTTCATTGATATTAGCGTAACAAAGAAAGACAAAAAGAACATAAAAATGCTCGTATCCGAACGCCTTTCGCAGTTTTTATTTACCGAAATTCGCAGCCGCACCTCCGCTGCCTCACGTTGACCCATTTTATTTGTGACGGCTCAACGAACGAAATAACTGCGAATCTCGTGATCTCCTTCGTCCTTCCATTTGCTTTCGGTGCGCGGTAGAAAGTTACCGCTTTTGGGTCGTTGTACGCTTCAATCCGCAATATAGGAAATGGACCTTACAGTTTTAACCCCCCCATAGTTTCCCCCCTTCTTCCGTTCCGGCCAATTAGCTACTATCACGGTACACACCCTGTTTCAAAGATGCACTCACGAAAAAAATACGTTTGCTTTCACTACAGGAAAAACAAAAAGAAAGAAAAAAAAAGGAAAACAGGAAAGTTTGTTGATTTCATATGCACGTGATTTCCATGTCTTTTTCACACTTATTGGAAACTTTTGTCTATTTCACTGCATTGTTGAAAGTAGAGTGCTCGCTGCGCATGCGCAAACATTATTAGGGGGGGGGAGTGCAATACGCATACGCTCGCTGTTTCCTGCATTCATAAAGTCGGCTGGACAGACGATCTTCACGCTGAGCTCATTATGAAACAAAACGTTCATCCGTAGGTAGCCCCGAAATTTGATCCCCGCCGAACGCCCGACATCGACGGTGTTGATAAATCGCTCTCAATCTCGCCGTCAGTCGTTTACGAAGATGAGTTCACTAGTGATTAGTATCAAAGTTCTTCGCTCGCATTCCTTTGTTCGCAGACGCCAGAGAGAGAGAGGCTAACAGGAAACGCGGGAGTGTTTTCAATTTTCCACTCTACACCTCCCTTCCATCCCCACCTACTCGATAAATAATGGACGAACCCACCCAATAAACCACATTGGTTAAACTGAGTGAGATTGTAATGGCTATTTTATGCAAGAAAGCTGGGCTCCATCTCACAGTAAAAAAATTCTAAATCACTCGCATTTTCCTCATCTCCAAAAAGTAAATGACCAAATCCTTTTTTACTTTACCAAGCTCTTCGCCTCGACCACCATGGTAGCCAATCTACAAGACGCTGCCAGAAGGTAAATTTTACTAAGATACAGCTTTTTGTTGTAATAGTCTATATAAAATGGTTGTCCAGGATGCTGGATCTAAGTCATCTTCAATAAAAAACAATTAAAAGATGGTCTGATTTTGGTCTTAAATAGTCAACAAACTTTGACAACTTCCTTCGAACTCCCCCATCAATTTCATTAACGAAGATAAAAAAACAGAAATGGCTACAACACTAATCCTTGAGGGACTCCACTTGCTGCACCATGAGGAACGTCCATTTGAAACTAATTCTGTTAATTAACATTTGATCCAACGAAGGACCTTGCCATTAATCTCAATCTGCACCACTTTTTTTCATAACAGCCTATTATGGGACCAACCATTTTCTTCCATCCAACTATTTTTATGATCTCGTCATAATAATTAACTACATTGATCAGGCAAGTCGTCCCCTGCTCGAACTCATACTGAGATCCTTTAAGGATAGCATTCCTATTGAGACGATCCTGTATCATAGATTTCATGATCTTAGTCATCACTGAAGTCAAACTCATTGGTCTATAGTTGTCCATCATTGTCTTTCGTCCCTCCTTTGTGCTCGTGGATAGCATAGTTGGCAGAATTGCCATCCTTCCCACAATGGGTGGAAGAGATCAAGTTCGAGTCCCGTCACTAATGTGAGGAATTTTTATGGACCTTTTTCACAATGTGGCTGAGTTAGTCGGTTTCAGGGGAGGGTAGCATGGTTTTTTTCTCCTAGAAATTTGGGTGTTTCATCCAGCAAACAGAAAATCGACCACAGAACACACGCAATTCACAGACAGCATTTAAGGAGCAATTTGGTCTTAGTTGTTGATGCTCCTAAAACCCTATTACAACAACAACAACCCCGTTTGTGGACTGGGGAGTCATTAGCACTTCTCCAATCCATGGTTCCGATTATGATTGCATTAATGTCTGTGTGGGATCCAACTATCTCGCAGGTTCAGTAGTTTCCCCACAGGATCCTCTCTGAGATTTCGATGTCACTGAATTTACAGCAGTCTGACTACCTCTTCCCCTGTGGTTCGAATGGTCTTTCAACTGTTTTCAACTTCTGCTGGGCTTTCTGTGATTCTCCTAAAAAAGATCCAACTTTTTTAGGAGAGTCACAGAAGGAGAGTTTTTTAGGAGAGTTACTTACTTTTAAAGTCATTAGTATATATGAGCCAACGAAGAATCTAAATCAATCTATCCGACGTATTCATATAAGTGATGAAAAAAAAAAGGACCTAAAGGTGAACCTTGGGGTACTCCTCCCTTTAACGGAAAATCTATTAAAGATCGATTAATTACAAAAATGATTCAAGCATTTTTTTTTCGTAATTAATAGGGGCGCATCAATCTGCAAATGAATGCTTTCTGGGGTCAATTTGCTGTTTGCTGGATGAAAAGCCCAAGTTTTCCGGAGGAAAAAACCATGCTACCTTCGCCTGAGACCTACTAACTCAGCCACGTTGTGAAAAAGCCCTTAAAAATTCCTCGCATTATTGACAGAATCGAACTCAGGTTTTTTCCATGTGGTGTGGGGGAAGGCGGTGAAGGTGGCATATAATCGTCTGCTAGACGTTTCGTTCCTGGTAATCAACTTTTTTTTAAAATTCTAAATTACCCCCCCTCCCCCCCGAATATGAACCTTTCCTAACAAGGGGGAGGGGGATAGACCACCTGTTTTTGGTACTAAAAAAGAATAATTGCCTATTAGTCAGACCAAATAAATGACTCGTAGAAGAACGCCCACTCGATGACCCCCTCCCCAGTTCAAGTTAGGCAAGGTTTGAAACATGTTTTATTTTTTTTTCTTAGAAGACACCCCTCTGGTGAACTTTAACCTCTGTGGGTCATTGTTAGGGAAACGATTTGTCATTTTCAGGGACGGTTGTCCTGGTTATTGCTATGTATGTGTCTATACGAGGCGAAAATGAGCCGGCCCTTGCATATACGGAAGAAATATAACAA